>NC_140075.1:21746408-22284408 GCF_964194135.1 Talpa europaea
AGGCTGCGAGCAGCTTCGCAGCCCAGCGCTCAACTGCTGCGCCACCAGGGGAGGCCCTACGTATAGACTATTAACAGAAAGAATGTACCTGATTATGTTTTTAAAGATTTAATTGTGGCAAGAGAGAAAATTTTACAATGGAATCTCTTTAATGATGTCCCCTAGATATGTTAACCAAACAGATTTTAGATCTACAATAAAGATCAGAATAAAATATACTGAATTAAAGTAAAGAAAAATATTGAAATATAGTACTTGACTATGTATATGTCAATCTTCTAAAATGCTATTTTATTGATGAAATTAGAAGCTAATAAATTAGTACAATTAGATGAACAAGTTTTGGTTAATAAGAAAATGTCTTCTAAGCAAGAAATCTGTGTATAGAATGATGCAAAAATTTAAAAAGGGAAAAATTGTCAATTTTGACATCTTTTGTAGCCACAGAGAAGGTAGACTTGTGACAGAACTTGAGAGAGTTTTATTTTTTTGCAGTTGACACTGGGACATTTGGATCAATGAGACATGGACAATTTCTCCCACTGGCACTGTGATGACTATTGCAAACTTACACTGCTTTCCCTGCCTCCTGTTCCATCCTTCCTGGTTGTAGGTGGGTATAGTGGAGACAACATCCAGGAATAGTCTTGAACAATCAATCTTCATTGTGGGCATATAAATTATAAGCAGCCTACATCTCAGTTTGCATCAGAAGTCAATGTAATAAAAGCAAATGATTATTATACTGCATATCATACTCTACATTGCAACATTTTAATAACACCAAAATTAATTTTTAAATGAAATAATTTACCTAATTATAGTGATGCCTCAGAGCAGAGAGAGAGAAATCTTATAGATGTATTATTTCAAGGATCTTTGTTTAATTGGTCAATTTGGTACAAGTAGAATAGACTAATTATTCCACAGAGACACTTTTGAATTTTACAAACACACACACACACACACACGCACGCACGCACGCACGCACGCATGCACGCGCACACACTCAAGTACCAACCTAATCAGACTTTCTATAGTTGGAAAATTAACCTCCCACTGAGAAGGTGTTATGTTTCAAAGATTACAATAATACATTTAAAAATGTAGGATGAGCATCAAATTAATACACTGATTTTAAACTCCAGTTAAAAACACTATTTTTAATGCTAACATAAATCTGTTAATACATAAGTTATGATATGTTTTTAAGTTGGATCTGGTTATGTAATTTTAAATTCACAATTAAACATGCTGGCTCTGAGAAGACCCCAGGTGGTCTGCAGTGTTAAATAGCAGATTAAAGTTGACACAACTAATTTCTTTACTTTAATCTTATTAGTGGCACAACAGCTGTCAACTGTAACCATCTCTGTGTAGCCTTTTGAGATATAAACAAAATGCCTCAATACAGCAAGTGGCAAAGAGTATTTATCAATCACTATAGCTAATTATCTTGTGGAACATTTTTTCCCCCCTGTTTTGTCTTGTGGAGAGTTATTTACTTTTGGTAAACCCTGATCTAAAAATAGGTATCTAAAATTATATTAAAATAATCCTGTCTAGAAATAAGAAATTGTTTATTAACAATGGATTGTATTCTAAATTTCACCCACATTGGTAAATGCCACTTTACTAACATTTACTGAGGGCCTATGACGTAATGTACATGAGGTGACACATGGGTTCTGATCCTAGCATATCCACACATGTTACTCATGGGAAGTAGATCCTGTGATGAATTTATTTGGTATCTGCCACCTGATCAAATTCTGAAAAGGATTTTAAAGTAACATGGAAACATACTTCTTTTCTAGACATCACTGCTATATCTTCTCTGAACATTGTTTCCTACATGCAAATAGTAGTGTTAGTTCATCTTCCTAACTTCTATCAGTTTCTTTGTCCTTTGCCTGTTATGTGGGAAAATGATTCCACAACCATTTTCTGTGCCCACACCAATAAACTGCTACTAAAAAACTTCAACAAAAAAGCCAAAATCTATCAAAGAAACAGTACCTCTCACACCACAAGTAAAAAACTAAATAAGCAAAATAACAAAACCTCCACACCCAAGAAGTACAGGAATAATGACAGAAAGTTTTTATGAGAGCAATGAAATATTTTATTTTTTTAAAGATTTATTTATTTATTTGTTTGTTTGTTTATACAAGCACTGGGTACAGTCAGAAGCATGGAAGGGTGAGAGAATTCACCAGAGCCAGAGCAGGGAACAGAACAGGCAGAAGGACCGAGGTACATTGCTGAGTGGAGCAGCGGGTGGCAGGAGAGGTCTGGCGCAATGTGGGACCCTCCTCCAGTGGCCGGGGAGCAGCTGGGGATCGAACCAGCGCTGCAGAAGCCGTGGGCAGCTTCGCAACCCAGCGCTCAACCGCTGCGCCACCGGGGAGGCCCAATATTTTATTTTTTTAAAGCAGTGAAAATTAAATGTTCACAATTCAGAACCAATTAACACAGCCATTGTCCCTCTATAAAACCAACCATGTAAGAAATCCACCCAACACAGGCTCAGACTTTAAACTGAAGAGCATTTTCTCCTTAAACCTTCAATAATTTAACTTCTTGTTGTGTGATGTAAAGTAACTAATTGACAAGCCATATCTTCCCATTCATGATGGAGGTTTTTTGAAGACAAAAATCGTATGTCTCAGAACAGAGGAAATTTATCAAATACTTGCAGACTAATATATGGCTCTTTGATGAAACCAAGCAGGTAGTTAAGGTAAAGAAGAACAAATACTAGAATAGGATCTTATTTGCCAATCTGATGACTGAGGAAAAATCGTTCAGTCTTCTTAAGCCTTAATTTCTTCATTGACACAATCTGATCAACTGGTGAAGACATGCCAGAGACTCTACTAAATATAAGTACTATATTTATAAGACAGTTTTACCATTCTTGTATATTTGATAATGCCATGTGTTTTTGCAGGGGTGCAGAACAAGTCCTTTGCAAAGGCCTCTCTTGTTTAATTATCTTATACCCACAATACTAAACAAAGTGCTAAGTATATGCAGTAAGCAATGTGTGTTAAATGACTGAAGTCCATACCAGAATCTGCCCATCACTGACAAACCTCAGCCACCCTCCAGAGAGCATTTCCAACCATAGGTCTACCCACCAGTGCCTCAAGAACTAGCACACACCCCATCCTGGGCTGCACAGCATCTTACCCAACAACAACAACCCTCAGTTACCATTTGGGAGCAATCCCCACCCTGGGTAACTAGTGTAGGCCCCACTCGGGGCCACGAGGACCCTGACAACAGCAATAATCTCCAGTTGCCCCACTGGTGAGCACCTGGCTAAGCATGGCAGGCATAGAGACATGCCTAACAGACATGAAATACACACTGGTCAGGTACTGACAAAAGAAACTGGCAGACAGAATAACACAATGAATGGCCACAGAAGCCTGAAGGGGAATATAATACCATAGTAGGAGAACATAACCCAGACACTAACCACAAAGACATGAAAGATCTGTTCCTCCTATCAGATACAGAATTCAAGCTTGGATCACAAAGAAATTCAAAGAACTCAGAGAAGATGCAGGAAAGCAGATCAAGGATATACAAGAAAATTCACAAAAACAAATGAATGTCCCGAGAAACAACATCAATGAACAAAAGATCAAAAGTGATACACAAAGAAGGAAATAAAGGAATTGCAGGATGAAAAAAAGATTAAGAGAAGATGAAATATAATATAGGAAGCTATAGATATTTTAAAATTTCTTCTTTGATTTGCTCATTGACCCAGATGTCATTTTGTGTTGGTCAGTCAGTGGCCACGAACAAGCAAGACAGAAAAAGAAAAAGAGAAACAAAGAAAAAAGAAGGTATACTTCATGAACTATCCTACACCATGAGGAAGGGCAAAATAAGAATAATGGGTATCCCAAAAGGGGAAGAGAGACAAAAAGGAACAGAGAACAATTACATGCAAACACATTCAACCACCTAGGTGAAATGGAGAGACCCTTAGAATTATACAATCATCCAAGACTAAATAGGAAAGAAATAGAAACACTCCCAGAAAACTAAAGTCCAGGACTAGATGGCTTCACAAGTGAGTTCTACAAATCTTTCAAAGGCAAATAATACCTATCATGTTCAGACTCTTTCAATAAATTGAGAAATAAGAAATACTTTCAAGCACATTTTATGAGGCCAACATTACACTAATACCAAAACAAAACAAAAACAACACAAAAAAGTAAACTGCAGACCAATCTCCTTAGTGAACACAGATGCAAAAATCCTTAATAAAATTTTAACAAACTGAATCCAACAATGTGTTAAAAGGATTATGCATCATGATCATGTGAGATCATTACCAGGAACAAAGGATGGTTCAGCTACCAAAAATCAATTAATGGAATTCACAACACCAACAAAAAAGAAAATAAAAACCATATAGTCAATAGCAACAGATGCTAAGAAAGATTTTTATAAGATTCAACATCCCCTTGAAAAACTGGGCATAAATGGAACATAACTTAATAAAAGTAATAAATAACAAACCCACAGCTATATCACTTTCAATGTTGAAAAACTGAAAGCCTTTCCACTAAGATCTGATATAAGACAAGGATGTCTACTCTCACCACTACTATTTAACACAGTACCCTTGCTAGAGTAACTAGGCAAGCAAAAGCTATAAAAGGAATCCAAATCAGGAAAGAAGTAAAGCTATCGTTATTTGGAAAAAACGAATTAAAACAATAAACCAGTTCAGCAAAGTTAGGCACGCTACAAAATCAACACACAAAACTCAGTGCTTTCTTATATGCAAACAATGAGGGAAAAAAGTTAAGAAGCCATCCCTTTTACAACCTCACCAGATTAATAAACGAATAAACAAACAAACAAACAAACAAATGCCTGGGGAATAAGAAATTAGAAGACACAAAGAAATGGAAAGCTATTCTGTGGTCAGGGATCAGAAGAATCAACACTGTCAAAATGCCAATCTTACCAAAAGCAATTTACAGATTCAACACAATTCCAATGAAAATATCAATGGCATTCTTTTTTTTTTTTTTTAAAGACTTATTTATTTATACAAGCACTGGGTACAGTCAGAAGCGCGGGAGGGTGAGAGAATTCACCAGAGCCAGAGCGGAGAACAGAACAGGCAGACTGACGAAGGACACTGCTGAGGGGAGCAGCGGGATCGGCAGGAAAGGTCTGTTGCACCATGTGGGACCCTCGCTGGCAGCTGGGGATCGAACTGGCGCTGCAGAGGCTGCGGGCAGCTTCGCAGCCCAGTGCTCAACCGCTGCGCCACCAGGGGAGGCCCTCAATGGCATTCTTTAAAGAAATAAATATTACTGAAATTTAAATTGGACCACAAAAGACTATTTAGTGGTGGTATTACACTTTCAGGCTTCAAAGTGTACTATAAAGCCACAGTAATTAAAACAGCAAGATACTGGAACAAAAACAGACATACAGACTAACGAAATAAAATTAGAACCCAGAAATAAAACCACACATATAAGGACAGCTGATCTGTAACAAAGGTGATAAGAATATACATTGGAACAAGGAAAGCCTCTTCAATAAATGGTGTTGGAAAAACTGTAATGCCATATGTAAAAGAAGAAAACTAGACTGCTGTCTCACACCGTACACAGAAATCAACTCAAAATGGATAAAGGACTTAGCTATAAGATATGAAACCATAACATACATAGAAGAAAATACAGGCAAAACACCCCATGACATAAACTTCAGTTATATCTTTGTGGCTTCAGCAAGGCAAACAAAAAGAATATTAACAACTATGACAAGCTAAAAAGATTTTGCACAGTGAAAGAGAGAGCAACCGAAAGAGAGAGAGAGCATACTGGTGGCAGAAAACATTTGCACAGCATACATTTGACAGGGGACTTATACTGAAGATATCCAAAGAACTGATACAACTCAACAAAAAGAAAACAAACAATCTAATCAAAAAAGTAGGCACAAGAGCTAAATAGACACTCTCCCAAACAGATAAACAGATGGCCAGCAGACACATAAAAGTGTTCATCATCACTTATCAGGGAAATGCAAATCAAAACCACAATGAGATACCACCTCATACCAATAAGTATGGCTCACATTAAAAAACGAAACAAAACAAAAAACAAGTGCTGGTGAGTGTAGAGAAAAAGGAACCCTCTACATTGTTGGTGGGAATGCATGCTGGTTGAGCCTGTGTGGAAAGCAGTGTGGAGGTTCCTCAAAAGACTAAAAATGGATTTGCCATATGACCCAGAAATTCCATTCCATGAACACAAAAACACATTCCAGGAACACAAAGAACATGAAAACACTAATTCAATAGGAAACCTGCACTCCGATGTTAACTGCAGCACTATTTACAATAGGCAAGATACTGAAACATAAGGCCCCAGAACAGATGAGTAGCTAACGATGTGGTGTATATACACAATGGACTACTACTCAGCAATTAAAAAAAAAGATAAACTCATGCTATCTGCGGTAACACTGGATGGAACTGGAAAGGATTATGCTAAAAGAAATAAGCCAGAAGGAGCAAGGTGAATACTGGATAGTGTCATGTATATGTGGAATACAGTGAAACCAAACAAAGGGTCAGACAAAGACAAACTTTAAAACCAAACCCCTGAAAGGAGACTGTAGATCTGAGGCATTCAGGAGGGGAGGAGAAGACAGAGGGGAGTGAAAGAGAAGGTGGGAGAGGAAAGCACAATAGATTATGGGGGAGGGCTAGGGGTGCTTTGGTGGTGGGAGAGCTACAGTGACCGCATCTAAGGGGAGAAATGCCATACTTTCAAAATATTAACAAGGGTTAAGACAATGGTACTCATTAAGAAATTCATTAATTAAAAATAAAGGTGATCAAAGAGACACAACAACTTGAAAAACACAGAAAAGAAAAACACTCTAGTTCATAAGGTCTTAAGAGACAGGGTTCAGATCACACATCAGCAAAGCTGGTGTTAACTGTAATGTGCCCATTCTAAATCCCAGCTGAGCTGAATCCATCAGTGAATCACATTACCCTCTTTCAAATTCTATATACAGGTACTTTTGGCATGAGTTCTAGAACTAACCAGGTGGGAAAGTGACTATATTCATATTCACAGAAGTAAATTAATATATAAATGTATAAGTAAATTAATATATAAATATATTTATAGAAGTAAATTTTAGTCCAGAAAACACATATACTGAGGTATGTATTTGTATAATGTAATTTCTGCTCTATGGATCTTAAGAATCCAAGTCTGCGAAGATGATAAAAGAGATGACAAAGTTAGGAAAGTGTTCATAATTTTCAAAGAGTTTCAGAGTGTTTCATTAAAACTGCTGTTTTCCAATGTCAAGAACATCAAGGGATTTGGCCATGAGTTTTACATCAATTGTTAATGCATTGACACATCACCATAAAAATACATTTCTGTTTCTATAAAAGAAATTAAGAAATTTGGACTCACTTAACAGACATTAGCTTGATAACAATCTTTGCTGAATGAATAAATTTGAAAAAATAGGGGAGATGTGAATGCATAGTAACTCAATTGTCAGTGCAGAGAACTGTTTATATGAATTTTGATTTTCTTAAGGCAATAATAAATAGCTAGGGTTAATGAAAACAATCCTCTGATGTGGAGAAAAAGGAACTCTCCTGCACTGCTGGTGGGAGTGCAAACTGGTCCAACCACTATGGAGAGCTGTGTGGAGATTCCTCAACCTGCTAAAGATGGAGCTTCCATATGACCCAGCAATTCCACTCCTAGGTATTTACCCAAAGGACACAGAAACATTAATTCAAAAGGGCACTTGCACCCCTATGTTTATAGCAGCACTATTTACAATGGCTAAGCTATGGAAACAACCCAAATGCCCAAAGACAGATGACTGGATCAAGAAGATGTGGTACATAAACACAATGGAATATTACTCAGCAGTCAAAAAAAGATAAACTCATGCCATTTGCAGCAACATGGATGGAGCTGGAAGGGATCTTGCTCAGCGAAATAAACCAGAAAGAAAAATACCAGATGGTCTCACTCATAGCAGGAATCTAGAAAATCTAAATAAGGGACCAGGAAAAAGACTATAATAAAGTAAAAATCAAAATCAACAAGCAACTATAAACCAGAGACACATTGGCAGGGGGGTGGGGGGGAGGAAGAGGGAGCAGGATCAAAACAAGGAGGGGTGGGAATTTTATGGGGAGTATAACCAAGATGAAAATGCATACATTGTACAAAAAATGAAAAAAATTATGTAAAAAATATATATTAAAAAAAAAAGAAGAAAACAATCCTCTGGAGAAACCATTAGTGTAAAGGAAACAGCAAGCAATCTAGAGATTCAATACATTGTGAATAATGTCCCAGGAGCGATTTAACAATGACAGGTCAAGTTACAGATTCTGTTAAGTCAGTAAGTAACTATTGCTATTACTTGAGAGCTTTGCACATGGAAAGGACATGCCTGAGGACAGACTGGGCTAAGAAAAAGTCTTAAAACTGCTAATTTTATCAGAAAACATGGATCCATCCTTTACCAGTGCGGTTTTGGTAAAATAACTTAATCCCATCTATTAATAGAATGACAATTATGCATTTCTTTTTGGGGGAAAGAGAGGAGCAAGAGGCAATGCAAAGTCCTGAACTTTGTGTAAGGCACCTGAGGACGACATGCTGTGGGATAGATATTTAATAATATAGGGAGACTCAATGGCTTCCCTTAGAGGAACAAAACTAATTCCAAAAATATTTCCCCTGAAATGATATAACCCAAATGCTTTTCTTCCTTCTGTTAATAAGTGCTATAAAATGACTTCACTAACAAAGCCTCATTTGTCTTTTCCACATGATGGACCTTCTTCCTACAGTTGAAATGGCACTGTGAAATGTAATAATAAAGACCTAGTTTTTAAAAAAGCATCATCTTGACCTTCAGGATTAGTTTCAGAGCTGCATATTGCTGCTAGGGCTTTTTGAGAGTGGGCTTGGAAGGAGAACTATTTTGTAATCTTCTTACCTTTTAAACGTCTTAACCTCATATTCAAAATAGGCAATTTCAGAAAATAATTGGCAAAATGATTAAGTGCCACATGAACAAACTTGTTATTACCATGTTTAATGATGGTCCGTTATGATCAAGTCTGAGACAGCAGAGTCTAAGGAAACACACATTTCTGTTGTTTGTAAATATAAGACGATGTACTGGGATTCGACTAAGTTCTAATTCTAAAATTAATGACAAGATAAGCATTTTTAAAGCCAAGGGCCACTAAGAAAGAGTGATAAAGAACATGAGTAGCACTGCTATTTGTTTTTATAGGAATGTTTATAGTTCTTGAACAATACATACATTTTCCTACCTTTGATTCCGAAGATAAGAATGCACTTTTACTTTTAAGTGTGTTTACCTTAGATCCTGGGACAGCAAGTTTAATGCACATAATTTTCTACACAGATTTTCCAAGCTAGGGTTAGAAGAAGAAAGTAAAGTTCAGCCAGTCCCAGCTTGTACCCTTGAGAACTGAACTTGTAGAGTGTGCATTTTCTCTTTATTTCTACTCTACGCTGTGGGCACTTAAATTCATTCTTTTCTTGATATGAAAGAATTCAGAAAAACAACTCTGAGGTCACATGAAAGGCTTCACAGCACATTTTCAACTTTGTGTAAGTTTAAAAAAATTTATATTTACAGGTATTTGTGTTTAAAGGTATCATGCTCTTTTGTTTGGAGGGGACAGAAATTCATTCAAAATATTTCAAGTAAAAAAATCCATCTATTGTAAGACTACCAGGAACTTCCATGTATATTCAGGAGAAAATGAACTACCAGGCCTCAGGAGGGTGGGAAAAATGCCCACCAGGTGACCTGTACTGCTCTCATTTCTAGCCCCATCTCACTCGCTCATGAGGCAGTTCTGGTCTCCTTTTTTTCCCAAATGGCTTTTGTTAGGACTGCTAAACTCAACAGTAAACCCAGCCCTGCAATGGCCATCCCAGAAGTTACTCTACATGATTTTTCAATTCAAATACCGAAGAAAAGATAAGATGGGGTTTTACAACTTTTTAAATGCCTATTCATGATTAAGAAACCTGAATGACCCAGGCTATGTAACAGGGGGGTCCCCCCAGGTAAAGGGGAGATGCCAGGTTCCCTGCCCCACCCAGGGAGGGTGCAGCTGGAGGGTGGAGAAAAGCTGGAGAGGAGACTGACACTAATTGTATTAAAATTCTTTTCCATTAAAGATCTTGTGCACTAGAGTATGTTTTGTCTTGATGCAGCAGATGGCAGAATCCATTTAGAGGGGAGGTTTGGATTCTGGGGTGCCCCTCATTCTGCCCTGTAGCAGTTAGTTTAACTTTTTGGGCTAGATTTTAAGTTCCAGCTGGCTAGTGGAGGGACAGATACCTCAAGTCAAAGGTCTATTCTTGGATTAATCAGGGGCTGGCCATTGAGGGAGCATCACATGGATATAAAAGAACACGGGTGCGATGTCTAAACGTGCAGTGTTCATCACAACCAGAAGAAAAGGACACCAACAGCAGTGAGGCTAAGATGAATATAAAGTAAAGTAAGTCAAGAAGGGAGATGAAAGGGTAATGGCTCAGATGTGACTGTGTCTAAGCCCACAGAAACCACTATTTGATACAGCGTTCCCTATTCTTATGTCCATCTATGAGAGAAAGAACTCACTTATGCAGTCAAACAATACTTACTAAGATGCTGTATGATTTACAAGTAATGAATCTGGGTTTCTTATCCCAAGAAATTAAAATCTATTTAGGGAGATGATAGCACAACAAACTGAGTACCAGATAATACAGTCATTAATAAAGTGTTGAAAGACCTATTCTCCAACCTGACATTTTCCCTCCAATGATTTAGATGAAGATACATTATGTTCTAAAGATCAACTTTAATGTTGGCACAAAGTTAAAGAAGCTAAATTGCAGGCCAAATCAGGATCCAAAAAAGGATCTTGACAGGCAGGGTTAAAATTTACCAGGATGAAGTTTGGACTTAAGGTAAAAGAAGCAAATGTCCAAGTAAAATTAATAGAGCATACCTTCTTAGAAGCCAAATAACAAAGACTTAGGGCTTTAAAGCTCAGCAATTAAGTACTGTGATGCAGAGTCAAAACAATAACAATTACAACAAAAATCACTGATATTAAATAAGTGTTTGCTTTGCAGTAGGCACTTAATAAACATATGTACTTTCAATTCTCCCAACAGCCAATAATTAGCCCCACCCAGTTTGGTAGTGTTAACCACTTTACTGAAGCTCTGTTATACAGTGATTTGGCTGAAGGTGAAAAGCAGAGATTTAAGTTCAGATCTGACTGCAGAGTCTGTATATTTTTCCACAATACCAAGCTGTCTGCTTTGCTTCATGTTGATGAAACTATTTCTCTGGAAAAAATTGTGTCCAGAGGGACACTGTAAGGAGATAAGCAAGACTGAGAGAGAAAAAATAGGGCCAGTTAGTTCTCCAACAGAACAACCTAGAGTGACCTGGTGCATTAACAATTTGGCCCTGTTGTTGCCCATGAGTGTTTGTCAAGAACAGAGAAGACCGAATAAGTAAAGGCAAGCAGGACAAGATCGGTGCAGTGGTCATTTTTAATAGGTCCAAAGATTCACTGGCTTCTTTGTGCTGCTGAAGAGCGTGTGGGATGTGGAATACCAGCAAGTGGTAGTTTTCAATTTTATTATCACTGCCCCTATGTAAATATACTATAAAAACACAACAAAGTTTTGGCCACAGCTCCTAATCACAACAGACCCATTTTCTTATTTACATAATATAGGGAATTCTTTATGCTCAAAGAAAATGACAAACCACCATTCACTTCAAATATTAAAAACTATGTTAAATAATTATTATCAGCATAAGTTGAAAAGAAGGAAAGACTACGTCATCCATTCTTTCGGGCTTGCATTCGGTAGTGAGTCAGGAGGTGGGGCAACATGCGCCATCCAAAGGCAGATACATGTGGCTTGAAAGAGGCTTGCTTCAAGTCAACCTTTCTTAGCACAGAAGACAGCTCTGGTGGAGCACATTTGTTAAGAAGTTTGGTTTTGGAATAGCATGCACCTAAGTCCTCACATGATAATTTGGAAAGGATTCAAGCAGGTTTTTTTTTTTTAAAGATTTATTTATTTATGCATACAAGAAATGGGGTGTAAGTCAGAGATAAGGGGGTGAGAGGATTCACCACAGAGAGTGGAAAACAGAACAGACAGATAGACTGAAATACACTGCTGAGGGGAACAGCGGGCGAGATGGAAGAGGTCTGCTGTGTCATGTGGGTTAGATCCCTGGCAGGCCAGGGATCAAACTCACGATGCAGCGGCTGGCGATAGCTTGATAGCGCTGTCTTTAACCTCTGCGCCACCGGGGAGGCACAGATTCAAGCAGATTTACTGACTTTCCCTGATTCTCACAAAAGCAAAATCACCCACTACAGCTTCAAGACAGTTTCAAAAATTTAAATTTTCAGAAACATTTATAATTCTTAATTTCACATTTAAAAATTTCTGCTGGAACAAAAATTCACTCACAGAAAGATACCTAGGAATAATTAATTATAGTGTATATTAATGAATTAATTAAGGCATCCTTCAAGTGGAAAAGGAGAGGGGCAGAGTGGTAAGAAAAGAGGACCAAGGAGCTTAGGGTCACAGGGGCGATGAAATATCAGCTCGTAGTCACAGGTAATCTACACAGTAACTGTAGATGATCTACAAGGTCACTTATTAGAAATTGGCCAAAATGCCAGAAAATCTCTGCTTATCACTGAAAAAATTAATTAATGCAGGAGAAAAAAACTCAGTTCCTGAGGTAGAGTCATGAAATGCCACGGGGGAAGGGAACAGCGTGCTAACACAGGAGCCCTTGAGGGATGAGAGGAGGGCCTGGGCCTGCAGAGAGCCAATGAAACACACAGGGTCAGGGATATACTTCCAGGAACTCAGGAAGCATGCCATGGAGGGGGTGTGCCAGGGGCCTGGGGGAGTGTGTGCAGGGATTAGGGAATGCTCAAGGCCAGGGCAGGAGTCCATGCAGGAGTGCAATTAGAAAAATCTGAGGAAAAAACCATCTGAATTTAGTCGCTGACTCATGACTACCAGTGTGCTCTACGTGTATATCTTAGTCTGAAATAGCGGTAGAGCTCCTCTTGTCCTTCTCTTTGTGAGCAGCAGAACATTTTCATAACTCATCCCGCAGCACTGAGAAGCAGGGTTAGCTTAGAAATCAGAGTCACGATCTTGAGCTGAGTCAGTGCCAGAAGCCCACCATCCTGCGTGCTGGCTTTCTTAGTCAGTGGGGCCTGATAAAAACACACATCTGCTGTCATACGGTCAGATGAGGGAACAAACTGTAATCCTGGCACCGTGGCTGGCTCGTGGGCATCAGAGGAGCACTGGTCTGGTCTTCAGGGCTTCCAAAGTGAGTGTGCAAATCTTGCTTAGGCTTTTTATGTTTTTATTTTTATTTATTTATTATTTATTTTTTTTAAAGATTTATTTATTTATGCATACAAGAGCTGGGTGGGGTGTAGACCAGAGGTGCGGGAGGGTGAGACGATTCACCAGAGACAGAGTGGGGAGCAGAACAGGCAGATTGGCTGAAACACACTGCTGAGGGGAGCAGCGGGCGAGACAGGAGCGGTCTGCCGCACCATGTGAGACCCTCGCTGGCCAGCGGGATCAAATCGGAGCTGCAGAGGCTGTGGACATCTTCACAGTGCAGCGCTCAACTGCCTGAGCCCCCAGGGGAGGTCCTTTTTTTTTTTTTTAGAAACTGTGGTAACCTCTTCCCCAAATGAGAGGCACAGATACCCCTCAGAAGCACCAGAACAAGTTCTTTACCACGATATTACAAGCAGCTTCTGGGAGACAGGTATTCAATCTAGGTTACCAGCCAAGGAAGGTAGAGTCATGCATTTTGAGACTACCAGAAAACAAGCAAAACAACAAAAACAAACAAAAAAACTATAGGTCCATTTAAGATGAATGGCATGAATTAGGAACAGTTACCAAAGCACTGCTCCCCCAAATCAAATGGCATTTCCTTTCTTATCTCAAATATCTGTTTTATTCTTTCCTTCCTCCCTCCCTCCCTGTCAATGAACTTACACGGAGTGACGACAAGATGCCAAAGCCATACACTGCCAGTGAAGTCCATTTTGATCAGGAATACCAACTGTCTCGGGGTAGAAAACCCCTGTGTGTGTTGGAACTGCCCGACAGCGAGTTCTGGGCTACAAAGAGACATCCTGACTTGAAGGATAGCTGTACTTTCTGCCTTTAGGATCTACCTTGTCAGAAGAGCAGAGGAACGCAAACTCATTTCAGAGCTGCACTTGAAATGTCTCAAGTCCAAGGCAAGCAGATAACCAGACTACTACTTTACAAACTGTCACCTAACATTTAACATAACACTTTGAGGTTAACAAAACTCTCACATACATTACTTCAACTGATCTCCACGGCAGCAATGCCTGGTGAATATGAGTATGATTATTGCTGTTTAACAAATGAAACAGACGAAATGAAATTAAGGCACTTGCCCAAAATTTCCCAGCTAGTAACTGGCAGGGGTAAAACTGAATCCATACTAGCCTAACTCTGAAACTGCTGGTATTTCCATTTTACTAAAATATCTCTCAGGGAAAAAGAAAACATATTCTTGGAATTTGTTTTTCTGTTGAATCCAATGAAGAACTTTTGTTGGGGTAATTAAACATTTAAAAGCTTTCTGAGTGATAAAAACAGACTTTTATCAAAATCTCTCATTTAAACTGTAAATATGAGTTTCTATAAAGTATCTAGAAGTTGTGCAAGTTACACATGGACAGGAATACAATAGTTCTGAAATAACACTGCCTGCTACTACCTTCCAGGTGGTCGAGGAAAGCAGATCTTAGGTCTAATGGCTCTGCAGGATCCTATGACAAAGAGCAATTTGTAGTAAAGACCGAAAATGCAATTCAGTTCCCAGTTTTTTGGCTGGGGCCCTGGACTGGGGCAGTCCTGGCCTCAGACTGCGCTTCCTGGATTCAGGGGCATCCAGTTTCATAGCTCAGGCCTCTGCTCATGTGCTTATTCACCTCTTTTCTATACGCAACACACAAAGTGAGCTTCCCCTCACTTCCATGCATTCCTGCTCATTTTCTGTAAACTGTTAGAACTGCCCAGGAATTTATCAGTTCTCCTTGATTTAGGATTAGAGAGACCAAAGAGATTTTCTCTATAAGGCTTTTAGGCTCAATCTGAGTTGTGTAAGCGACATCCAGCACCTCTGTTTTTCTCCCCAATGAGGAGCATAAGCGTTTGCTATTTAAGCCTGAATACACATAAAAATTTTTGTGGACCCCCATATGGAAACCATAGGGCAGAAATGATTCACAAATGAAATGTGAAAGACAGATGAAAAAACTATACTTACTTAGGAGGAATCCGTGAACCTGTGCTCACATTTGCGGTTGGGACCACAACTTGAAGAATGTGTTCAAGGGCTGTTAATCCACCAGCAACTTGAAATGCAATCTGATCTGCCACATTCTAGACAGAAATAAAAATATAAATTAGCCCAATTTCGCAGGCATGAAATTATAGCCAAATGAAAAATTTAGTTGTACTCTGAAACATTCTATTGGTTGAATTATTCTACAAATATTTACTGAATACTTAGTGCTAGGAATTGTAGGTCAAAAGTGGTGTGCAGAGAATACACGACTGCTGTCCCCTGTGAAGCTACATTTTAGTGGATGAGACCAAAATTAAGCAATTACAAATAAAATAATTTTAATTGTGATAAGTATTTTGAAGTAAATAGAAAGCTGTACTGAGAATAAAGGGGAAACCGACTCTACACTGGGGAAAGGGTCAGCAAAGGCTTCTCTGAGAATGTGGAAGTGTTAAGACGGGTAAAAGGGGAAGGGATGATGTGGTCCAAGCAGAGGAAAAGAGAATTTTATACAGAACTCTTCAGCATTATTATAAAAACAACCAGATTATTTTATAATTAACATTACCACCTATAAGACAAATTGACTTCTACAGTGTTTCCTCTCCCAGAACATTTTTCTTCAGTAATACAAAATAATCTAATATTTTTAATCACATTTAATTAATACTCTTTTTTAAATTACTTCAGCTCTTTTAGGAAAATATTAAGCAGCCACTATAATACACACACACACGTATATAATATATAGTAGCCACTATAATAATCAATAATAATCAAATGACTATGATTATATCTATACAAATACGATGTCTGAGTTGAATATGATTTTGGAGGGAAGGAACTTCTCCAAGTTCTTTGTCTTCCTTTGGCAGGGGGAGAGGAAGCATAAAGTGTATTAGTTTTTAAGATGAAGATACCTTCATCTTCATGTAAAAATTGAATTGAATTGAAACCTGCTCTGGGTTGACTTTACAACTCCCACCCACAATTCTTATACTTAAGTCTCAACCCTTAGTACCTCAGAATGTAACTGTCTTTAATAAAAGAAAACATACACACATACACAAACAAAAAACAGTAATAATAAATAAAAAAACCAAATTAGCAGGCAACTATAAATCAGAGACATTCTGCAAGGGTAGAGGAATCAAAACGGGGGCAGAAGAGCACAAGTGACTATGGTGATAGTTTACGGGTGAACTGGTGGTGGGAATTTTGTGGGGAATATATCTGAAAGGAGAAAGCATACAAGCATAAATGAACAATGATATAAAACTACGCATATATGTATATATGTATATTGTGTGTGTGTATGTGTATGTATGTATGTATGTATATGTCATTAAGTTAAAACAAGGCTTGTTAAGGGGGCCCTAATCCAGCATGTCTGGTGTCCACATTAGAAGAGGAAGAGATGCCAGGGGTCATATGCATAAAGGAAAGGTGCGGGAGGACACAGCAAGAAGGCTGCAGAAACCAAGGACAGAAGCCGCAGGCAGAACTAAACCCGTTAACACCTTAATCTTGGATGTCCAACCTCCAAAATACGAGAAAATAAATTTATGTCATTTAAGCTACCCAGTCTATGGCTTTTTTTTTTAATTTCACTCCATTGCAGACCAATATTTTTGTAAAATGTAACACAAACAAAAGACTGAAACATTAAAAATAAAGAAGTACTAAGTAGGAGACCACATTTAAATATATGCAAGAAACATAAAATTACTGTTAATTTGCTAAAATCTACTCTTGCTTTGTGCAGTTCCCTCCCATGTTCTTGTGACAGTGGCGCTGGCTCATGGACTACAATTTTGAGGAGTCCTGCTCTGAACGCCTGCAGTGCAATAAGGATGATATTTTCCAGAGTAAGCATGATCACGTCACTCCTTGTTAATGCACTTGAACGTCTTCTTCCTCACTGTCTATAGAATAAAGTAAGGCCCACACTGCTTAGCATAACTCTTCAGATATGCTCCGTCTCTAACAGCCTCCTTCCTGCCTTCTCTCTCATCCCAATCTCCCACGTGGCCCAATGCTCCTGTAAACTCTGTGCTTCTGCATACACTGTTTCTCCCCAGAAGAGATGATCCTCAAGCTTTTCAACTTTGTATTCCCACTAAGCTGAGCTGTTTGAGGTTGGGGACCTCGTCTGTTCCATCGCCACCTTCCCAACACTTAAGCGGCGGGGACTGCACTCAGTAAATGCTGTGTCAGTGGTGGCTGGATGACAGTTTTGGGAAAGAAAGCTGATACTTTCATATGATCTTACTTGTGAAAACACAGTCAATAATTTCTCTGGAATGATCCCAGGATAACATCTTTCATTCCTGTGTTTGTGCATGCCTTATAGCATGGTTTTTCACTAGAATTGAATTTCATGATCAAAGAAAGAAGTTTCGTTTTTCAAGATTGAGGGACATGTTCACCTTGAGTCTCCCTAATAACGAAAAGAAAGGAACTTAAAGTCTTTACTTGTGCTCCATTTCAATATAAAGTCTTCACATATGGATGTCTCTCAACTCAGAACAAAGTACATCATGCTTCAAACTGAGCAGATGCACAGATTGATGCAATCTGTCTATAGAAAATGAGAAAGAACTAGGTCAGCGCTGTGGAAGTCGAGGGGAGAAGGACTGAGTAAAAGCAGACCAGTTTAATGTATACATGTACGCCTTAAAAACAAAACTCAAAGCCTTTTATGCGGTGCCAACAACATGGATGTGACCTCTTGAAAAACGTTAGACATAGGCGCTAATAGACATTAAGCAGGAAAAATAAGCTAATTTCAGGATGATAAAGGCCATTCAAAGCCAAATTTTCACTAATGTATTATTGAAACTGAAGTTTTAATTTATCACTTGCAGTTTTTCAAGGAAATAAAGCCAAAAACAAAACCAACAGTAAAATTAAAAAAAAAAAAAAACCAACTTATAAATCTCCCATGGAGTCAAGAAGGGTCCTGCCTGGTTCTGTGTACTTCTGGATTATGGCTGCAACAAGCCACTCTGGGCCCTCCCATAAGCATGGCCACGTGGAAACATTACTTGGTTTACTAACTTCTCCTGCATGTCCCACATCAATCCCTGTTCACCCATCCCCTCTGCCTGACCTCAGAGCCCCAGCTGCTCCACTGCAGCCTCCTCCAGAGTGGTGGCTCACTCACCTCTGCAGTCCCGCGCTGGCGCACCAGGAATGTAAATATGTGACAGGTGATTGACTCAACAAAAGGGTGACCAGATGAAAAGATTCTTTTGGACAGAAAAATGTCCCATGAGAAAAGACAGATGACGTAAGGCAAAGACTATGAACACCCTCCACTGGCTCCATTCCCCCTCCCCCTTCTCTACCTCAATGTGGAAGAAAAGACCCTTTGCTAGTCTAAGACCTTCTCACCTCAGGGAGGCAGAAAAGGATACAAGTTTGATGATGAGCTGCCTAAACGTTGAAATGAAGAGAAAAACCACCTTCTTAAACATGTGGTACTAAACACTACATTCAAATAAAAATGGAAATAACTTTCATACAACAACAATCCAAGTAAACTTACAGGAAGCAGAGAGCCTCCCATCTCCTCTCCCCACCACACTCACTGCTGGGACAATCCTTGGGGCCTCCGGTACACACTGCTCTCTCTACAATCCTGGCTGTTTGAGCATCACAGGGAGAGTACAGGCTCCTCAAATACGCTGTCTTACACTTGTTTCTGTCCCTGTCAGTGTCTAGATAAAAGCAAGTAGGCTACAAAGGCTAAACCGTAATTATTCTCTCTATTCAAACTGCTACCTCTCAACTTGTAGGGTTCAGCCTTTTAGACCCAGATCTAATGTTGCTTCTTCCAGAAAGTCTTTCCTGATCTCCTCAGCTAAAGTCAAAGTCCTTTGTGCATACTGAATTGTGTCTGTCTTGTGGCCCTGATCACTTTTCACATTATTCCAGAGCTATTTGTACTCATGTGCCAGATTGCAAAGCTTAAACTCTCCTAGCCCTATGTCCTCGGTCAGGGTTAAGCACGGGGCACACACACTGTGGGCAACAAGTTTGCTCAACGATCGAAGATATCTCATTATAAAAAAGCAGACTAGGTACCTTTCCTTCTTCGTCTTATCCCTTTCCCAAACATTATGCCTTCAAATAGGTGAAGCTGAGATTCTCAGAGTTTTATTCTGATTGGAGTGGGGAAAATGCTTGTAAGAGGAAATGTATAGTTTTACTTATGTACCTGGCATAGCACCTTAATAGCTCAGCCTTCCTCTGCTCCCTCCCACTGAGCGTTGGACAGCTAATAGGATTAGCTGCTCCATTCTAATAACCCAGCTTAGTTAAAGGCCAGCAAAAATGACAGTTTCAATCTGAATTACATGGCCTGGGAATCCATTCAATTATTAACTAGAGTAACTGTTATTACCTCTCCCAATCAAAGGAGAGGCAGCTGTTGATCTCTGGTGGCCTGCAAAGGCTGGTGGCCTTTGTACTTGACTTCTCTGTAGTCAGTAATTATGTTCTTTGTGATCAGGGAGGAAGACCTTCCCAGCCCTTTAGAAAGAGGTGGCAGATGGAGAAAATTGTTTGCATGTTCATTAGCAGGATAGGCTACATTTGTTCTGAGCATCCGTGACACTTTAAGACTTGTTTAGAGATAATACAAGGAGGTTTTGGGAAGTCCATATATTTAGAACTCAGCAGCCCAATTTATAGAGATGAGAAGATCCTAAAGTGAATTTTTTAGGGTTGTTTTTCCCACAGGGGAAACTCTCTCAATACCGAAGACATATATCACTACCTCTCCACTGACTTTACCTGGTAATGTTGGCCTAGAAGAAGCAAGTATAATGAGCTGGTTCTGTTGTGTGATTTTTCTCTTCTAATGTCAACTTCTTCATATTCCCATAATCTACATAAAGTCTAGGCTTGGTTTATAAGCTACAGACACCCACATTTGAGGGACTCAGGTTCTGGGGTTAAGGATACCACCGGGGTAAAAGTATACGTCTATGGGAATGCTGTGCAAAAAAGAGTAAAATCATAACACACAGTTTGAAGATTTGGTAATAAGGTAAATGGGTCTGAGAGAGGCTAGAAAAGCTTTCCTAAGAAGAGAGGCAAAACTGCTTTGTGATGCTAATTAGAACTTGGGCCCTCTGGAAGGCTCTCCCTGAAGGAACTGAACTGTGCCATTTTTGACCTGTTTGAACTAAGTGAGACCAGGGCAGGATAAGGAGTGCTTGGGGACGGTGCAGGAGTTAAAGGAGGAAAGCAGGGCATGACACCGTACGCTGTTAAGAGATAGGTGAGCAAAGATTGGTTTACAGAATTCATTACTGCTATGCAACAATGTTCACAAAGTTATTTTGATTTCCTTCATCCTCAAATTCTGCAAAGCTGCCAAGTGGCAGTTGTTGGGCCAGGTCCAGCAATCTCAATCACAGAGAGAGATTAAAAATAGATAAATGCAGGACAGGGAGACGGGTGTCACGAGGGGATGTAAAAAGAGCTGCATGCACAGATGAAGTGGTTCCTTTGACTAGCTCTTCAGGAAACAACAGGTGTCAGTGTGGACAGTTTTCTAGTTATTGTGCGAAGAAATTAAAAGACCAAGGATCTATATAAGTGAGGTTCCTTGTGCAATCCCTTCACTCTTCCAGCTTTCTCAACTTCCAGGCGGCCCGCTGGTTCCCAGCAGAATATGAAGGGTGAGACCTTAGAGCTCAGAGGCTCTTCATAGAGACAGCAAGGGCAGGGAGAGACTGTGTCCTCTGCATTTGATGCTCTCCCCATCATAATGCTTGCAGCTCTTCTCTGATTTTTTCTATTATTTAACTGTAAATTATCATACTGATTATTTAATCATAAAATACGCTGTGAGCTGTCAGTTGGGATTATATTTATACGGGAGTCTAGCAAAAGATAGGTACAATAATATTTGTTGAATTAAAGAATAAAAGTACAGCCTAATTTCTGGGCCTCTAATACCAGAAATTCTCTTAAGAAGAGGGAAAATTCATGAATCCAAAATGAGAGAGAAAAGATTTAGAAACATCCACTTGTCTGGCAAAGTCAAGGCCAGAGTACAGTAAGCTAGAAACTGGAAGCTGACAGGCCAGGTCTTGGTGTTAGGCTTGTCTAAAGGGGACAAGCCCAGAAAGGACAGATCAGGGATGCGAAGGCTAATTATCTTTGTTTATTACTGGTCCTAACTCATTTTGGCATCATATTTTTTCACTCTATTCTCAAGGCAAGTAGTCTCCAGATACTTTTATGCCCTTAAAGAAAGAGGGAGACAGCAGTTTTAAGGAGTAAAAATAAACTTAAGTAGTGAACCAGGAAACCAAACTTTTACTTTTTTCAAAGTGACACCCTGAAGGTCTGAGAGTGACATGTTTGCCACATGGCAGGTCCTGGGCTATTATTTTAGATAAGCCCTTGCAACAACTTTGTGAGTCTGGAATTATTACCCATTATAGGAAATCAGAAATATATGTAAGGAGAGACAGTTACTTGCCTAAGATTTCATAGCTAGTTAATGGCATAACTAGGTGGATGGAGTCTAGGTTTATCTGAACTCTGTATGACGGACCTACAAGGAATGTTGGAAAATCCAGTGTGTGGTATAGAATTGTGTTTGACTTTTAGCGTAGTTATTATTAAACACGCCAATTTTATAAAATCTTGAACTAGAGCTATTTAAAATTTTTATACCAAATATTATTTTGAAATAATTTTGGATTTACTGAAGGGTTCCAAGGATAACAGAGTACTTGTACGCCTTAATTCAACTTTATCTCAACTTAACATCTTGTATAACCATGGTACATTGACTTATAAAAACTAAGAAATCATATTAAAACTGTACTATAACTGAACTACAGACTCTTAACTGGATTTCTCCTACATTTTCCACTGAGATCCTTTCTCTGTTCCAGAATCAAATCTAGAAGACCACATTACTTAATACTATTATGAGGACAAGGTGAAGTTACTTTTAGATTAGAGAAGGGATCCTGAACTCTCTTCTATTAGCATTCATTAGCCCCCCCCCAAAAAAAAAATTCTTGAAATGATCCAGACTCAGAGAATGTAAAAGAATGCCAAGTTTGACCAACACAAGTAAGTGAAAAAGGAAATGAGGGCTAAATAGACTCTGAGGGACTGAAATATGAGCAGTTCTTTGAGGGGTGGTGTAGCTCTTGCAACAGTCAGGAAATGGGGAGAAATGTGCACAGCAGGGGGGGCAAGCCTTGGGTGAGGAGGAAAGGAATGTGGGGCCAGAAGTAGAAGAAACTCTCCCCACAGCTCCACTCCCAACTGGCTTCAATACTTTCTCAGTTAGGACGGTCTTTTTAAACACTTTCCTTTCTAAACATCGGTGAAATCTCTGTAGGCTTTGCTTCCAACTTCAGCACAGAACTGCTCTAGAGTATGCCTTCCTCGCTTGGGTCCAGGCTAGAATATTTATTGCAAGTATTTTTCAAGATGCAGCAAGGTTAACAGCTTTGTGATAAGGTACTAGGAAAGTCAAGAACAGTTGTTTTAGAAATGCTCCTGCTAGGAAAGCACTGGGTCTGCTTAATGAAAGAAGGAAAATGCTAGTGATAGGCACTGTTTTCTCAGGTGGATTATCTGGAGCATCCACTCTGGTTCAGAAACCTTTCCTCTGGCACCTAAAGGTACATACGGGAAATGGAAATAAGAAAAAAGGACAAAACCTGTTACTTATGAAACTGATACAAAATGTGGCAAGGAAATAGGCAAAAACGATTAGTCCTTGAGATCTGGGACTTAAAGATGATCGTGGTGACTTCTATTTTTGTCATGGATGAAAAGCGACTGGCAATGCAAAGTTTCTGTTCTCCTAAAATGTCTCAGACTATACCTTCTTATGTGGACAACAGTGTTAAAACCGTTTTAGGCTATCTGGTCTGTCGTCATCATTTTACCACAGCAAACATGATCAAATGTTAGCCAAGTGTCGATGCCGCCTTCCTGAATTCTAACTTCAGAGCAGCTCTCAGGGAGTGAGAACAAGACTTTTACTAAAGGTGAACTAAAATGTTTTTTTTAAAACCCTGATAATTCAAGGCAAACAAAACTCAGAGGCGTCATTAAGTCCGGAGAATACCAGATCATCACAGACTCTTGTTTCTTTATAAAAAAGTAATATAATTCCTTTTATAAGGAATATTCAAATTTATTTTAAGAAAAATTCAACAATCAACTTATACTGTCTTTAGTTTCAATTCTGAAGTAGGTTTTGTTTTTATTTTTATTTTTTTTACTTCCCCCCCCCCCTACCGCCCCCTGAACTAGGCTTTATTTTTAAGCAAGCATATGTATCCATATCCTCCCAATATGGGGACATAAAATCACCATGTGGAAAAGAAATGTAAAGATCATGAAAAAGACTGCAGCTCTGAAGACATTCGTATGTCAACATTAAATGGCATACAATGCTAGGAGGCCTTTTTAAAGCAGGGAGGGGGAGAGGTAAAGGTCTGAGAAAGACAGGCAAAAAAAACATACGGTACAGGAGGAGTCATGCAGAAAGACCAGTGAGGATTGCTAACTCAGTGGTATAATGAGTTGCAAAGTAATTCTTCCCCTAGTAGCTATAGCCCAGAACAATTACTGTCCTCAACTGTGAGTTCTTTAGGGGCACAAATTGTGTGGTATTCATTGCAGAAACTGTTAGCACGGACTGAACCCCAACTCTTCTACTTGTTAGCCATCTGACATCAGGCAAACTGCTGATCCTCTTGATGCCCAGCATTCTTATTCATAAATGAAGGTACATCATTTCCATCTCAAGTAGGTGTTGAGAGGATAAATAAATTGGTGTGCAAAAGTAAAGCGTTCATCATCTTTATAATTTCGTCCCCTTTGTCTAGCAAGGTATTTACCGTATTGTTATCAAACAAATATTAGTTTCTACCACGTGAAGATTGTTGCTTTTTCTAGACTTCACATTTCATTTCCAGTTTATTTCATAGTACTACCCACGACAGCAGACTCTTCCTGTTCTTGAGGACATACATCCTGGGGTTTTTGTGAAATGTCTATTGCACTAAAATGGTTTCTCTCATTACTGCCTACATTTAGCTAAGAGTCTGCCTTCTCACACTGGCAGTCTCACCTCAACATCACTTCCTCAAAGGGGTGTTCTTTGACTTCGAGGTTGTATTCCATCTTCCTATCACAACCCCGAACAACTCTTTACTTCCTCAATCATTTTCTCAAACACCCATCCCTCTTTCTTTCCATTACTTGCTGAAGTGTCAAGAAAGGCACAACTTCTATTTGCTTAATTATTACTGTTTCTCATGCGCTTGGCTTATAAAGAAATCAGTATCTGTTGAGCACGTATATGCGTGCGCTCTCTCTCCCCCTCTCTCCCCTCTCCCTCCCTCTCCTTCCCTCTCCCTCCCTCTCCCTCTGTCTCTCTCTCTCTCACATCCCAGGCATTCTTTCAAATGCTGTCTTGCAAGCACTATCTCACACAATACTCACCACCACAGTAAGAGGTTGATGCAGTAACTATTCCCATTTACAAGAGAAACTTACAGCTCCGAGAAGATAAGTAACTTGTTCAAGACTGTGTCACTGGCTAAGGGCTGAAGTAGGAATCAAAAGCAGGTATGACAGACTCTAGAGTCTGACAGAACTAGGGTCAGTGCTGGGAAGTTTCCCTAGACACCATAGCACTAGATACATAATAAACTTTCAAACTTCTAGATTAGACATGGCTCAACATTGTTCCTAAGACAAAGGTTACTGATGATATGACACAGAAAGGACTCATAGAACCTAAGGATTTCAGGCTAAGAAGGAATTTGAAAATGATCTAATTGCCTTAGGAAAGTCAAAAATGCTAGATGAAGTGAACATGTGCCAGAGACTTTATCAAGGTGGCCATTTGGAGTAGTTTGGCAAATGTCATGTGCTCTGTAATCCTGCTAGATTTTTATGATCTATTTTACAACTTGTCTTAGATTTATAAATGAACAGACTTATATTTTTAAAGATTTATTATTTATACAAGAACTGGGGTACAGGCCAGATGTGTGGGAGGGTGAGAGGATCTACCAGAGACAGAATGGGGAACAGAACAGGCAGACTGACTGAAATACACTGCTAAGGAGAGCAGCAGGCAAGACAGGAGAGGTCTACTGCGCCACGTGGGTTGCTCCATGACCGGCTGGGATCGAACCCGCACCTCGGAGACTGTGGACAGCTTCACAGGGCAGCGCTCAACCACCTGCGCCACCCGGGGGGCCCCAGACTTATTATATTAACTCAGCAATCAATCTATCTAGTACTCAGAAAATAGAAGGTGCTTTAGGAGGCCAAACCTAAGGGTAGCAAAAAACAAATCTAAGATAACTGACACCCGTACTTTGGATTTTGTATTCAAGAAATACATGGTAATAAATAAACTACAGCGGGCCTCCCCGGTGGCGCAGCGGTTGAGCGCTGGGTTGCGAAGCTGCCCGCAGCCTCTGCTGCGCCGGTTAGATCCCCGGCTGCTCCCCGGCCACCGGAGGAGGGTCCCACATGGCGCGCAGACCTCTCCTGCTGCCCACTGCTCCCCTCAGCAGTGTACTTCGGTCCTTCTGCCTGCTCTGCTCCCTGCTCTGGCGAATTCTCTCACCCTCCCGCGCTTCTGACTGTACCCAGTGCTTATAAATAAATAAATAAAAATAAATCTTAAAAAAAAAAAATAAACTACAGCCTCTTTTATTTTAGAATTCATTTTCTGGCTTCCTCAGGTCCTTAATAAAGCACAGTAAACTTGGGATACAAGCAAAACAAATGAAAGCAAACACAGTAACTCACAATGAGTGAGTCATTCTTAGTATTGCAACACTTCGCGACAACACACACCAATTTCTCCCTCTCAACAGACCGACTTTGTGATGTAATTCCCAGAACTAACCCCTTCTTGGTTAGCCAAACCCACCAAGTTCGTTACTTCTATGAAATAAGCTGTTTGGCTCAGAGAAGCATTAGTCTTGAATGTTCAGGCATTAGTTGTCTCAAGGCAAGAAGTAACAGGAAGACAAGTCACAAAATCCACTCAATTAATTGTCTGCCAACGATATGGCTAGTACTTGGTAAATGTAAGAACTATAGCAGCACAGAGGACTGGAACCTGCCCTCAAGGACCTCACATTCAACTAGAATAGAGAGATGTTAAGACAAAGGGGGGGAGCATAGTGTGATGAGTCCTGTGGGGGATACAGGATGCACCATGGGTTTACATGGTAGGAACCTAACTTGTCTGGGTGAAGATCAGGGGAATGACAGGGAGCACATCCTATAGTAGGGGGACACTGGAATTAAGCCTTGAAAGACAAAAAGCCGTTCAGGTTTAAGTATTTAAGTGATGAAGGTGAATACATGTTTGCACAGGCGGGAGAAGGGGGAAGGAGGCAAATGGACTCAGCAGAAGAGAGCAAGGCATGTGAAGGGATGATGTGTACAGAGCTAAAGGGAACAGAATCCACTGAAAAAAAAAAAACAACAAACCATTGAAAATGGTTAGAGTGTGACATGAGTTGGGGGGGGTGGGGCTGTTGAGAAATGATGGTGGAGAAAAGATTTTTCAATGATCTTGTATGCAAAAGATACAGAGTGTGAATCTTATTCTAAAGCAGCGGAGTCACCAAAAGGCTTTAAAGCAGAGAGTGACGAACTTATGTTTCCACCTTTGGAAGCATAACCTGAAAGCTATATGGAGGACAAACTGGAGGAGGTTAAGATGAAAAGGAAAGAACTCAAATAGGGAACCATTATATTGGGATGTCGGAAAAGCCATGATGCATTCTTGCAACAAAAACAGAAAAAATACATCATGACTTTTCTGACAACCCAGTATTTCAATTGAGATACAATTACAGACCCAACACCACCAATGATAATTCAAATAGAAAGGTAGGATGGATAGCTAAAACCCGTATTTACAAGAAAAAGCAACAGGTTTTGCTACTGATTAGATGTGGAGCCAGGGGAAAAAAGAAGTCAATTTATTAATCATCTTTTCTATTTAAGGCATAAGGGATACAAATTGGTGTGGTACAGATCAGAATCTCCGCCATGAAGGATCTTAGAACTCAGTTGGGTAAACTAGGTATAAAAAAGAATCTAACAATTTTCCAGATAACATTTAAGTGCTGTAGGGTAGGTAAAAAGTATCAGGCTTTTCTGCCCTCCCACCATCAGGATAGATGAAGGAACCCTGCAGTCCCGAATGCATGCCTGATGGCAGCACCTGGAATAGGGTGTGGGCAGATGTAGATGGGTTTCACTTGGGCTGAGACTGGGCTTTTAAGGGAGGTGTCAAGGAGACGCCAGCAGGAGCAGAAAAGCCGAGAGAGAAGCAGAGCCATGATAAGAGCAGAGAGAACGTTGAAAGAAGGCCGGAGAGCCCAGAGTAAAGACTTGCTGGGGGCTGGGAGGCCTGCCAGCCTCCTGGTCCCCCAGCGCCCCTGCCTGCCCTGTACCTGGTAAATCCCAATAAAAGCCTGCAAAAGCCACCGAGGGCTCCAGGACTCTCTCCTCCTTTACCTGGTCCACTGGATCAGAAAACCTGCTCAGTGGCGGCCCATTCCTGCCCCTACAAGTGCTAAATGAGTATTCGGAAATCAGAGCACTGAGGCAGAGCAGGAAAGGAAGTATTCTCATGCATTCTACTCATAATGCCAAACGAAAAACTTTAAGAACATTTGACTTTTTAGTAGATAACCTTGGTGAGTAAAACAGTAGCTCAAACTGGATACCGCTACAGAGAAATGAAAACTGGACAGATTTCACAGCATTTGTCATTAGTTACCTACCTATCACTGTTCAATAACATTAATTACATGGAAAAGACAGAGTGAAATATAAAGGAGAAAGGAAAAGAAAATACAAGATAGGCCGCCTTTTTCTAGGAAAGGCAATCTTTCCCCCAAAAGGAAATAGCATATAAAATAGCATATATTATTGGTTTTCATGTACTCTGTACAAAAGTCTACTTTCTCCCTAATTTGCAATTCAAGGATTCCTATGTCATTACCATAGAGTTACCACTATTCTCTAAAGACCTTTACCCTGCTGTAAGGGTAAATCAGGTAAATTTTCTTAAAAATTGCAAGTGGCACTTACAAGTAGCTACTGATTTGGTATCTCTGCTCACAGCTACCCCAGGGCTACCCCAGAGGCCACTGTAAACTGCACCAAAGCACAGACAGCATGAAACAGTTCAAAGAGGAGGCTAAAATCTAATGATTCCATTGTATTTTCCATGCACTAGTCAGCATTAGGCTCAGAGGTAGAACATATGTGAGCTCTGTTAGCTTTTGCTACTCACAGACACAAATGCACCTTCTCAGAATTTACATTTTATTAAGTAAACTGATTTCTGAAAGTCATCTTTTCTCTAGACTGCAAGAAACAGAATTAGCACATTTCATTTGGCACATGAGGGATGGGGCCAAACAATCAGTAGCTGCAGCTACTGGTTATGTTATCTCTCTCTTTTTTAAAGGACAGTAGACTTGATAGAAAGAACTAGGGGTTTTCAAGGTAAACTGGAGGGTAAAAACCATTAAGTCACAAATTTTTATTAACAGATAAGCTTCAACACCTTCTATATACACAAAGATGTAAGGGTAAATCAGGTAAATTTGCTTAAAAATTACAAGTGGCACTTAAAAATTAATTTTCATAATCTTTTCTGGCACCAAGTTGGTACTTATTTAGGGAATTTAAAATGAATATTTTTGTACTAAAAAGCACTGCTGAGTCTACAAAGGAATGACTCAGAACACTGCAGTCCCTAAATAGAAGAAGTAACAAAACGAACAAACTGCATGAGACCATGAGCCACACAGACTGCTCTGCCCCGCGCACATTGCAGCGGAATGAAAATTGCCATGTGGGGTATGACCATGCAAGGCAGACATTGCAGTTATTTAGAAAAACTACATTTTAAAAGGTAGAAGCAGAGCCCTGGCTTTGCCAGTGGCTGGTATGGACACAGAAGTTCCAGAGACACCACTTTCCCTTTTCCGCTCCCCTAGCTCTGGGTGCTGCTGCAGCAGATGGAGAAGCTTCCCACAGTTACTACTCTCTGGGTACACAGCCCCTTTCTTTATGCTTCTCTAATCTGTTCAGTAATTTTTGTAATGAAATCTTCCTTTTAAATGTCTCTCTTCTTGAAATGCCTATAGTAGTTACTATTTCTCTGACTGAATGTCATCCAAGACATTAATTCTTTAGTACAGTCTGCCTACTGTTGCTTAACATTTTCATTATTTATTCAACAAATATTTATCAAGCAACCATTATATTCTTGTGTTAGGTCCTGGGACAGATAAACAGACATATCTACACTTTTGTGGAGTTTATAGTCTTATATTCTAGTTTGGTATATTAATTTCTAGTCACAAATATGTAAAGATTATAAACTCAGTGAAAGTTAGATCCCGAGGTACTATTCAAATTTTTCCTGGTGAATGCTTTAACCAGAAAGAATCTCTAAAAGAAATTTATCACTTTAAGTTAATCAATGTATACAAAGTAAATTTTATTAGTTAATAAATCAAAGTGGTAAGAAGTGTCAACCTTTCCTGGTTGTCCTTTAGTAACCCATTGTGTCCCTGATGTTACAATTAGGTATCACAAAAATATAGATGATATAACTTATGTGAAGTATATTCGTAGGATACACAAAGCTATACAAACAAGATCTCACAGAAGCTGGGAGATTCATCACAGATTTACCCGAGTCTGCATTTGAGTTAGATAAGAAATTTATTAAATTTGTTTCTATGGCACTTGATAAAAAGATATTAGATAGGTTCAAAAAGTCCCCTATCAAATGGACCCAGTGGTCTAATGTGTCCCCAGACACTAGATTACCGATTTGTTTATCATTGTCTTGACTATAATACTGTCAGTGTATTATTCATAAGTACATTATGCATTTTACTGCTTGTCTTAGAGATTTTAATTCAGAAAATACTTTGTGCCAGCAAGAATTTAGTGACAAGGATAAAAAAAAATCTCATTTTTTTACAAGTGATTTACATAGCAATTCTATTGATCAAAATGGACTATTAGTGTATATAAGTATATCATAACATGATTTGTCAATTACAAGGGGTTTTCTATTCTGAAAAATTCAAACTGCTTTGTGAGTAACTTTAATTTTCTTATAATTGCCCAAATCTATGAAAAACAACAATTTAGGTCAAGAAGCATGAACTGAATACACATAATCCAAACTACCATAGAGTGCTTCATCCAGTATAACTTATTCTAGTTTGAATTTGGTGTAGAGCTATTTCTTCAATCATTGTATAGCCAGCGTTTAATGGGTAGTGAGTCAGCTTAAAGATTGCTGTTTTTTAAGTCTTTTATCAAGCAATGGTTGTTTTTTATACATAATCTCACTTCCAAGTTTTACTTTTGGAAGGGAAACTAGTAAAATGATAATTTTCTAATTGCTTAAATTGAAGCTCATTTAAACATATAACTTACAAGATGTGAAAACCTGGACTGTACAGAGAAATACGTGGTTGAAACACATACACAAAATGTGAAACTTTTATTTGTAACCTAACACAGGGTAGGAAATAAGTATTTCAACCAAAAGGTAAATGTTAGCAAAATGCTAGTGGGAGTGATGACTAAGGGGTGTGGAGTTCTTTCTGTGTGCTATGACTATGCTCAAAAATTGATTGTGGATGGCTGCACAACTCTGCGAGTATACTAAAAGCCAGTGAAATGTACACTTTAAATTTACATGCTGTATGAATTACACCTCAATAAAGTGACTATAATGTTAACAAAATGGTCTAATTAAAAAACACAAAATTTATTGACATACTGGTTACCTAAACATTTACAGCAATTCCAACCAGATGGATTAACTTAACTTTTGGGCAGTTAAATGGCACACTGCTTTAAGTAAACATGATACATAAAATTCAAATTAGAATGACACTATTTTATAGAAATATTTTCTACTTTCCAAAAGATTGAGACTCAGTTGATAGCACTGGAGTTATTAAAGATTTTAAGTTATTTAAACTGGAATCTTAAATAATAGATCAGAAATATATATCTGTACAAAATGAGCAAAATTCAGACTAAGACAGAAGTCTCTGATATGTTTCCTTCTCTCACACACATTAGACTGAGGCCCAGAAGTATTGAGTTACTAGTTTTCAGGACAGTCGCTGATTAACCTTTATGGGAATCTGATAGGACCAACCAAAAATCAAAAGAGATTCAGCATCTGTGTGCTTCAGAAAATATATGATAATATAAACAACCTTAAACACCCGAATTTTAAAGTTAAGTGACAGTCAGGGATTCATTCATTCATTCATTCAATAAATATTTTCAGGCCTTCATCCAATGCCAGACAGTAGATGTGTCTGTACAGACACAGGAAGACAACTCACCAAACTCCCTGGGTTGATGCAATAGTGAATGTTCAATCAGAGGCCTCCAAGAACATGGAATAGGAGAAATCATTGCTCGCTGGTTTTTTATGAACATACATGCTTTATAGATGAAAAATCACTATTACAGCATGTTATGTATACTGGTGAGGATGATATACTTTCTATGTCAGTGTCTTAGTCATGAAAAAAGGGGGCATAAATCATGTATCAAAAACCCCAATTGTTGTGTATGATTAGGGTGAATTCACTTAACCTCGCCCACCTTAGTTTCCTCATATATGCCATTAATTCTTGACTCTGAAACTGAAGTGACTGTCAAGGCTGAAATAAGACTATGTTAAACATGGTGGTTGTCCTCTTTGATATTCTGCAGTCTCCCTATGATGTAAATTTATGCTTTTGCTCAATTCTTGAAAATTCACAGGGGTTAAGTGTCGAATACTATTTTTCTTCATTCTCTTCTGGAACTCCAGAAGCCCCTCAGTCCACATTCAGTGACTCTTAACCATTCTCTTACCCTTTCATCTGTTTACTCCAAAATACCTTGATACTATCTTCCAAGTTTTAATTCTCTCTACTTCCAATCTAGATTTTATCTGCAGTTAATTTTTAATTTCAAAAACTGTATTTTGATTTCCTATATTTCTTAGTTCTTTTTAATATTATCTATTTAATTTCTGTCAAAGTTTCATACTTTCCTGTTGATTTGAAATGAGTGCTTTCATTTATCCCTTTGAACATACATATAATTAAAAAATTCTTTTTCAGGTATTTCTGTAAAATTTATTTCATCTGTTATAAATTTAATGAAAGTATTGTTTCATTAAAAACATTTTTTGGCTGTCTTTCCTAACATTTGATTATTTCATGGTATGATTTTTGTTTGAAGGCACATTTTGTTTTAGTCTGTGTATTCCTTTATGCCCCTTACCTAGCAGCTTCCTAGTTGCTTCCCCTGGGCATCCAGGGCTCCAAGTCACATAAATGGCAACTCAGAGGTAGGAGCTCTCCTGCAGTGATCCTGGAGCTACTGTAGATTTAGTAACAGAGCTGACAGGTGGCTTGGTTCAATTTCTGGTTATGAGGCTGTGTGTTCTCCTCTCCCTAGGCCTGGAAGCTCCTATGAGCTGATGTACTAGGCAGTGGCCAGAGGCAGTTTTATGCAACCTCCTTTCTTGAGTGGCAAAGTTCCTACCCCAAGTTCTGAACTTAAGATGTGAACATGGCTTTATTAGGGGCATATGATCCTTCTGTAGTCCACAGGAGCCTAATTCTTGTCACTATAGTCAACCTCTGGACTGCCAGTGTTACAGAGTTGTGGCTTCTGTCCTTTTTATGACTTTGTGTTTCTATTCATTCTGTTTGTAATCCAAAGAAATTTCTATTTTTTTTTAAGATTTATTTATTTATTCATACAAGCACTGGGTACAGTCAGAAGCGCGGGAGGGTGAGAGAATTCACCAGAGCCAGAGTGGGGAGCAGAGCAGGCAGAAGGACCAAAGTACACTGCTAAGGGGAGCAGCGGGCGGCAGGGGAGGTCTGCGTGCCATGTGGTACCCTCCTCCGGTGGCCGGGGAGCAGCTGGGGATCGAACCGGCGCTGCAGAGGTCGCCGGCAGCTTCGCAACCCAGCGCTCAACCGCTGCGCCACCGGGGAGGCCCTCTATTTTGTTTTTGATCTATGTCCCCTTGAGTTTTCTTTAAAAATTTTATATATATATATATATATATATATATATATTTACTGCTAGGCATCTGAAGCACAAGAGATGTCTCAGTGCATAAATTTACTATGGCAACATGACCCAACTAATCTGGAAATCTCGGCTTTCCTCTTGGCTTACATGGCAATCACTCTTAGTGTTTTCTCCATCACTCTCACTAACATTTCATTTGCCTTTGAAGACCTGTCTCCTTGTGCCTAACACAGTGATTAGCAAACTTTTTCTTGAAGGACCAGAAAGTAAATATTTTAAGGCTTACAAAGAGGCAAAATCAAGGCTATCATAAAATGCAATTGTTAATAAATGTAGAGGATATTCTTGAATTTGTGAACCATTAAGAAACTGGTCAGCTTTGGTCCGTGGGGCACAGTTTAACGATCTCTGCAGGAAATGATATTGCTCAGGATGCTCTCTTTTCTACCCTTTCCTTACTCTAAGATTATCATTCCCTTCTTTCCCTTACTTTTCACAGCTAATACTGATTGTCTCTTACTTTTAAAATGCACCTATTTTTTTATCCCTAGCACTATCAACTTACTTTAGTCAGCCACCATTTCACTTAAATATCCAAAATAACCTCATAGACTTTTTTGCTACAAGATCTACTGACCACAGCGAAGCCTGAAGGATCTTTCCAAAAGAAACAGCAAACCTAATTGCTTCACACATTGCTTGAAATCCTCCAGTGGCTCCCCATTTCTATCCTGTGCTTCATTATCTGATCTCTCTATCTCTCAGCCTTGGTGCTTACTCTTCCCCATGCTTGCTATATTCCAGTTACAATGAATGACTGACTAGACTACCACACACTCTTCTGTGCTTCTCTGGGTCTTTTGCAAATGCTAATTTCTCTTCCTGAAACACTTTGTTAAAACTCTTGGATCAAGAAGATGTGGCATAGATACACAATGGAATACTATCCAGCAATCAAAAAGATAAACTAATGCCACTCGCAGTAACAAGGATGGAGCTAGAAGAGATTATGCTCAGTGAAATAAGTCAGAAGGAAAGAGAAAAATATCGGATGACTTCATTATAGGAGGAATATAAGGGGACCAAATAAGGCATTAGGAAAAAATAGTAACAATAAAAAACAACAAAACAAAATAAAAATACACAGACAACTATATAGGGAGACATTCTGTAGGGGAGGAGGAGGGAGAGGGATCAAAACGAGGGTGGGAAGAACAAAAGGGACTATGGTGATGGTGCACAGGTGACTTGGTGGTGGAAATTCTATGGGGACTACACCTGAGAAAAGAAAGCAAACATTGTAAAAAAATGAAAAATGATGTAAAATATATACAAATACATGAAAAAATAGAAAAAATCACCTGTCAAATCTTAGTTTCAATGAAACCTAAAAGTCTCTGAAATCCATTAATAGATTACGTATTCTCATAGTCCCTAGTATATAACTTTTATTCATTGAGTGATTCAACAAGTATTTCTTAAGCACAGACAAAAATCCCTACTTCATGAAAGTTATAGTCCATTGGGGTAGAAAGTCATTAAAAAAATAAATAAATATGTTAAGTGGTGAAAAGAACTACAGAGAGAAAATTAGGTAGAGAAGAGGCACTAGGGGCTCTGGAAGGAAAGGCGGCTGCAATTTAAAATAGGGTGGTATGGGCCTCCCTGGTGGCGCAGCGGTTGAGCGCTGGGTTGCGAAGCTGCCTGCAGCCTCTGCAGTGCAGGTTCAATCCCTGGCTGCTCCCCGGCCACCGGAGGAGGGTCCCACATAGCGTGCAGACCCCTCCTGCCACCCGCTGCTCCCCTCAGCAGTGTACTTCGGTCCTTCTGCCTGCTCTGCTCCCCGCTCTGGCTCTGGTGAATTCTCTCACCCTCCCGTGCTTCTGACTGTACCCAGTGCATGTATAAATAAATAAATAAATCTAAAAAATAAAAAAAGAAATCTTAAAAAAAAAATGGGGTGGTAAGAGAAGGCCTCCTAAGATGGCACTTGAGTAAAAGACTTGAAGAAGGTGAGGAATAAGCCATTCAACTACATGAAGGAAGAGCTTTACAGACAGAGAAGAGTAAGTGCAAACGGTTGAAGGCAGAAGAATGTTGACACATTTGAGGAACAGCAAGGCCCATGACGCTGGAGTACAATCAGTGAAAGGGAAAAAAAGTAAGAGAAAGAAAAGATGTAAAGAGTAGGGCAAATCTATAGCTTTCTAGGCCATTGCAAATACTTTAGCTTTTGGTACAAAGATACTGGGAAGCCATTGGAGGAGGCTGAGTGGAGATGCAATATAATCTGACTTATCAATCACTCTGGATGCTATGTAGTGAGCAGACTGAAAAGTAACTAGGATGAAAGCAAGGAAACTGGTTATTGTACAACTGCCTTTTTTACTTACCTATAGTTAGCGATTAGACAAAAAGATTGTGGGCAGGATCTGACAGTTTAACCATTTTTATTTGCTGAGAAAACGATCTACCTTTTTTTTTTTTTTAAAGATTTATTTATTTATTTACACAAGCACTGGGTATAGTCAGAGCGCGGGAGGGTGAGAGAATTCACGAGAGCAGAGCGGAGAGTAGAACAGGCAGAGTGACGAAGTACACTGCTGAGGGGAGCAGCGGGCACGGCAGGAGAGGTCTGCGTGCCATGTGGGATCTTTTCCGGTGGCCAGGGATTGAACTGGTGGCTGGGGATCGAACCAGCGCTGCAGAGGCTGCAGGCAGCTTCGCAACCCAGCGCTCAACTGCTGCACCACCAGGGAGGCCGGAAAAATGATCTACTTCTTAAGGATCTGTTTTTTACTATGGTAAAGAGGAGACTATTCACATAGTATAACGAACTATCTTTATGTTTCAAGACCACATGACTCTGATTTTCAATGACTAAAGGAACCTGCTCTCAGGCACCCTATTTATTTTTTGGTCACTGTACTCTTTTAAAGGAGGAATGGGTACTGCTACCTTCTAAACCATGTTCTGAGCCATTCAAGTACAAATTATCTAAATGTAGTTTCATAATAAGAAAAATTTAATGGTAGCATGTACTGGATTCCACTGTCTAGAAAGATCTGTTCCAAAGACACAATGGCAAATTTATCAACCCTTTTGTGGTCATACTCATGAGGATCTTGGTCTTACGGTTTTTCCAAATAAATGGTCATAGTGAGTGTACCTGCACATAATTTTGCACCAGGGGAACTAGAGAGCATCTGTTTCCTGTGAACGGGCCATGGATCTGGAAATCATCACCATCATATTAATTCTGTAGCATGGTTTACAAAACAACTTACAATGCTGGGAAGGGAAAGGAGAAAATAACCAGAAGGCATATTATAATTAAAGAACTTTAAAGTTATGTGTGTGTGTATATATCTATATCTATATATATCTACATAAATATATATATATATGACATTCAACCCAAATCACAAAGAATATAGTTAGAAATCAGCTTTGGACTATAAAGAAGAAAGCAATTATTTGATTGAATAAAACAAAAACTTTAAAGTTTTTAAATCTCAGAATAAAACAGTTGGTTATAAACACATTTGCCTTCAAGAATACTAATATTTCTCTTGAGTATATTCACTCAAGAAAAAGTTGAGGGCACTCACAGTCTGCAGTAAAACCTCCTAGAGAATTGAATACAGTTGATAAAGGAAATCAGAAGATCAAAGGCTTGGGAAGAAATGCCTGTCTTCCTTACTGGGCTGGAAAAACACTCCAGAAAGCTATCTTTCTGAAGCTGAAAGGCGACTCTTTCCAAGAATGCATGAAGACAGTCCTGATACTCTCTGATGAGCTAGGCAGTCACATCCAGGTGCACATGTGTGAGAGCAGAGGCAGCTGGCTTCTGTTAGCACACAGAGGTGAGTAATGGCACAATGGCAGTAAACTGTCTGTTTCCATCTATTTGCTGTGAGAACTGATGTGTACCTCAGTTTCCTCACTGGGAAAATGGGGGCCAATACAAGTAACAGGGCTTCTGTGAGGATTAGAGATATGTTAAGATATGTTAAAAACTTAGATTGGAGCCTGACACAAAATAAAAGTCATTTACGATTCTTAGTCTGCACCTGTTTAGTCACATTGTGCAGAGATGGTTCTTGCACTTCCCACTACTTTTGGCTCCGAGGAAAGGCCGCCTTCAGTGTACCCAGGACAACCAGTGGCCTGTTGACCAGTCTTTAGCAAAGTCTCATGAACTGGGTTGTGTCCACATTCTTTTTATCAGCATATTCTTTTTCTGTTAGAATCAGGACATGGTAGAAATCCACAACCCCCAGCAGCATTACACATCTTCTTTTTGATGAAGTTGACAGAACAGAAAATCTGTCTTCCCTGCCCCTCTACTAGTTACACGAGTCTCCTTGTACTCATTTTTCTCTTACTTGGTCCATCAGTTTTGATTTACCCTCTGTAAGACGATCTGCTTATATGAGGAATGAAGTGCAGAAGATTCTTTGGAAACTACGCAGTCTGCAAATACAGGCATAATTACTATTAAAATTATGGGATTGGTGAAATGGTGCATCTATTCTGAGATTTCACCAATTTCTGAGTAGGAAAGTTTCAAATTCATATTTTACTTTCCTATAGCTGTGTTTGAGGCAATGAGAGGAAAAACATCAAAGATTTACTCTGGGGTCTCCCTGGTGGCACAACGGGTTGAGCGCGGCGCTGTGAAGCTGTCAGCAGTGTATGCAGCATGGGTTCGATTCCCTGCCGGCCAGGGACAATCCCACATGGCGCGGCAGACCTTTCCTGCCTCGCCTGCTGCTCCCCTCAGCAACGTTTTCGGTCCATCTGCCTGTTCTGTTCTCTCCACTGTCCCTGGTGAATTATCTCACACTCCCCGCGCCTCTGTCCAGTACCCCCAGTTCTTGTATAAATAAATCAATGTTTTAAAAAAATAAAATTTACCTTGAATGATATTGTCTTTGAATGATATAACCATCCTCTTTAATCAAATAATAAAACCCCTAACCCCTTTCATGACTATATAATCTTTTCAGCAAAGGAGGGAGCTACAATTTATTTTTTAAATTTTTGTTTTTAAATATCCTTGTTTACTTTTTCACAATATAGGATTTCTCTGCTCAGGTACAGCCACCATAGTTTTTCCTCCACCACCACCCTCCACCATGCTTTCTTCCTGCCTTGTTTTCTACTTTGCTCCCCAATCAGCCTTTAAAACAGTTCCACCCAGAAAACAGTTTTGGCACTCTCTCTAATCTAGCCCAATATTGGAGAAGCTTTCAAAAACTACTGCTTCATAGGGCCTCCCCTGGTGGTGCGGTGGTTGAGCACTGGGCTGTGAGGCTGCCCGCAGCCTCTGCAGCACCGGTTCATTCCCTGGCCACCGGCGAGGGTCCCACAAAAAAACAAAAAAACAAAAAAAACGAAAAAACTACTGCTTCATAGATAAAGAAATTGAGGTTAAAAGCTGTCATTCTCACGGGCACCCACAGATCCAGGCAATGGCAGATCTGGGACAAGAGGCTGAGGCCCCTCATTTCTGCAGCACTGCCTTTGCTTGCACGAGATGCCCCTGACTGCAAGGGGAAACACACGATTGTATGCAAACTCCACTAATGTTATTTTTCCCATCACTTATTTTCTTCTTTGTTTGATATATTTTTTCTCTTTTAAGTCACAGGTTAATGTTGACCTTTCGTGCATCACTTATCTATCTCTCATTCATTATTTTAGTAGCCTATGGCATCAAGGACTGAGTTAATCACAGGTTTTCTAAAGGAAAGTATCTTGAACATGATTTTCAAGAAAAGACAGACATAGCGAAGCAGAAGAAATGAGGTCTATTACAGATGCAACATCACAAGGAAATGCGGAGGGAGGCCATAATTGCTGGGTTTCTAGTGTGGGTAATGATCCTAAATTAATAATTCAATACTTATTCAGCACTTACTAAATGCCAAACTCTGCTTTGCACTAGTGGCACATGGTAAAATAAAAAGTCCTTACATTTTAAGAGCTTACAGTTTTTAGAAGTGGAGACACACAAGAAAATCAATAATCATGTAGTAGAAATGACAAATTACATTATGCAGCTATGAGTAAGTTGGGTAAGAAAATTAAAATCAGACAGGGGTAAGGGTTTCTGATGCTGAGATCACTGAGAATTAGTTTTGGAGAATGACCAGGGGAAAACTTTGGGGAGTGGTTGGTTTGGAGGGGAAACAGCATGTAGGCAGTCAAGAAGAAAGTATGTTGCTGAAAATACAATATGCCAATATTTACATACATACACATCATTGATGGGCATAACTTAAGCACTATGACTGAGTAAATGCCTGAAATTAAGAAACAGGCTATAATTTGGCAGTGACCACTCACACAACCACAGCACAAGCAGAGGGACACTCTCCTCTTCCTTAGAATTCCTCCACCTGTCTACCTGTCAGCACATTTTTCTGACCAAACCTAGAGATGATAGGAAAGAATCACCACAGGAAACATTCTGCACATTGGTTTCCACATTTCACCTCTGGCAGTGGGTCGTTAACCAAAATAACAGTATCATTTTCAATTGTGGAATGCCTTCTTCTCATCCTTAGTCACTATAAAACACATTTTTGGAAAAGACTAGTTCACAGTTTTTTCCAAATATATATGACAATTAGTATGAAAATTCTGTGCTATTCATCTTCTTATGCTGCAATTGGTCACCAGAGTGAGCAGGCCTGACAGTTTGTAGATTAAAATGTAAACACTGAGCTCGACTCAGTTATGTTGAGGCCAACCATTTCTGACAGTCTCCACAGCATGATAAACACCGTCTGTCTACAGTTCCCCTGTATTTGAAAGTTACGACAAACATTTTGCTGAAATGTAAACAACTGACATCATGAATGGTGAAGTAGTGGGCTGCAAATTTATCTAAAATCAAGAAAACAAAAATCTTGTTTGACACTAGATAAACCATTAGTGGTCACCAAGGGAGCAGCTTTGGGAGGTCATAAGTGTTGTCATCAGTATTCAAAAAATATGCATCACAGATATTGTCACAAGTTAGTTGAGGCAAGAATAAGTAACATGAAAGAAAAAAGAATTAGAAAACCACTAAGGGTAAAATCTGTTAACCTTAATTTCTTCTTTTTTAAATGATTCTAAGTGGAAGAGTATCAATAAAATTTATAATTGTATTTTTCTATAAAATTTAATGAATCTCATTTTTTAATTTCCTCAATTGCATGGGAGATAATTTTATTACTTTTTTGCACCGCTTTCCTGAAAAATTATGCAAGTCTAGTGCATAAGTTATGTGAGATTAGTCCAGTTCTTTTGAAGACGCTAAGCTGTCTTTTAATTAAGATGGCATTGCAGACCAAAGTCTCTCATTTTATAATTATAAATTATAATGCCAAATTATGATTATGTTAAAAAATTATAAGGTAAGAATATTGCTGATTAAATTTTATGTCATTCTGTAAGTGTTTATAATTCCTACATCTGTATTCCTGGGCTACATATACTTAAAGACTAATAATAACTTTCAACGTGGACACATACTAAAAATTTTTAATTTCTAAATATAAGTGCTTGAAAAATGGAATGGAGGTCACTTCTATACAAGGTAAGAAATCTATGAAGCCTGAAACTTGGCTTCTTATAGTAAACAACGAAGATAAATTATTTTTTACATTCTATATGAGGCAATTCACATTGCACTATATACAAAATGAACACCTTAATTTCCCCAATGATTATCATTAATTTTCTTTAGTCATTCTGCCAATACTTTGAATGTGCAAAATGCATTGCAAAGATCTCTTTTTAGAATGGAGAAGGGAGATATTCCTACTATGCAAATGAAAACAGAAGAATCTGAGAGTCTACCTTGATCACATCAGCTAAAATAAAAACTGACATAGTTTTACTTGTTCTGTAGCATTATATTTAAAGTCAAAACTGTTAAATTCATTTTATAAAACATGCGATAATAAAATTAAAGATAAAAAACATGATTTGTTTACCTGGTCCAGTTCTTCCTACTGGTTAGCTCAGTCTTGTTTTTCATAGAGTATTAGTTACACATTAAGGCCTGGACAGTTTCTTTTAAACTACCATGTCTGTGTCTGAACACACCCGAAACTAGGAAAAGAGGGAGCTCAGCATCACAGCCCAGTTCTAGCTTACTTCTTGACCCCATCTCCACCTGCTTCTGTTCCTTCCAGGTGCAATCTTGCTGCTTTTTCTTCCATTTTTGTCCTGCCTTAAGGTTTTTTACATTAGTCAAGATGTTCTGCCCCATTTTCACACCTTAGACCAAGGCTACATTACAACAGCCTCAATGAAGTACTTTACAGTAGGTTTGGTTCACCCTGGGACTATATTAACTTTTTTTCATCAAGGACCTGGCTCCAAAGTCTAGAACCATATGTCATGGATGGTCTGGGCTTTAATCCCAGTGACAGGACAAACATCTAGTTACTATTTTATGAAATGAAGTCCACACCCTTCAAAAGTTATCTATTTATTGATGTAGCTTAGTAACTCTTAGAGGCAAGAAAGTCTTTCAAAATATAATCTATAAAGCTGTGCATTTTGGTCTCTTTTTCATTCTGTCCTCAAAGAAACTGTAACATGCATCTTAGCCCTTTTTATATAAAACATTTATATAGAGAGCCATTAGTTACTCTTTGTCCTCTTTAGTTAACTGAATAATCTCTCTCACTCATTAACTTTGTGGTTTCTTCAGTAAGTTTTTACTGAGTATCTAATACTATGTCAGACTCTGGACTAAGTAAGTTATAAGGACAGACACAAAAGGATCCTCAAGGACTCTACAGTCTATAAGAAGACAAAACACAAATGAACTATTCCGGAATAGATCTGATTCTCAGCCCTGGCTGCATCTCAAAATTATTGGTGGAGGGCCTCCCTGGAGGAGCAAGGGGTTAAGTATGAAGCTATGGGGAACCACTGTAGCATGCACCTCTGGCCTACACTCTAGTTCTTGTATGCATAAATAAATAAAATAAATATTAAAAAATTATTGGTGGAGGTTTTTACTTAGTAAGACTGGGGGGGGGTGTCAAGGCATCTCTTTTTAATTTTTATAAGAAATGTCAAATACAATGCAAAAGGAGAATCACCCAGTCATCCACATTTACTTTTTTAAAATTCCTAAATCTGAGGCACAGAGTTGAGAACCACTACAATACAGAAATGATGAGCCACGAGAGGCAAACGTGGGCAGATGGAGTTATAAAGGAAGGGCAGCTTGTTGTGGTGGTGAGGACAGACATGTGTGTATAAGCGAATGGATACAGAAGGTCAGCCTGCTAAGAAAGGCTTTTGAAGGATATGACATATAAACTATGTTCTTTCAATGATGGAATTTCCAGTTTTTAGTTTTGTCATAGACATTAATAATTGGAGAAATGGGGATATATCAGGGGCACTCCAAGGTTACAGCTGTCACTAATACAGCTCCCTTTCCTGGTTTAGCTAAGATTCCGAATGGAGAAGGGATTAGATCCCGTTCCTCTGCTCAACTGAACAGCACTTCATATGCTTCAAGGTTTTACCTAGAGTCCTCAAAAAGATAGGAAAAGCTTCTCATAAAAGGCTGTATGCAACACATTAATTTTGTAATTTTACTTCTAGAAGTGTATCCTATAGAAATAAACTCAGCAAGATTTGAAAAATCACAATTTTAGAAATTGGAGAGTATAGGGTAAAATCAAGAATTGTTTTTCTTTTTTTGTGATTGCAATGTCAAAAACATATCTTGGGGACGGAACAGGTGAGAATTCAAAGTAACCCATAATTAAGAAGGTTTTCAAACAAAACATCTTTTGAAATGGTGTCCTAGGACATTGATGTTTATCTCTGTCTCATTTATATTGGGATAGTACCTATAGTAAAAGGTAAAGCTCAATATTAACAGAAATATAGGTCTTAATGTGTGTTGTGAAATATGCTAGAGAGTGATGACAAAGTAGTTCTATGGAAATGAATTTAACACTTATGATTATAGAGTGATTGGTTTACTATTCCCAAAATACGGTCATGCTATCTTTTTCTAGTTTTATTCTGGTAGTAGATATTCTAGTTTTATTCTGGTAGTAGACTTGAAACATCAACACACTTCATTCACATACTCCACAAACAAAATAATGAAAGAGTTGGCCAAAAACCTGCCAAGATCATGTCTAACACTATGGTTCTTTTATGAAAATTTGTAAAAATGGCAAAGAACCTTGTAAACTTTGTAGGCTCAATAGCTACTTAGTTGTATAAATTTTAAAAACTACTCTGAAAGAATATGTCATGAAAGGAAAATACATTTCATAGGCTACAGACTACTTCTGTAATTTGCCAGAATGTTGTAACTTCTTGTGTGAATTATGTGGAATTGTAATACTCAATATCTCATTCACACGGTATTTCCATGACAAAATGCGAATGGCCAACAGGCATATGAAAACATGTTCAACATCACTTGTAATCAGGGAAATGCAAATCAAAACTACAGTGAGATACCATCTTACACCAGTGAGAATGGCACATTTTAAAAAAAACTAGCAACAACAAATGTTGGCGAGGATGTGGAGAAAAAGGAACTCTTCTGCACTGCTGGCGGGAGTGCAAACTGGTCCAACCACTATGAAAAGCTGTGTGGAGATTCCTCAACCTACCAAAGATAGAATTTCTATATGATCCAGCAACTCCACTCCTAGGTATCTACCCAAAGGACACAGGGCACCTGCAACCCTATGTTTGTTGCAGCACTATTTACTATTTATGGAAATAAATAGTATTTATTTACTATTACTATTTATTTACTATTAGTATTCATTTACTATTTACTATTTATGGAAAAAACCCAAATGCCCAAAAATAGATGACTGGATCAAGAAGATGTGGTACATAAACACAATGGAATATTACTCAGCAATCAAAAAGATATAATCATGCCATTTGCAGCAACATGGATGGAGCTGGAAGGGATCATGCTCAGCGAAATAAGCCAGAAAGAAAAAGAAAAATACCAGATGGTCTCACTTATAGCAGGAATGTAGAGGACCCAAATAAGGGATCAGGAAAAAAACTAATTATAATAAAGTAAAAATCAAAATCAACAGGTAACTATAAACCAGAGACATACTGCAGGGAGTAGAAGGGAGTACGATCAAAACATGGGTGGGAAGACCGCAAAGGACCATGGTGATAGTTCATGGGTGAATGGGTGGTGGGAATTTCATGGGGACTACAACCAAGATGAAAATGTATACATTGTATAAAAATGAAAAATGATGTAAAAAGTACATAAAAAATATTTCCATGTAAAATTGTCTAAATTTTTTTTTTAAGTCAGCTCTGCCACTTACTGATGAAGCTGGCCAAATTAGTTTCTCTGTGTTCCAATGTGTTTGTTTTTAAAATGGAAACATTATATTACACTATAGAGTTACGGAATGAATAAGTTAATGAGACAATAGCAGAAAGTGTTAGGAGCATAAATGCTCAATAAATGCCAGGGTTTTGTTGTTGTTGTTTAGCAACAAACGTTTCCCAACTTTAAAATGCCCCATGGAGGATTCACCAGAGACAAAGCAGGAAGCTGTACCCCAGCTCTCATATGCATAAATAAATCTTAAATAAAAAAAAAAGAAAAGAACTACTTCCTAGGCAGCTATGAGAATTTAAAAAAAAATTGCCTCATGGATTAACAATTCCTAGTTTTGGCAAGAATGAGTGGAAGGGGACCCATGGAAACCATGGTATACTATGACACTCTTAGCTGATCTCCACTTAGCCAAAATGATGGCCTAAGGAGACTCTGGCTAATGGACACGCCCCATTTCCTCTGCGAAACCCACAGGTTGAAGCCTACAACCCAGCGATCATTCTTATCTGCATGTGTCACTGTGAATAGTTTCTGTTCCCAAACAAGATTTAGTCAATTGACTTTTTATCACTTTACATGATTTATCTAATGTTAAGTACAGTAATGGCATATTAGGAAAAAGTTTCTATGAAAACTAAGTTGAATGTTTCAGAAAGATTCAAGAATAGTAACCGCTACTGAATACCACCAGCAAATCAGGTGTAAGAGAAGTGAAAGGACTAGAGATGGGGAGGAGGAGGGCAAGTGAAAAATCTAGAGAACAGATCATGAACTCATTGTCTTACACTTAAAAATCTGAAAGTGGAACGTGTATATACTGCATTCTAAGGGTCACTTGAAACTGAATGAAATTCTAAAGAGAACTATTTACAAAGAAAAACCCTGTTGCTATATCAGAAGACTGGTGAACATACATACACTTACAGGTTTCACATATTTAGGTATCATTTATCATGTTTCCCTTGGTTTAACTCTGCGCTTACCTGACTAACTTCTGGTCCCAATTATATTGACTAGGGAGGTTAATACTTTGCAACATGTCTCAGGGATAATTTTTGTTTTTCAATCAAAATTTCAATTCCACATATAGTAATTCTGTCATGGAAATTCAGCCCAAGACTACAATGGCATAGTGTAAAGGAATATCCGCTAAAGGAAGCGCTGTTTGATAAAACAAAATACCAAAAACAATCTAACAAATATCCATCATTAAAGAAGTGGTTAAATTTGTAATTGGTACAACTATTCCATGGACTACCACACAGCCTTTAAAATGAATTTCATGATAAAGTAAAAGAAAATTTCTTTTCATTGTATTTCCTTTTGGATAGTTTGATTTTGGGGGGAAATGTGTAGACATTTTTTTGAAGTTAGAAAATTAAAACCACCTAATTAAAAAGGAGATAATTAGATAAATCTTCATGAGCTGATGTGGAATATTATTTGTAATAGCCTACTAAATGAAAAGACTAATAATACACATAGCTTGCTATCTTGAGAAAAAAATGTGTATGTATACATGCACAGAAATACATACAGACAAAAAATATGGAAGATTATTTTTCAAAATGGTGACAAGTCTTATGTCTGAGGAGAGGGACTAAGAAGGAAAAATAAGAAAGGTTTTCACTTATACCCTTTATAAATTTCTATATTCTTTAATTTTGCTTTTAACAGTGAACATGTATTACACTAATAATCATTTTTATAAAAGGCTTTGTGAAACCGAGGAACCCCCAAATAGAGAATTAACCAAATAATTATGGAACTATCATATGACAGAATACTGGATGGTAATTAAAATTGTATTTGTAGGGCCTCCCTGGTGGCGCAGGGGTTGAGCGCTGGGCTGCGAAGCTGCCTGCAGTCTCTGCAGCACCGATTCAATCCCCAGCCAGCCAGTGAGGGTCCCACATGGTGCACAGACCTCTCCTGCCGCGCCTGCTGCTCCCCTCAGCAGTGTATTTCGTTGGTCTGTCTGTTCTGCTCCCTGCTCTGGTGAATTCTCTTACCCTCCCACGCTTCTGACTCTACCTGGGTTCTTGTATAAATAAATAAATAAGTTAAAAAAAAGATCCATCCCTAAAAAAAAAAATATATAATCGTATTTGTAAAAAAAAAAAAGAGAAAATATGTCAAGTTTTATACATTTCCCATAACACACATTATTGTAATAGAATAAAACAGAAGTGTCTTATTTTATAATTAAATATTTCCAAATATATATATAGTTTTTAAAACAATGGTAGTAGCAATTCTTAACATCTTTAAGTTGAAAGGAGGTGCTATAATCAACATATATTTTCTGAGGGTAATACTGTATCCATCCCAGACCATCAGCAGAGAAAAATCAATGCAACCAACTCAGACATTAGAGACTTGTATGGATTTGCTCCCTCCCTACCCTCCTATGATGGTATATTTTTGTTCTCTTTAGGGGAATTCAATTAACAATATGAGTCTCTTCCTTTGTCAGTGATGGACACCATTGACATTCTCCTCACCACCAAAAGACATGTAAGATGGGCTTACTGATTCCCTGACTTGCTAGTTAACGGGAGAATTACTGCCCACTCCCATAAATGACTCTATGTGCTTCTTGTCATAAACACAGTGACAGCTCCTGAAATCAATCTTCCATGACCTTATTGATCAGGACACTTAGAAATAATGAGACTTCACTGGTGGCAGAGTAATGCTTGAAAAAAGAAAAAAAATACTCCAATGAGGGCTTGCCTATTAACACTGCCAAATTTATCTTTCTTTTGCCCTTTTCCTGTTACAGACACTCACCTAGAAAAATATATGATAAAAAGTGAATAATTTCGTAGTTCGAGCTCTTTTTCTTAATACTTACTGGTAACATCAAATTAACAAAATAAAGATATAAATACAGTTTTTGATCACTGTCCTCCTACCCTTATAATAGCCATACATATTTTTCTAAATAAGGGGAACAACTGGGTTTTTCTGAGAGTAATTACAAACTTAAAGCTACTGAGGAATAATCTGAACATTCTAGAAGGGAGAAATTTGAAAAACTTTTACACATCTGAATATCTTCTCCTTATATGATCTGGATATAGGGTGCGTTTGAAGTACATAAGTAGTTTTAGAGTTGAACACAACATAGAGATCTTCTTTTTTTTTTTTTTTAAATAATACATTTTATTTTTATATTCCCCCATACAATTGCAAACGCCCCATTCTGACCCCAATCCTTCCCCTCCCGCCCCCCACCCCTCAAAAAGTGTCTCTGGTTCATAGTTTTTTGTTGATTTTGATTTTCACTTTCTTATATTCATTTTCCTGGTCCCTTATTTAAGTTTTCTAGATTCCTGCTATGAGTGAGATCTTCTAATTCACTCTTCTCTCATAAAGAAATTGTAGCTCAGCAAAGGAAAGTTGCTAGTCTAAGGTTACACCCAACAGAACTAGGATTAGAATCCAGAAATCATCTCAAGAGACACTTCACAGTTTTCTACTCAGTGAGAGGTATAGGTGGAATTTATCTGGATAAAGAAGGAAGAATTTCAGGGTATCTAGGACAGGGTTAATAAACACAATCATGTTTATTCAAAATACAGACTTGCAGAAAAGAATCACACCATATGTAAAGCACCTGGCATGCTGCATGTCTATGATAAAAAGAAGCATACTTCTGAAGAATGTTTCTATGATTAACAACTTTCTGGTAAAATGCCTCTTGATTTTTAATACCCAAACTTGACAGAACATATTTAGCTCTTATTACAATATTTTAAAGTTTATATATATTCAAAAATACTTATGTATATACCCCAAACTCAGAAATTTTAAACACAATATATGCATTTGAATTGTACTCCAAATTGCACTTGTAGGATGTTAGAATCACATGTAGACACACTTAAAATAATTCCTCCAGTATCAACAAAGGGGATGTATGTTATGCTATGGCATACCAAGCACAACAGCAACAATCATCTAGTTATTAGGATGTTTTAAACATTTTATCCTAATGAGCGTCTATTATTTATATATGCCTTTTACTATTATTGATACATGCCTACTATTATCTGTATACGCCATATATTACTTATATATGCCTTTTTCTTATTTAAAACAGAAAGTAGGCTTTCATTAGAATCCTCACACGAATGGATTCATTTCAGGGATGGATTACTGATGGTAAGAGGAAGGTTTTCAGTGGAGGCTGCTTGCCACCTCTGGGTACAGTGCTACAGTTTGCACCAACAACAGAAGGAACTGCGTGCTATACCTCTCACTCCTATCAAAGTTGAGATCTGGAAATTGGATGTATCTGCTGCTACCCTTACTGGAATGGACTCTTTGTAGAGCTTCCTTTCTTACCTCCTAGACTCTGATTCAAAATCTGATTCAAACTCCGATTCAAAATCATCCGCCTGTGCAAGAGCTGCAAGGGAGGCTAGAAAAAGGTTTCTGGGTTATATTTTAAGAACACTTTTATTTATAAGGCAGGAAATTCCCTAGTACCACAAAAACTAAGACCTAAATCTCATGACTATGGATTAAGACACCAAAATCATTTTCAAGCAAAGAAAACACAGATAAACTGGACTTCATCAAAATTAAAACTTTTATGCTTCAAAGGACAGTATCAAGAAAGTAAGAACATAATTCAAACAATGGAAGAAAATATTTGCAAATCATACTGCTGACAAGTGACTGATATCCAAGATATATAAAGGACACAACTCACCAATATTAATAAATAACCCAGTGTAAAAATAGGCAAAGGATTTGTACAAATCCTCAATGAAGACATACAACTGGTCAATATCCAAATGCACATATTCCACCATATCATTAGGCATCAGGGAAACACAAACAAAAGCCACAATAAGATACCACTTCATAGTTACTAGGGTTTCTGTATTCAAAAAGACAGATATTAACAATGAAATGGATAAATGAGTATCTTCCTACCTTGCTAGTGGGAATGTAAAGTGGTGTAGCTAATTTGGAAAAGTTTGCCAGTTTCTTGAAAACTTAAATATACAATTCATTATACATCTAAGCAATTCCATACCTAGACATATAACCTAAAGAAATGAAAACATAACCATGACCAGATCTTGTCCATGTTTACAGCAGTATTTAAAATAGTCAGAAAGTAAAAACAAACCAAATGTTTATCAATAAAATAAAATGTGGTACATCCATTCAATGGAATGTTGTTGTGGAAGAGTCTGGATAATATGCTAAGTTAAAGAAGCTGGTCAGAAAAGTTCACATATTGCATGGCTCCATTTACAGGAAATTTTCAGAATAGAAAATCCAACTGGAAAGAAGCTGATTAAGTGATTGCCTAGGATGAGGTTAGATGCAAATGGCAAGTGACAGCTAAATGGGTCTAATTTTGGTGATAAAAATGTGTTAAAATTGACTGTGGTGTAGGCTGCACAACTATGAATGTACAAACTCCCACTAAATTGATGATTTTAAATAGGTGAATATTGTGGTATGTGAATTATGTCTCTAACATATATGTGCCTGAGATACATAAATGCGTTTTTATTTTATTTATCTATTTATTTATTTATAAAGATTTATTTATTTATACAAGAACCAGTGTACAGGCCAGATGTGCGGGAGGACGAGAGGATTCACCAGAGACAGAGCGGGGAACAGAATAGGCAGATTGACGAAATACACTGCTGAGGCAAGCAGTGGGCGAGACAGGAGAGGTCTGCCTCGCCATGCGGGATTCTCGCCGGCTGGCCGGGATTGAACCCATGCTGCAGAGGCTTCGGACAGCTTCACAGCGCGGCACTCAACCGCCTGCGCCACCAGGGGAGGACCCTACTACCTGCATTTAACCAATGTTATTTTTTCAAATTACCAGCATTCAGAATATTGAAATATTTCATATTCACAAAATATTTCATATTCATATTTCATATGAAATATTTCATATTCACAAAAGTATAGAGAATAACATAATCAAAATCTATATGCCTACTATCTGCATTTAACAAATGTTATTCTTTCAAATCTGATTTATTTTTTTTAAATGTTACATAAATGGTAGCATAGTGTAAAGAGACTTTTAAAATTTGCCTTTTGTATTTACTAGATTTTTAAAGTAAATTTTTTATTTAAGTATATATACAGGAAGTACATAGATTGTAAGTATACAGCTTACAAAGTGCATGTACTCTTTGCCTCCATTCATTTAAACTGTCAGAACTTAGGTTTTATGATGTAAGACTTTCTTGCTTACTATCATATTCTCAGTACCCAAAGTGTTCATTAAAGTATCTTCAATAAATGAATCAATAAACTGATCCACAATATTCTATTAGATGATGACCTGCAATTTTTTGGTTCTATTAATGGCACTCCCACTACTGATGAACATCTGGGCTGTTTTCAGACTTTTGCTATTCAAATGATAGTTACAAGACGCATCTCTGTATATGTTTCACTGCATACAGGTATAAGAGTTCTTCCAAATTATAAACTGGAAAATACAATTTTTGGGTGAAATGGAACATACACAGCTTCAACTTTGTTAGATCTTACCAAACTGTTCTATAAAGTAGTGTCTGAATTTAAACTCCCACCAGTAGTATATGAGGGATTCTTTTCCCCACATGCTTTCCAACCCACAGTATTTTGCACTTTCAGCTTTTGCCAGAACAGGAGTGACTTATCTGATTTATACTGATATATCTTATTAACTATTTAATCTGATTACAGATTAAAATTACATAAATCTGAGGTTAAGCAACTTTCCAAATATTTAACAGACATTTTGGATTCTTTTTTAATGACTTCACTTCATTTTCTAATGGATTGATTTTTTTTCTTACTGAGTTGTAGGATGATTTTAATATATTTTTCTAGTTGTATATGCTACAAATATCACATTTTCATTCTTAGCATGTAAGTTTTTTTTATGACATAGTACTTTTTGAAGAATTTTGAAGAATTTTATTTTTTACTTTAATGTAGAAATTTAATGTCATATAGCTTTAATTAAATGTTTTTGGATCAGAAATTATTTTTAACTGATATAATAAAGATATATTACCTTCTCATGTATGAAAGTTCCACTTTTTCATATGTAGGTCATTAAGTTATTTTGAAATTAATTTTTATATATGATGTGAGACAGGGGTCATACTTACTCAATACTCATACTTCTGTTTATTAATTGATATGGAAAAATAATTGTCCTACATCCATTTACTAATGGGTCCATTCTTTTTCTACTAATGAATATGCAACTTATGTCATAAACCCAGATTCTCTCTCATACATATGTATATATACACACATATACACAAAACAGTTTCTGGGCAATGTGGCTAATAGTATCCATGACACTTCAATGTCCTTTTAGAACACTGGCTCCTGTTTACCCACTCAATCCCCACACTACCCCACCCTTGTCATGTAGTACACTTCACTTTTCTGGATTAGGCTAGAAAAAAGTGGGTCACTTTGACAGCATCCCACATAGCTGGGAAAACAGTGCCTACTAACAGCCTCTTACTTCACCCCCCAAGAGAAATCACAGGCTGAAAAGTTCTCTCCTAGCACTGATTTGCTTGTCATTGCCTTGGAGAAGTGACACTGGTAAAGTGAAAGTGTTCTTATCTTCTTCAGTGCATATACACATGTTTGTTGTTTGTTGTTTTTTTTTTTTTTTTGACACCTGGACTTCCAGAAGGGTTCACACATCTGTGACTGACTGCCTAAATTGGTGTTCTTTGGGGGTGTAAGAGGGTAGTAAACCCCTTTCCCACCATGTTGATATCACCACCTCTCAGCTACGTTTTACTTAAAATTCATTTGTTTATTCTCATCTTTATTTTTCTTCTAAAGGTCTTTTAGTATGATATTGTAATATTCCATGAAAAAGTTTACTGCAGTTCTAATTGGATTTTGTTTATGATCTAATTAGTATGAATTTGACTACCGATGTCAAGTTGCTGACCATGAATATCCTATTTCCAGTTGGTTAAAAATATACTTTTAATAGTTTTATAATTTTAACCATAAAAGTCATCTTTTTTTTTTTTTTTAAAGATTATTCCTAGACAGACAAGTATCTATAGTAAGAATAACATTAAAAGGCTTCCCTGGTGATGCAGGAGTTACGTCTCAGTGTTATCACGCTATTGCTGCTGTGGCCTGAGTTAGATTCCTGGCTAGGGAGCTAACTCACATGGCACAGCAGACCTCTTCTGGCTCACCCGCTGCTTCCCTCAGCAGTGTATTTCAGTCGATCTGCCTGATCTGTTCCCCACTCTGTCTCTGATGCATCCTCTCACCCCCTACACCTCTGGCCTATACCTCAGTTCTTGTATGCATAAATAAATAAAAATAAATCTTTAAAAAAATAACATGAAAGATTTATTTTCTTTTGTATATTTCTAATTGTTGGTTACTGATCCTGGATATCAAGATGTTTTTGTCTTTGATTTTAAGAATTTGTTGGTTTTCTTGGATTGTCAATACAAAAACATCACTAGGAAATACACAGAACCTTCTTTTCTTTCCTGCTTATCTTTTATTATTCAGGTATGAATTAGGGCATTTTGTCAACATAACCCACAGATATCAACCAATCAGGTTTGAGGACTGATTTTAATCAATCTATGTGGCTTCACTGGTAAATACCAGTCAGATAACAGCACTGCTTTTTCTTGATGTATTGGGCTCACCTAATCCTCTACATCAGTGCAATGTTTCATCATTAAATATGGTATCTGTTGTAGGTTTTGGTAACTACCTTTCAGAAAGCTCTTCTTAAGGTTCGAATTTTAATTTATGCCTTTTGATCTCATCGGTATTTTTGCTCCTTTAATTTTTTATTTTACTTTTATTATTTTTAAAGATTTATATATTTATGCATGCAAGAGCTGGGGTACAGGTCAGTGATGTGGGGGGGGTGAGAGGATTCACCAGAGACAGAGTGGGGAACAGAACAGGCAGATCTACTGAAATACACTGCTGAGGGGAGCAGCGGGCGAGTCAGGAAAGGTCTGCTGTGCCATGTGGGTAGCTCCCTGGCCGGGGATCGAAATGGTGCTTCAGTGGCTGCAGATAGCTTCATAGATTGCGTCTTAACACTCTGCACCACCAGGGAGGTCCTTCTTTAATTTTTAAAAAGACGTTTTATATTAATTTGTTTTTAGATGTGATATCCTTTCATTCCTCTACTAAATACTATTTGATTATGTTGTTTCTAAATTTTAATTCTCACAACTGAATGAGTTAGATATGCAATCCTACCAACAATTTTTAAAGGAGGAAACTGAAGTCTGTAAAAGTGAATAATAAAGCAACTACATGGCTTTTTTGGAATCTGAATTCAGGCCCCTAACTTCAAATCCTGATCTATTAATGGCTGCATTATATCATGTCAACATCTGTTAACTGCCTGCTGATTGCAGGAGTTTAACATAAATTGTTTCATTTAATAGTCACATAATCCTTTGGGATGTGTCAACATTGTACAATTTGCTGAACAGGAAACCCATAGAGATTAATCAATTTGTCCAGGATCACACAATATGGAGGCAGCAGATCCTTGATCCAAGCTTATAATACTGCTTTCATCTGCTTCCTCAAAAACCTTTCCATTGACAGTTCAATTGTCACCCACATCCCATATAACTTTCAACAATCCCATTTCTTCATAATTCCTGAGAATAGAGGACAAGCTAGATAACTGAACTTATTCTAAGCAGAATTCTAATATTCTATGTCAGAGAAAGTGAATTTCCAAGGATGTGTGTGTGTCTATAAAGGGTTTATACCTAGTAATAATCTTTAAGGTTTCATAATTATATTTTTAGTATAATTATTTATATACAGTTTAGGTTTTGTACAAAGAAAAGAATACCAGTTATTCTGCATAATATACAAGAGGTGCAGAAACAGTAACATAAGTCATGTTGGTATGTTAGGGTGGATTCCTTGCTAGTATCCAAATTATAAATCTCACAAAAATAAAACCCAACATTTTTCTTGTTAAAACTTGTGTATCATAGGAAATTTTTACTCATGACTTTTGAAATGATGGCCTCAGCTGATTTGTTTCTTCCCTCCTGAGATGCTTCCAATTACATTTTGTTAACTCTCTTTATAACTTCCTCTCTTCTAAGAATCATACTTGTGAGTAAAACTACAATCATTATATCTACAAGGAAAAAACTGAGAATTTTTAATATATTTGTTCAACCCCCCCCCAACAAGTAGGCCCCCTCTAACTTTGCTCCCACCCTCACTGTCTTCCCCCTGGTAACCTCAATTTTACTTCTATTTTGTCTTTTCTGTCCATCTGCTTTGTTTCCTTATATATTGTACATATAGGTGATTTGTCTTTCTTCTGACTTTTTTCACTTTGCACAATCAACTCGTATTCCTTCCATTTTGCTGTAAATACCCAGATTTCATATTTTACTGCTGAATAGTATTCCACTGCGTGTGTGTATGTGTGTATAGGTACATACATACACACACACACCCCGTGCATTTTTATCTGGTCAGCTAGGTGGGCACTTAGCTTGTTTCCATATCTCAGCCATTGTAAATAATGCTGCAATAAAATAGCGGAGCATGTAACATTTCAAGTGAATGATTTCGTATTCTTTTTTTTAAAGGTTTATTTATTTATGCATACAAGAGCTGGGGTACAGGCCAGAGGTGTGGGGGGTGAGAGGATTCACCAGAGAGAGTGGGTAACAGAACAGGCAGATCTACTGAAATACACTGCTGAGGGGAGCAGCAGGCGAGAGAGGAGAGGTCTGCTGCGCCATGTGGGTAGCTCCCTGGCCTGCTGGGAATAGAACTTGTGCTGCAGAGGCTGTGGACAGCTTCATAGGTTGCATCTTAACCCCTTGCACCACCAGGGAGGCCCTGATTTCATATTCTTTGGATATGTATACCCAGAATTGAAATTGTTGTACCACAAGGTAGCACTACCTTTAGTTTGCCGAGGAAGGTCCATATTGTTTTCTAAAATGGATGCACAAATTTGCATTCCCACCAATATCATCTTATGGTTTCTTCACACCTTGACAAAACTTGTTACATCAGTCCTTGTGATATATGCCATTCTCACAGGTGTAAGATACTATCTCACACCTACTAGTTTTGATTTGCATTTTCATGTTCCTGTTTGCCATTTGCCTGTCTTTTTGAGAAAAGTGTCTATTAAGATTTTATGTGTAAAAAAAAATTTACCCATTTCAATGGGGTTAATTTTTGTTACTGTTTTACTAGAGTTGAACGAGTCCTTTATATGCCTTGAGTATTGTTTATTTGATGTATGATGTGTAAATAACTTCTCCCAAGAGGTAGGTTCCTCTCATTCTGCCGATATTTCTTTAGCTATGCAGAAGATTTTTAATTGGATGTAGTCCCAATGTTTATTTTTGTGTTCATTACCCTTGCCATTGGGGTCAAGTCCCCAAAGTTACCTCTAACGTTGATATTATGGAACATATAACCTATGTTTTCTTCCATTATAGTTTTAGGTCTTACATTCGGGTCTTCAATCCATTTTATTTTTGCATATAAATTTATAGAGTGATCCAGTTTCATTCTTTTGCATGCAGCTGTTCAATTTCACCAAAAACATTTGTCTAAGAGATTTTCTTTACATGTTAATAACTCCTTTGTTATAGATGAAATTTTGATATATTATTTCTTGGCTTCCTATCATGCTCTATTGATCTGCCTGTCTATATTCTCATATTGTTTTAATTACTGTTGTTTATAATATAGTTTAAAACCAGGAAACCTGATGCCTCCAGTTTTCTTCTTTTATCTCATAATTGCTTTAGCTATTTTTGGGTTTCTGTGGTTCTATGTGAATTTCAGTGTTTGCTTTTTTTGTTAACTCTAGTACCTTAAAAATGCCTTTGGAATTTTGATAGGGAATGCAATGAATGTGCATATTGCTTTTGATAAGATGAATTTTGAATGTCCATGAACCACCATCCATGAACATGGAATATTGTTCCATCTCTGCATCCTGTTTATACCTCTTGACAACATATTGTAGTTGTCATTGTGTAGGTGTTCCAACTCCTTTGTTTAATTTACTTGTAGGTATTTCATTCTATTTGATGGCATTATAAGTGGAGTTATTTTCTTAATTTTTTTTTTCTTCTCATTTGTTTGCATACCGGAATGCAACAGATATTTGTATTTTATATGGTAGCCTGCCACTTTACTGTACTCATTTATCATTTCCATTTGTTTTTTGGTGAAGTTTTTAGGATTTCTATATTAAGTTACCTGCAAATAATGATCATTTTATCGATTTTCCAATCGGGATTCTTTTTATTTCTTCTTGTTTGCCTACGTGCTCTGGCAAGAACTTCTAACACAAAATTAAACACGACAACCATGTCTTGTTCCTGATCTTAAAGGAAAAGCTTTCAGATTCTGACCACAGAGTATGATATTAACTGTGGATTAGTAGTATATGATCTTTATTATGTTAAGGTATGTTTCTCCTATACCCATTTTATTGAGTTTTTATTATAAATGGGGATTAAATGCTGCCAAATGCTCTCTCTGCACCTACTGATATGTTCATATGCTTTTTGTCTTCTCTTTTGCTGATGTGCTATATAATTGATTATATCTGTATATGTCAAAACTACTTGGTCATGGTGAATGATCCTTTTAATGTATTGTTGAATTGAATTTCCTAGTATTTTGTTGAGACTTTAACTGTTTATCAGAGACACTGGTCTGTAATTTTCTTTTTTTTGGTGATGTTCTTATCACCTTTTGCTACTGGGGTAATGCTAGCCTCATAAAATGTGTCCAGAAGCATTTCCTCTTATTCAGTTATTTTGAGAGTTTGAGAATAGGTGTGAGTTCTTCTTTGAAGATTTGGTAGAACTTGTTAGAAAATCTTCAAAATTCTTCAAATTTCTTTGAAGAACTTGTTAGAAAATCTATCTGTTTCCGGCCTTCTGCTTGGGGAGTATTTTTGGTTACTATTTCAATTTCCGTAATTGTGATCTGTCAAAGTTTTTCCTTTTTTTTTTTTTTTTTTCTGGTTTGATTTTGGTAGGCTATATTGTTCCAAAACTGCTATATTTCTTTTCTCTGTTATAATTTTTCCTCTTTCATTTCTCATTATACTTACCAAAGTTTTCTCTCTTCTTTGTGAGCTTAGCCATAGCTTTATTGATTTGGTTTATCTTTCTGAAGAACCAACTCTTGGTTCACTGATCGTTTGTACTCTCTGTTGGCTTATAGTTCATTTGTATTCTCTCTGATTTTTATCATTTCCTTCCTTCTACCAACTTTTGGCTTTGTTTTGCATTCCAATTGCAAATTTTAATTATACCTAAAATAAGATTTTTCTTATTTGCCGATGTAGGCCTTTACTGATATTACCTTTCCTCCTACTACAGCTTTTACTGCATTCTGATAATTCATACCTTCACCTGAGTTTACCTCCAAGTATTTTAAAATTTCTGCTTTAATTTCCTCAATGACACAATATAATGATTGAGAAGCATGTTTAGTCTCTGCATGTTAGAGGTTTCCCAATTTTCTTTTGTGGTTTTATTTCTAGTTTTATAGTGTTCTTATCAGAAAAATTATTTGCAAGTGTCCATTAAGCTCACCTGGTCTATTTCATCATATAAGGTTATTGCTTATTATTCTCTGACTGATCTGTCATTGGTTGTATGTGAACCATTAAAATCCCATGTTACTATTGTAATATGGTCAGTCTTTAGTTCTATTAACAATCCTTTTTGTATTTTGATACCTAGTTATTTCATGGAGACATGTTAGTGTTATGTCTGCTTACTGTATTAAACCCTGAATCACTGTATATAATGTCCATCACTGTCTCTTAATCTTTGTAAGCTGTAATCTATTTTATCTGCTGTAAGTATGGCTATACTTAAAGTAGGCTAACCTACTTTCTTAGGTTACATTTTCTTGTAGTATTGTCTTCCAACCTTTTATTTATTTATTCTTTTAAAGATACAGTCAGAATCTGGGTATAGTCAGAAGCGCGGGAGGGCGAGAGAATTCACCAGAGCCGGGAACAGAACAGGCAGACTGATGAAGAAATACACTGCTGAGGGGAGCAGTGGGCACAGCAGGAGAGGTATGCGTGCCATGTGGGATCCTCCCCGGCAGCCAAGGATCGAACCAGCGCTGCAGAGGCTGCAGGCAGCTTTGCAGCCCAGCCCCCAACCGCTGCACCACCAGGGGAGGCCCCCAACCTTTTATATTGAAGCAGCTCCATCTGTCTTCAGAATGTAGATGAATTTTCACAGGCAGCAAATGTCAGAGTCTGGTTTTAGATTCGCTCAGCCACTCTATGTCTTCTAAATGGCAAATTAAGATCCTTTAGGGTGATTATTGAAATACAAAATACAATTCTTTGTTGCCACTTCACTGTTTTTTGAGTGCTTTTGTAGTTTGTTTTATATATTTTTTTCTCCTATTTTCTCTTTTCTTGTGCTTTGGGATCAACCTTGTGTGTTATGTTTGAATTCCCTTTCCAATTTCTTAAATGTTTCTTTTACATTTTTGTTCTGAGGCTCTATACTTATAACCTTTTGGGCAGAATGATGTAAAGCTTGTTTTAATGGTCCACATTTCTCAATTATCTCCACCCACCCTCAGTCACACTGTATATTTAACTCTTTCTAGGTTAAATAGAAACCTAGGTTAAACCTCTTTCTAGGTTAAACTTCATAGGATTTGCTTCAGTATTTCTTACAAGGCTATTTTAGCAGTGGTGAGTTCTTTTAATTTTTGATGGTCTATATGGCTCTTTATCCCTCCCTTATATTCTGAGCAGGATAAATTACTCTTGGTTGAAAATCCTTTTCTTTCATCACTTCATTTTTATTTTATATATGTATGTTTTTTATTTTCAAAGTTATTTTATTTACTTGTCAACTGAGGTAATTTTGATTTGTATCATTGTTTGTGTTTCAGAAGTATAGGACCTCCCCCTTCAGGTGTTATAGGCTCAGTTCTACAGTTGGCTTTCTAAAAATGGTTATTACTTTGACTTTATCTGATCCTTTGATTCTCTATATCCCACATCTGACATCAGCTGGCATTTGTTTTCTCCTTGTGACTTATATCACTTGCCACATATCTCTCCCCTCTGTTCCATCCATACTCTTGCAAAATGGCAAGAGTTTCTTTTGTAACAGCTGAATAGTATTTCACGGTGTGCATATATATATATATATATATATATATATATATATATATACCACATATTCTCGATCCACTTGCCTGTTCTGAAACATTTAGGTTGTTTCCATATCTTGGTTATTGTAAATAATGCTGCTTTAAACATAGGAGTGTAACTTTCCTTTTGAGTTAGTTTTTTTGTGTTTTTTAGATAGATACCTAGGAGTGGAATTGCTGGGTCATGTGGTAGATCTATTTTTGGGTTTTTGAGGAATCGCCATACTTCTTTTCATATAGGCTGGATCAGTCTACATTCCAACACACACAGTGTAAAAGGGTTCATTTTTCTCCATACCCTCGCCAGCACTTGTTGTTTGTTGTTGTTTTTAATATGGGCCATTCTCCGAGATGTGGTATCTCATTGTGGTTTTGATTTGTATTTCCCTAACGATAAGTAATGATGAACATTTTTTCATATATCTGGTGGCCGCCTGCATGTCTTCTTTGGAGAGGTGCGTACTTAGCCCTTCTGCTTGATTTTTGATTGGACTGGTTCTTTTCTTTATGTTGAGTTGCATGAGTTCTTTGTAGAATTTAGGTATTTTGTCAGATGTGTGGAGTGCAAATACTTTCATTCAGTAGGGTGTGTGTGTGCGCACGCGTGTGTGTTTTAGTGAGTTTCTTTCACTGGGCAGAAGTTTTTTAGTTTGACTAGTCACAGTTATTTATATATATTTTTTGTTTTTCTTATTGTGGAGATCAACCCACAAAGATATCTAGGATGCTTATATTGTGGACTATTTTATATTGTTTTCTTCTATGTTTTTATGGTTTCAGGTCTTACATCCAATTCCTTTTCCCATTTTTGAGTTGAATTTCATGTATGGTGTGGGTAATGGTTTAGTTTCATTCTTTTGCATGTGGCTGTCCAGTTTCCCCGACACTACTTATTGAATAAGTTTTCCTTTTTCAACTTATATACTTGGCTTCTCTGTCTTAATTAACTGTCTATATGGGTATGGGTTAATTTCTGGCTCTCATTTCTAGTTCATTAGTTTGTGTGTCTAGTTTTGTTCTAGTACCATACTGTTTTAATTATTATGGTTTCATGGTATAGTTTGTGGTGGTACAATACCACCATTCTTTTTTGTTAGTATTACTTTGGTCTTTTAGGTTCATGAATTTCAGCAATGTTTATTTATTTCTGTAAAGATGCCACTGAACTTTTAATAGGGATTGTACTGAATCTGTATATTGCTTTGGGTAAGATAGTCTTTTCTGGCAATGGTAATTATTCCAATCCATGACTGACCAGAGATCTTTCCATTTCTTTGTGACTTCTATATCTTTTAGCAATGTCTTATAGTTTTCTTTGTATAGATACTTTTCACCTCCTTTGCTAAATTTACTCCTAGGTATTTATATCTTTTGGGTACAGCTGTAAATGGGATTGTTTTAGTTCCCCTTTTAGCTCATTGTTGCATATAAGAAGGCAAAAGATTTTTGTTTTTTTTTTAAATGGAATTTAGTCTTTTTGTTTTGTTTTGTTTTGTTTTTAAAGATTTATTTATTTATTTGTACAAGCGTTGGATACAGTCAGAAGCGCGGGAGGGTGAGAGAATTCACCAGAGCCAGAGCGGGGAGCAGAGTAGGCAGAAGGACCAAAGTACACTGCTGAGGGGAGCAGCAGGCAGCAGGAGGGGTCTGTGCACAATGTGGGACCCTCCTCCGGTGGCCGGGGAGCAGCCGGGGATCAAACCGGTGCTGCAGAGGCTGCGGGCAGCTTCGCAATCCAGCACTCAAATGCTGCACCACCGGGGAGGCCCAGAAGGCAACAGATTTTGTATTGATTTTGTAACCTGCCACTTTGCTCACCTGATTTATTGTTTCAATTAGTTTTATAGTGGAGTCTCTAGGGTTTTCTATCCATATTGTCTACAATTAATAATACTTTTATTTCTTCATTCCCAATTTCTATTACTTCTACATCCTTCTCTTGCCTAATTGCTCTAACTAGGACTTCCAGCACTAAGTTGAACAGTACTAGTGAAAAAAGAACTTTCTTGTCTTGTAACAAGTCTTAGTGGAAAATCTTTTTTGAGTTTTTCACCATTAATCTTTTGGACTGTCATTGTAGACTGTTACTGTTTGTGATACCGTATATTTCTGCTTCAAATTTTATTATTTCCTTCTTTCTATTTGTTTTTGGTTTTGTTTGTTCATCTTTTCCAGTGCCTTCAGAGATAAGATTAATTGAGGTCTTCCTTGTTTTTTGATGTGGAACTGTATTGCTATATATTTCCCTCTTAGTACTACTAATTTGTATACCATAAGTTCTAGAAAGTTGTATCCTCATTGTCATTTGTCTTGAGGTATTTTTTTAATTATTGATATCCTTACTAACTCATTCAGTAGTTTGTGGTTCAGTCTTCATATACTAAAGGTTTTTCCTGCCTTCTCTTTGTGGCTGATTTCTAATTTGATACTATTATGTCCACAAAAGACATTTGGTATGATTTAAATCCTTATGAATTTGTTGATAGTTATTTTGTGACTCAATATGTGGTCAATCCTGGAGAATGTCCCATGCGCACTCGAGAAGAATGTGTATTCAGCTTTTTTGGGTTGATGTGCTCTATAAAAGCCTATTAAGCCCATATGATCTAACTTTTTTGTTTAAGGCTATTGTGTCATGTATTTTCTATCTGATTGATCTGTCCTTTGGTGAAAGTGGGGTGCTGTTATCCCTGGCCACTAATGTTTTCTCCCAATGTCCTTTACAGATTTGACAGTAATTGCCTTATACATTTTGATTCTCCTTTGTTTGGTGTGTTTATATTGATGTTTATATTGTTTTATGTCTTCATGATGTATAGTTTCCTAATCATTATACAGTGCTTATCCCTGTCCCTTGTTACTTTGTGAACTGGAAATGTGTAGAATCTGAGGTAAATAGCTGCCCTTTCCTCCGTTGGGTCTCATTTGCTTGTAGAACTGTTTTCCGACTCTTTATCTGAACCTGTGTTTATTTTGGGAGCTTAGGTGGGTTCACCGAAGGAAGCAGAAAGTTGGATTGTTTTTGATCCAACCAGCCATTCCATGCCTTTTAATTGGTGGGTTCAGTTTGTTGACATTTATTGATTATTGCTATATGACTATCTGCTATTGCCATTTTATCATTAATTTTGAGTTTCTATTTCCCTGTTCAGTTCTTTGTGGAGTGTATTTAGATGGTATTTGATTCAGAAGAGAACTGGGGAGCATCCCAGTTGGATATGAGGCTGCAGCTTTTGTCTCTACTGCCAAATTGCCCTGGAGCCACCACTAAAATGTAGACCTATTTAATTTTTGTGTCTGGCTTCCTTCTTTCAACATTAGATTCCACAGAATCATCCATATCATTACATGTAACTTTAGTTCAGTCTCTTTTTTCTGTAATTTTCAAATGTATGTGTACACTACAGTTTATTCTACTGTTGAGGGGTTTGGGGACTATTTCCAACTGCCAGATAGAGAGATACACAGGGCTGGGTCCAGAACAAAGGAGCTTGTCCTTATGGAGTTTGTGATCTGGCACACTGGCACATGTGGATACACTCTGTTTCACCAACCTGGAAGCTCAGCAAGGAGTCTTGAGGTCCATGGGCATTCTGATAGCACTAAGAAGAGAGACTCATTCTTCTGTCATCACTTTAAATATATCATATCATTCCCTCTGGTCTGCAAGGTTTCTGCCAAGAAAACCACAGATAATCTTATAGGGGTTCCCTTGTATATGATTTGTTTTTCTCTAAATGCTTTCAGTACTTTCTCCATTACCTACAGCTTTTAGCACTTTAGTATGTCTTGGCATGAGTTTGCTTGGGTTTATTTAGCTTGGAACTTTAGCCTCTTGGATCTGGGTATATGTTTCCTTCTCCAAATTAGGAAATCTTTAGCTTCAAATAAGATTTATACCCCCTTTTCTCTCTTCTTCTTCTGGGAGTTTTAGATGCTGATGTTGTTCCTCTTGATGTTATCCCAAGGGCTTTTACACCATTTTCATTGTTCTCCATTTTGCTGGTCTGCTTGGGTGTTTTTCTCTGTCCTGTGTTCCAGCTCACTAATTCTACCAGCTTCATCTTCTCTATTGTTGAGCTCATCTATTGTATTTTTCAGTTCAATTATTGTGTTCTTTAGCTCTATTATTTCTATTTGAAGCTTTCTCATATTTTATGCCCTTGTTATAGTTCTCATTTTATTCATTAATTATTCTCCTTATTTCACTAAGTGTAGTTAGGGCTATTATTTTGAACTCTTAGATAAGTTATCTACTTCTGTTCATTGAGAGTTTTCTTTGGGGTTTTATTTTGTTCCATCATTTGTGGTGTATTACTCTGTTTCTTTAATTTGTTGGAAACTATGTTGTACGGTAAGTGAAAAATTATCAGGCTTTCCCACCCTCCCACCATTAGCATTAATGATGGATCCCTGTGGTCCTACATGTATGCCTGATGGCAGACACTTGGAGTAGGGTGTGGGCATGCATAAGTGCGCACACGTGGGCTGAGAGACTGGGCTTATAAGGGCAGTGTCACAGGCAACGAGCGGACAAGAGCAGCAGAACTAGAGCAGAACCAGCAGAGACCATGAGAGAATGCCAGAGAACCCAGAAAGAGTGAAGACTTCCCGGGCACTGGGAGCCCTGCCAGCCTTCTGGTCCCCTGGCCCCCCCACCTGCCATGTACATGGTTGCCTCACTATATGTAAAAACTCAATAAAAGCCTGAAAAAGCCACCAAGGCCTCCAGGACTCTCCTTTACCCATCTGCCCAGATTATAGAGAACCTGAACTATGCCTTCCTGCCACTACATATGTGAACATCTATAGGTTGAGCTAAACAGCTTCCTTGCAGGAAGCGCTTGGGAGCATGGGCTCCGGGCACACCTGCCTGATGGTGGACACCTGGTGTAGGGTGTTGGCATGTGTAAGTGTCCACAACAGGGTCTAGAGGCTGAGAATATAAGGGTGATGGAAGATGGCAGTGGAGAATGGCTACAAGAGAATGAGTGATGGCTGTGAGAGAAAGAGACCATGAGAGAATGTCAGAGCATTCAAAGAGAAAGAATACAGATTTGCTGAGGCTGGGAGGTCTGCCAGCCTCCAGTCCCCTGGCCAACTTGCCTTGCCAGCCTGTGGTCCCACAACAAGACTCTCTTATCTGCTCCATGCCTTGCTGGCACTACAGATGCCTATGAACTTGTTTGACTGAATTCTACTGCCAGCATATGGTGGGAACTGGGGAAGTAGGATGTGTAGAGTTTACATAGGAGAGTAACCTCTTTGAGAGTATGAAGAATTCAAATCTCGCAAGGGTTGTGGGTGAGATTTGCAATGACCCTCTGCTCTAGACCAGTTGCTCAGTCAGAACTTTCTCAGTAACCTTGAGCTAACATGCCCTTCGGTTATGGTCCAGCTCTTGCCTGCTGCCTCTGCAACCTGGAATTTTTCACTGCAGGCACGAGCAGAGTGATCTGGAAACTATGGATCCAGACAGTGGGAAAGTCATAGTCCCAATAGCAGTCACTTGTAGATAATGGGTGTGTTTTTCCTAAGGTACATGGTGCCATCTATAAGACTGCTTTCCTTGCATCTGTCTCCTAATCCTCATGGGGGTGGAGTGGTTGTGGCTCCAGGGAGAATTATGGTCAGGAAGAAGTTGTGACCCAGGTATGTTCCAGCAATTTCCTTAATCTAGCTTTCCATGGAAGTGCAAGCTCCTGCTCCCAAGGCCTGGGGATTTCAAGCTCTGACTAGAGATAGCAAGCACAATAGGTGAAAGTTACCAGTGATTGCCCCAGGTGGGAGGGATATAACTGTTTTTGCATAACACAGGAACCATAAGCAGAGAGGAGCTGCAGATGTGAGGGGTCACAGGTGGGTCTTGTTTTGCTCTCAACAAGTTCCACTAATTGGACCTTCTCCAAAGGCCTGAACTTTAGCTGCCTATACTTGGAGGCTGTAGGGTCCAGCTGACTGCCAGTATCTGTAACGACTCTGATGGCCTCAGGTGCCCTCACTGCAGTGATGTATGGTGTTTCACCTCCAGTTTGGTTCCTAGATTGTGTTCTTTTTTCTTTTTTTTTAAAGATTTATTTTATTTTTACAAGCATTGGGTACAGTCAGAAGCGTGGGAGGGTGAGAGAATTCACCAGAGTCAGAGCGGGGAGCAGAACCGGTAGAAGGACTGAAGTACACTGCTGAGGGGAGCAGTGGGCGGCAGGAGAGGTCTGTGAGGCTGCGGGCAGCTTTGCAACCCAGCGCTCAACCGCTGCGCCACCGGGGAGGCCCCTAGATTGAGTTCTATTGGATGATATCAGCCCTTACTGAAATCTATCTGCTCCATCCAGTGCTCAGTCACTGATCTTTGGTGCTGAGAATCCTGTTCTCCAGAGGAAGGCCCCTCTACTTTCCACACTGGTTATTTGTGTTCCCCTCGTTAATGATGTCCCCTAGCTACTAAGATCACCAATATGTGTGTAAGCCTTCAGTCACCAAAGAGAAAAGATTCCTTCTAACCCCTTTGGATAGCAACACTTGAACAGCCAACTTCCAAGTGAAATGTTACAATTTTTCCTACCCCTCCACCCCCATCATTACAGTTTTCTTCTGTGAGTGAGAGGCTGAGCTCATCCTCCAGTCCTTCAATCTATTTCAGAGATTGCTGTCTGTAGGGTAAATGATTGTCAGGTTTTTCTGCCCTCTTGCCATTAGCATTGATGATGGATCCCTGTGGTCCTGAATGCATGCCTGATGGTGGGCACCTGGAGTAGGATGTGAGCAGACGTAGGTGGGTACACCTGGGCTGAGACTGGGCTCGTAAGGGTGGCGTCATGGGGATGCCAGCAGCAGAGAACACCAGAAGAGAACAAGAGCAGTGGAATGAAAGAGAAGCAGAAGAGAGAACGAGTCCATGAGAGAACATAGGAGAGCCAAGGAAGTGTGAAGATTCGCTGGGGGCCAGGAGGCTGGCCCTCTCCTCCTGGGACCCAGGTACCCCTGCCTGCAGTGTACCTGGTAAACTCAAAAAAGGCCTGAAAAAGTCACCAAGGGATCCAGGATTCTCCTTTACCCTGTCTGTTCCGATCATAGAGAACCTGCTCTGTGCCTTCTTGCTGCTATACTGTCTTTATAGTTTATTGTATTCAGGGGAGAAGGTAAACCTGGAGGGGAGGTGGTGAGACTGGCATCTTTACTATTCTGTCAATTTGCTGGAATTCCCTTAGTATTCCTCAGCCTGCTAAAGATGGAGCTTTCATATGATTCAGCAATTCCACTCCTAGGTATTTACCCAAAGGACACAGAAACAGTAATTCCAAAGGGCACCTGCACCCCTATGTTTATAGCAGCACTATTTACAATAGCTAAGCTTTGGAAACAACCCAAATGCTCCAAAATAGATGACTGGATCAAGAAGATGTGGTACATATACACAATGGAATATTACTCAGCAATCAAAAAAGATGACTGGATCAAGAAGATGTGGTACATATACACAATGGAATATTACTCAGCGATCAAAAAAGATAAGCTCATGCAATTTGTAGCAACATGGATGGGGCTGGAAGGGATCATGCTCAGCGAAATAAGCCAGAAAGAAAAAGAAAAATACTGAATGGTCTCACTCATAGCAGGGATTTAGAAAACCTAAATATGGGACCAGGAAAAAGACTAATTATAATAAAGTAAAAATCAAAATCAACAAGCAACTATAAACCAGAGACACACTACAGTGGGGGTGGGGGTGGGAGGAGGGAGTAGGATCACAAGGGGGTGGGAACTGTATGGGGAGTATAACCAAGGTGAAAATGCATACATTGTGCAAAAGCGAAAAGTGATGTAAAAAATATATAAAATAAAAACATGAAAAAAAAAAAAAACTTATGCACATGAAAAACAAAAATTAAAAAAAAGTTTAACCTTGAATGAATGGGTACAAAAATTAATTTCATTCTTTACCATTATGTGATTTATTAACCAAAAAAGTTTAATATTCTATACTAATTGAGGAGGAGAAGTTTTCTACATGCCTTACTTCATACAAGAGGTATCTGCCATGGAGGCTACTAAAACAGCCATGGCTGATCTGAAGACAGCTGACATTAAGGTCCTCATACGGGCAATTTCTCATTTTTTCAGTGTCAATATTTCCGAGAATCTAGACCTATATAAATGTGTTTGGAAACAGGAAGTGTTTACTCCCTTCAAGCAATCACTTACTAAGGCGAGCCCAGAGCAGAACACTGCCAGAGAGCAGGGCCATGATGGAACACTGTCAGGATGCTCTGGGCAGAAGCCGCAGAAAGCACATCTCTACACCTGAGAAGTGCAATCACTCACGTCACCTGCTGAGTAGAAAGGGTCTCATGCACAGCATTATCTACTTACTGTTTTAAAAAATTATAACAGCAGTGTTCTGAACATGTAGCTTTCTCAGTGAAGAAAGAACTCTGTTGAATTTTATCAGTTGCATCATCATTAGAGGTTAAGTCATTCATAGTTCCACTTTCAGGTCTGAAACATCATTTTTATGGTACTTCTTATCTAATGCAGTAATTGACATGACATGCCATGTTGAAAATCTTTATATATTATTTTACCACAAAGTGTTTTAGAGACTATGTTTCGTTTCTTTTTTTTTTTTTTAAAGATTTATTCATTTATTTATATAAGCACTGGGTACAGTCAGAAGCATGGGAGGAGAGTAAGAGAATTCACCAGAGCCAGAGCGGGGAACAGAACAGGCAGACTGAAGTATACTACTGAGGGGAGCAGCAGGCATGGCAGGAGAGGACTGTGCACCATGTGGGACCCTTGCCGGAGGCCGGGGATTGAATCGGTACTACAGAGGCTGCGGGCAGCTTTGCAGCCCAGTGCTCAACTGCTGCACCACCAGAGGAGGCCCTAGACTATATTTCTTTAAAATAAATATTAAAATAGTCTTACACAGCTATGAACAAAAATGTGAGTATGAAAAACATTTAAATTATTTTTTTTGCCTCTAATGTTTGACTAAACTGATATGCTAGGGAAATGTGCTTTTGCATCTAACAGGTTTGAGTATCCTCCAAACACTGTTCTTAGTGAAAGGTGGTTAATCACAAAATATTGGCATTTACCTTGCTAGATGAGTGGTGAACATGGTTTTCATTTTTCATGCATAGATGTCTCTGGGATTTTGCTGTAAAGTGAACTGTCTTCTAATGTTTTATAGTTGTAATCAATGAAATACTTTTCTAAATGAAGGCTTGCACTATACAGAACCAGCAAAGATAGACCTCATTCTCTTTTTAACTAAATGCTCTTTGTGTGATATTTTTCTAAGCAGAAGATGACACACAGCTGTTACTGAAGTTTTGCAACATGGCTTGATATAAAACAGGTTGATCTTTAGTTACACAACCAATTTAACTGGGACAGTCATTCCCAAAACTAATGCTACAGGTATTATTTTAATATTTTTTCACCATGTTATATATTTCTTTTGACAGTATGATTTAAAGTGATACTAGAAGGACTATCTCATTGAAAATTAACAAGTTAGGCTATTAAGACAAGTCTTTCTACTGAAAACAACTAAAGGATGAATACAACACTTCTAATAATTTTTTAAAGAGTTAAAGTTACGAGACAGAGAATTGCAAGTAAAAATCCAGGAGAAGATAAAAATCAAGAAACAGGGCCTTGGGGCTCCCTGGTGACGCAAGGGGTTAAGACACAACCTGTGAAGCTGTCCGTAGCCACTGCAGCACGAGTTTGATCCCATGGCTGGCCAGGGAGCTACCCACGTGGCGCAGCAGACCTCTCCTGACTCGCCTGCTTGCTCCCCTCAGCAGTATACTTTGGTCAGTCTGCCTGTTCTGTTCCCCACTCTGTCTCTGGTGAATCCCCCTACCCCCCACGACTCTGGCCTATGCCCCAACACTTGTATAAATAAATAAATAAATCTTTAAAAAAAAAAGGAAAAGAAACAGGACCTCCCTGGTGGCGCAGGGATTAAAGTCAGGGCTATCAAGCTATCTATTCCCAGCTAGTGAGGCTTAAGCTTGATCCCCAGTAGGAAGCTGACCCACATGGCACAGCTGACCCACATGGCACAGCAGACCTCTCCTGTCTCACCTCAGCAGTACATTTTAGTAACAAATTAGGCTATTCTTTTGTTACATTTTTTGTTACATCTATTGTTTTGTTACATTTAGTAACAAAACAGGCTATTAGGCCTGTTCTTCTCTCTACTATCTCTGGTGAATCCTCTCACAACCTCCCTCCCATACCTCTGGCCTGCACCCCAGTTCTTGTATGCATAAATAAATCTTTAAAAAATCAAGTAACAAGTATACTCCTCAAAGTTACTTTTGTTGATCCACAGGAAACATTTACAGAGCAATACAAAGTAATCAAGACTCTGAAAATGTTTTATCCTCATGATAAGCATGAAATTTAAGTCAGTCTCCCAATCCACAGAGATGTAACCTGTGTTCAGGACACCCAAATGGCCAAAGGAAAACCAGGCCTTAACCTTGATTAAGATGGTTCCAGAAATACTCATATTCTTAGTATTTACCAAGAACAAATAAAAATGCTTCTAGAAGAAACCATCATATTAGGCTACCAGTTCTTAAAATTACTGAACTACAATAACCACAAAACAAATCACCAAGGATTTAAAAGAATGAGGTACACCCAGGTGTTTATCTTCGGCTTCACTATTACTGCTTTGGGTGATGAGTCTTTAAAAATGTTATTATGATGTATGTCTTGTAGTTTTTCCCTATATTTTATTCTATATATTTTATGGTTTCAGTTCTTATGTCCAGTTCTTTTATCCATTTTGAGTTGATTTTTGTGCATGGAGAGAGGTAGTGGTCTAGTTTCATTTTTTTTGCATGTGGAGGTCCAGTTTTCCCAGCACCATTTATTGAACAAACTGTCCGTATTCCATTGCGTATTCTTTGCTCCTTTGTCAAAGATTAGTTGTTCATATAAGTGTCGTTTTATTTCTGAGCTCTCTATTCGGTTACAACAAACTGAAAAGCTTCTGTACAGCCAAAGAGACATTAACCAAAACAGAGAGACACCCCACTGATTGGGGGAAAATCTTTGCACTCCATTCAACTGATAAGGGACTGATCACAAAGATATACAAAAAATTCACATGGCTTAACAAAAACAAAATAAACAATCCAGTCAAGAAATGGGCAGAAGAACTGAAAAGACATTTGTCCAAAGAGGAAATGCAAATGGCCAACAGGCATATGAAAAAATGTTTAACATCCCTTATCATCAGGGAAATGCAAATCAAAACCACACTGAGATACCACCTTACACAGTAAGAATGGCACATATCAAAACAAACAAACAAACAAGCAACAACAAATGTTGGCGAGGATGTGGTGAAAAAGGAACTCTCCTACATTGCTGGTGGGACTGCAAACGGGTCCAACCACTATGGAAAGCTGTCTGGAGGTTCCTCAGTCTACTAAAAATGGAGCTACCATACGACCGGGCAATTCCAGTCCTAGGGATCTACTCAAAGGACACAAAAACACTGATTCAAAAGAACACCTGTACACCTATGTTTATTGCAGCACTATTTACAATAGGTAAAATCTAGAAACAACCCAAATACCCAAAAATAGATGACTGGATCAAGAAGATGTGGTACATATACACAACAGAATATTACTCAGCAATCAAAAAGATAAACTCATACCATTTGCAGCAACATGGATGGAACTAGCAGGAATTAGGCTCAGTGAAATAAGCCAGAAGGAAAAAGAAAAATATCAGATGTTTTTCCTTATAACAGGAATATAGGGGAACCAAATAAGACATTAGTGTAAAAAAAATAGTAACAGTACAAAACACAACAAAGCAAAAACAGACAATTATAAATCAGAGACATACTGCAGGGGAGGAGGAGGGAGGGGAGCAGAGGGAGGAAGGGAGGAGAACAGGAGACTATGGTGATGGTGCATGGGTGCCTTGGGAAAGGAAATTCTATGGGGACTCAACCTGAGGGGGGGAGGGGAAGCAAATATTGGTTAAAAATAATAAAAATAAAAAAAAAGAATGAAGTACAAAGTCTCTACTCTGAGTACAACAGAATGAAATTAGAAATCAGTAATAGAAAGAAATGGAAAATTCACGTCTGTGGACATTCATCAATGCAGTCTTGCACAATTAATGGGTCAACGGAGAAATCATAAGGGAAATCAGAAAATATTTTGAAATAGAAAACACAAAATAACTAAACTTATAGAATTCATTGAACTTAAAAGTTGTAAATATGTGCACTGAAAAGACCCAAAATCAGTAATTTAACATTTTAAGGAACTAAAAAAAGAAAAGCAAACTAAACCCTAAGCTAATGGAAATATTAAAGATTGGAGTAGAGGTGAACAAAACATCAAAACAGTAGAGAAAATCAATGCTGAATTTTTTAAAAGATGAACAAAATGGACAAATTTTTAGCTAGACTAAGGAAAAAAGAAATGACTCAAATGACTAAATTGGAAATCAAAGTGGGGATGTTAACCAATGATCTTACAGAAGCAAAAAAGATTATAATAGCACACTATAATCAATTATGTGCTAGCAAGTCAGATAACCTAAATGGAATGGACATATTCCTATAGACATAAGACATTAAAGCTAATTTAAGAAGCAGCAGAAACCTGGATACACCTGTAACAAGTGAAGAGATTGAATCCGTAATTACAAAACTCCCAAAAATCAAAAATTCATGACCCAAATCTCTTGACTGGCAAATTTTGCCAAATATTTAAAGGAAAAGTAATATCAAACCTTTTCGAAAAACTTTTCAAAGTTTCATCAAAACTTTTCCAAAAAAATAGGAGCTGCATGAATACACCCTAACTCACATTGAGACCAATATCATCCTCATACTAAAGTCAGACATAAGAAAAAAAACTGTACACTAATATCCATCTATAGATAAAGGTGCAAGAGTTCTCAAAAACTCCAACAGTTAGCACTCAATGAAAAATTAACAGGTTAAAAGCAAACAAGATATCAGATAACGTGTAAAAACAACAGACAACACACCTTTCAAGAAATAAGATACTGAAATTACAAATAAAGAACATAAAATAATTATTTTTCTGTGCATAAATTAATAAAAGATACACTTGAAAACATCTTCAAAAGTCAAGAAATGTTTTTAAAAAGTCATAGCAGATTTTAATAATACAGGCTTTCTAGCCATGAGAAATAAAATACTGTGATTCAAAGTAAGAATTTGATGGATATTTTTGGGAGCATATCAGAGAAAATAAAATGAGCCTAAATTAAAAAACAGAAAAAGCAGAAGATACTCGTATATTTACCAACATGATAGAGAAGCCACTGAGAAAACTGTTATTTTCAATAAAATGTGCTAAAAAAAAAAAAAGCAAACATCCATATGGTAAAAGAGAAATAAAGCCTCTGCCTCAGTCTCTAGCCTCACATCTACAAAATTCTAGATGACTAAGAGACAAAAAAAAAAAAAAAAAAAAAGGAAAAGCTATAAAACTTCAAGATGAAAATATAGAAAACGATCTCTACTTTGGAGTGGGCCAATAGTTTATAAAGAGCCAACTTAGCAATAGTTACCACAAAATATTGATAAATTTGTTCACATTAGGACTAGATATCTTTAAAGCATTAGAACATTGTGGGACTTGTATCTAGAACATACAAGTCAATTAAAAAAAAAAGAGCAAAATAGCTTAAAAAACATACTGGAAAGAAGAAATTCAAATGTCCAATAAGTAAGAATAGTAATCGAAACATATCTGCCAATAAAGATGCACATAAAAACTACAGCAACAACACCCTACATACCTGTAAGATCAGCAAAAAAAGTCTGATAATATCAAGTATTAGAAAAGAGTGGGTAACAGAACTTTTATATTCTGCTGTAGGAGTGCCAAATGGTATGCTCTTTTGGAAAACAATTTAGCATTATCAAGAAAAGTTAGTTATACATATCCTATGACCCAGGTATTTCAATCTCTGGAGAAATTCTTGCACATGGGTGCAAGGAGAAATGTTCAGAAGCAAAATTTTCATAAAACTACCTAATTGCCCATAATTCATGGAATAGATAAATACCATGTGGTAAATTTGTACAATGACACTGAATATAGTAAAGGAAAAAAAATCTCTACAACAACATAAATTCTTAATTACAAATTTTTGATAGAAGCAAGATACCAAATTATAGAAAAGTATGCCATTTATATAAAGTTCAAACCCAAACACGTTTAAACTACTGTATATTATTCAGGGATGGATTCCCATGTGAAAAAACCATGAAGAAAAATCAAAGAATCTTAAAAAGGAGATCCAGAAAGAAAAATAAATATTTAAAAAGAGATATAAACTATTAAAAGAATACAAAAAAGAATGAAATAGAGACAAATATAGAAAGTGCTTTAAATAGAATTAAACTGGCAGAAGAGAGAATTTCAGAAATAGAAGACTCAAATGCACAAATCACACAATCAGAAAAAAGGAGAGAAACAAAACTTAGGAAAACTGAAGAAACACTATGAGAAATAGCAGATTCAACTTGAAATGGGAAAATAAGGATAATGGGTTTTCTAGAAGGTAAAGAGAAGTAAAGGGAGCAGAGATCCAATTAAGAGAAATAAAAGCTGAAAAAAAAATTAAGAGAAAGATATAAATTGCAAAATAAATGGTTGTAGGGAGGAGGATTCTGGGATGCTGGCAATGGTCACTCTCTATTTCTATTTCTTTTTTAAAATATTCTATTTGTTAACAAGTAATCACTGGGTTATTTGTCGACGTAATTATTTTGTACATATATATGATATTAATTTCTGTGTATTTTATTACATAAAACAGATTTTAAAAATTGAAAATAGTTCACATTTTTCATAATCAGAATTGAAATGATCACAAATTGTGTGAAACATATTCTTATAAATTAGCACCACTAATAACCATCACTGATTTTTTTTTTTTAAAAAATCATCTGCTTTTAAAACAATAGTTCTCAACCAGTTTAGTAAAGTAGCAGGATACAAAATTAACACACAAAAATCAGCAGCCTTCCTATACACAATCAAGCTGAAGAAGAAATCAAGAAAACCACCCCTTTTATAATTGAAACAAAAAAAATCAAATACTTGGTAATGAATCTAATGAAAGAGGTGAAGGACCTATGCAAAGAAAATTATAAAAGCATTGTTAAAAGAATAGAAGAAGACACAAAGAAATGGAAAGATCCGTTGCTCATGGACTGGAAGAATTAACATTATTAAAATGGCCATCCTAACAAAAGCAATTTGCAGATTCAAAGCTATTTCAATAAAAATTTCAATGACATTCTTCAAAGAAATAGAATACTGATGAAATTCATGTGGAACCACAAAAAACTGTGAATAGCCAAAGTCCTACTGACAAAAACAGAGAATGGCAGTATCACACTTCCAAACTTTGAACTATACTACCAAACCATAATAATTAAAACAGTTTGGTATTGGAATAAAAACAGACACACAGTCCAATGGAACCAAATAGAAAGCCCAGAAATAAAGCCACACATATATGGACATCTAATCTTTGACAAAGGAGCAAAGAATGTGCAATGGAACATGGACAGTTTGTTCAATAAATGGTGCTGGGAAAACTGGACCACCACATGCAAGAGATGAAACTAGACCACTACCTCTCACCGTGCACAAAAACCAACTCAAAATGGATAAAAGATCTGGACATAAGATCTGAAACCATAAAATACAGGTAAAACACTACAAGACCTGCATCTCAGTAACATCTTTAAAGAAAGTGAAGGAAAAGATAAACAGGGCCTCCCTGGTGGCACAAGGAGTTAAGAAGCAACTTATGAAGCTATCCACAGGCACTGCAGCACAAGTTCAATCCCTGGCCTGCCAGGGAGCAACCCACATGGTGAAGCAGACCTCTCCTGACTTGCCCGCTGCTCCCTTCAGCAGTGTACTTCAGTCAATCTGCCTGTTCTGTTCCCTACTTTGTGTCTGGTGAATCCTCTCACCTCCCACACCTTTGGTCTGTACCCCAGTTTTTGTATGCATAAATAAATAAATCTTTAAAAAAAAAAAGATAAACACTTGAGATTACATCAAACTGAAAAGCTTTTGTACAGCCAAAGAGACATTAACCAAAACAAAGAGACACCCCAGTGATTGGGAAAAAATGTTGGCATGCCATACAACTGCTAAGGGACTGATCACAAAGATATACAAAGAACTCATACGACACAATAAGAACAAAGCAAACAATCCAGTCAAGAAGAGGGCAGAAGAACTTAAAAGACACTTCTCCAAAAGGAAATTCAAATGGCCAAAAGGCATATGAATAAATGTTCAACATTCTTTGTAATCAGAGAAATGCAAATCAAAACCACAATAAGATACCACCTTACATCAGTAAGAATAGCACATATCAAAAAAATTAGCAACCAATGGTGAGGATGTGGTAAAAATGGCACTCTCCCACATTGCTGGTGGGAGTACAAACTGGTCCAACCACCATGGAAAACTGTCTGGAGATTCCTCTAATTACTAAAAATGGATATACAATATAACCCAGCTATTCTACCCCTAGGGATCTACCCAAAGGACACAAAAATATTGATTCAGGAGAATACCTGTACTCCTATGTTTACTGCAGCACTATTTATAATAGGTAAAACCTGGAAATAACCCAAATGCCCAAAAATAGACGAGTGGATCAACAAGCTGTGGTATATATACACACAATGGGATACTATTCGGCAATCAAAAAAGATAAACTAATGCCATTCACAGAAACATGGATGGCGCTAGAAGGAATTATGCTCAGTGAAATAAGTCAGAAGGAAAAAGAAAACTATAGGAAGGTTTCACTTATAGGAGGAATACTGAGGAACCAAGTAAGACATCAGGGGAAAAAAACAGTAACAAAACAAAACGCAACAACAAAACAAAACATACAGAAAATTATAAACCAGAGACATCCTGCAATGAAGGAGGAGGGAGAGGGATCAGATTAGTTATATCAAGTAGTTTGATGGGACTGTTCAATTGTTAAAAAAATATAAGAATAGTTTTCACAAAGAAGACACACAGGCAACAATTTACCATCTAGAAACAGTGTGTTTTTAGCAAGGTAAGCCTTATGATCTGAAAAGTAATATAAACTATTTTGGAATCATTATTACCTAACTATTATCATTATTATCTGCCTAATCATTATTATCATTTTATCTAACTGATAGAAATAAACATGTAATAAAATGCACAGATTTAGTTTTTCAGTTTGGTGAATTCTGTCAACTGCACACAGTTTTGTAACTACCACCTGAAAACAAAAACACAAAGACTACTTCCTTCCATTTCCTTCTTTCTTTTTTGAAAATGCATATCCTATATAACTTAAACATGTCAGATTATTGAAATAATAATTTCTTGTAGTAGTCTCTGAATATATGAAAAACATTTTCATTTTACTTTGGGCCATATATGGTTGTCATACTAGCTATATAGAGTTATTTATCAGCTGCTATGAGAAACAACTATGTAAGTTGAGAACATACTAAGTGGTCAAAAGAAATTGTTAGTATTGAATGTTTTCCAGTTCTGCTCAACTGAAGAATTCCAGCTGGAAATAAAAGAAGCAAAAACCCAATGAAATCATGAGGTCTGGCTTGAGTAAGCAGGGACTAGTAGGATGTGAACATAATTTTTTGAATACAATTAGGGATTAGTGGTCTATCTCTTTTGAGTTGGGGCATGCATTAAATAGACCTAACACTCAAGTTGGCAAAAAGCAGAAAAAAAAAAAAAAAAAAAGAATGGGTTGGGGAAGAGTTTGTAATCTTTCTACCCACCAAAGTTATCTGTTGATAGGATTTTGCACAATGAATTTCAAAAAGACTAAATCATGGTACACTTTGCTATAGGCATCACAAACTCTATTGTGATTTGACAACTCTCAATTCAGTTCAAATTAATAATGCTGCCAGCTATGTGGCTTGCTTACTTAGGTCCAAGTGATTCACAGCTGAATCTCTATTTAAATTTGGCAGTATTCTAAAAGTGACAGGAAAAGCAACTGGATAAATTCCATGTCCAATCCATCTGCTTTAACTGTTTACTTACAGTAACAACATACAAATGTCTCATGTTACTGATAAACCACAGAAAGCTTCTGGGATGCTGTAACTATCCAAACTTAAATGTAATGTTCATCATCTCTGAGTAATGAGAAAAGTCAACACAAATACAAAACATACTCCAATCAAATTTAATAAAATGGCAAGAAATAAGGGAAATGCCTTTTCATAGTCAAAAATGTTTTAAATATGCATTTAAAATACTTAAACATTTCTGCAACAAACAGATCTTTGGAGAATTTATTTTAACTTGGAAATTAAAGAATATAACCTGAATACTGTCTAACTAACAAAGACTAGAAGACACATAGATGAAACTCCCTAATTATACCTTCAACTCTCCTCTCTGAATAATCTCTCCTGATTTTTTTTTAAAGATTTATTTATTTATTTATACAAGCACTGGGTACAGTCAGAAGCGCGGAAGGGTGAGAGAATTCACCAGAGCCAGAGCGGGGAGCAGAACAGGCAGACTGATGAAATACACTGCTGAGGGGAGCAGCGGGCGTGGCAGAAGAGGTCTGTTGTGGACACAGCAGAAATCAAAAGAATAATCAGTAACTACTATGAAGAGTTATATGGAAACAAGTTCAACAATCTAGAGGAGATGGACAAATTCATACAACTCTACAATTACCCAAAGCTAGATAAAGAAGAAATAGAACACCTAAACAGACCAATTACAAGCAGCGAAATTGAAATGGTAATCAAAAACCTCCCCAAAAACAAAAGCCCAGGACCTGATGGATTTACAAATGAATTCTACCAAACATTCAGAGACGAATTAGTGCCTATCCTTCACAAACTCTTCCAAAAAATTGAGAAGGAAGGGACCATACCAAACACGTTCTATGAAGCCAACATTACACTAATACCAAAACCGAACAAGGACAACACAAAAAAGGAAAACTACAGGCCAATCTCCCTAATGAATAGTGATGCAAAAATCCTCAATAAAATTTTAGCTATCAGAATCCAACAATGTATCCATAAGATAATTCACCACGACCAAGTAGGATTCATTCCAGGGACACAAGGATGGTTCAACATCCGAAAATCAATCAACGTTATCCAACACATCAACAAAAAGAAATATAAAAACCATATGATATTATCAATAGATGCTGAGAAAGCTTTCGACAAAGTGCAACACCCATTCACGATAAAAGCCCTTGAAATTCTTGGGATACAAGGAACGTACCTCAACATCATAAAGGCCATTTATGACAAGCCAACAGCCAGTATCATTCTCAATGGTGAAAAGCTGAAAGCAATTCCATTAAGATCTGGAACAAGACAAGGATGTCCACTCTCACCACTGCTTTTCAATATAATACTAGAAGTCCTGGCCAGAGCAATAAGACAAGAGAAAGACAAGGAATCCAAATAGGAAAAGAAGAAGTCAAGCTATCACTATTTGCAGATGATATGATAATATACATAGAAAACCCCAAAAACTCCACAGAAAAACTAATTCAACTCATCAATCAGTTCAGCAAAGTGGCAGGATACAAAATCAACACGCAAAAGTCAGTAGCCTTCCTATACACAAACAATAAATCTGAAGAAGAAGAAATAAAAAAAACCCATCCCTTTTATTATTGAAACAAAAAAAATCAAATATTTGGGAATAAATCTAACAAAAGAGGTAAAGGACCTATACAAAGAAAACTATTAAACACTGTTAAAAGAAATAGAAGAAGACACAAAGAAATGGAAAGACATCCCCTGCTCATGGATTGGAAGAATAAACATTATTAAAATGGCCATCCTACCAAAAGCAATATACAGATTCAATGCTATTCCAATCAAAATTTCAATGTCATTCTTCAAAGAAATAGAACAATTATTGATGAAATTCATATGGAATCACAACAAACCCTGAATAGCCAAAGCTCTCCTGAAACAAAAAGAAGGAAATGGAGGCATCACACTCCCAGACTTCAAACTATACTACAAAGCCATAATCATCAAAACTGCATGTTATTGGAGCAAAAACAGACACACAGACCAATGGAATCGAATAGAAAATCCAGAAATAAACCCACAGATTTATGGTCAACTAATCTTTGACAAAGGAGCAAAGACTATGCATTGGAGCAAAGAAAGTTTGTTCAATAAATGGTGCTGGGAAAACTGGGTCGCTACATGCAAAAGAATGAAGCTTGACCACTACCTCACACCATACACAAAAATCAACTCAAATGGATTAAAGAACTAGACATAAGACCTGAAACCATAAAATACATAGAAGGAAATATAGGCGAAACACTACGTGATATTCACATCAAAGTCATCTTTACAGACACATCACCCAAAGCAGTGATAGTGAAGGCAAAGATAAACAGCTGGGATTACATCAAATTAAAGAGCTTCTGCACAGCAAAAGAGACAATAACAAAAACAAAGAGAAACCCCACCAACTGGGAGAACATTTTTGCACCCAACACTAATGATAAAGGACTGATCACAAAAATCTGCAAAGAGCTGATGAGACTCAACAACAACAAAGAAAATAATCCAGTTAAAAAATGGGCAGAAGAGCTAAAAAGAAACTTCTCTGAAGAGGAAATGCAAATGGCCAACAGGCATATGAAAAAATGTTCAACATCACTTGTAATCAGGCAAATGCAAATCAAAACTACCATGAGATACCATCTTACACCAGTGAGAATGGCACATATTAAAAAAACTAGCAACAACAAATGTTGGCGAGGGTGTGGAGAAAAAGGAACTCTTCTGCACTGCTGGTGGGAGTGCAAACTGGTCAACCACTACGGAGAGCTGTGTGGAGATTTCTGGACCTACTAAACATAGAGCTTCCATAGGATCCAGCAATTCCACTCCTAGGTATTTACCCAAAGGACACAGAAACATCAATTCCAAAGAGCACCTGCACCCCTATGTTTATAGCAGCACTGTTTACAATAGCTAAGCTTTGGAAACAGCCCAAATGCCCAAAAATAGATGACTGGATCAAGAAGATGTGGTACATATACACCATGGAATATTACTCAGCATTCAAAAAAGATAAACACATGCAATTTTCAGCAACATGGACGGCGCTGGAAGGGATCATGCTCAGCGAAATAAGCCAGAAAGAAAAAGAAAAATACCGGATGGTGTCACTCATAGCAGGGATCTAGAAAACTTAAATAAGGGACCAGGAAAATGAATAACTATAAGAAAGTGAAAATCAAAATCAACAAAAAACTATGAGACAGAGACACTTTTTGGGGGGTGGGGGGTGGGAGGGAAGGGATTGGGGTCAAAATGGGGGGGTTGCAATTGTATGGGGAATATAAAAATAAAATCTATTATTTAAAAAAAAAATTCCCTTTAGGACTCATGGAAAAACAAAAAAAAAAAACAAAAAAAAAAAAAAAGAAGAAGTCTGTTGCACCATTTGGGACCCTCGCTGGTGGCCAGGCATCGAACCGGCGCTGCAGAGGCTGCGGGCAGCTTTGCAGCCTGGTGCTCAACCGTTGTGCCACCAGGGGAGGCCCACTCTCCTGATTTTTATGAGAAATATTTTCATTATTTTTATAGCTTTACTACCAGTATATATGTTCCAAAACTACAAGCACTTTTGTGAAGTTCTATTCTTGAACTTCACATAACTGGAGGTGTAATAGTGTGTAATTTTTTATGTTGTTTTGCTCACTAAACTTTTTGAGATACATCCATGTTGTTACTATGAAATGTAGTTCACTTGTTTTTATTTTTCAATAATATTCCATGATAGGATTATACCATATAATACAAATACAGCCATTGATGGATAGTTGGGCTATTTCACACATTTGGTAATTATAAACAATGCTGTCACTGAACATTGTGTATTCGCAAATATATATGCTTTAATTTCTCTGACTTAGAAGTCAAATATGAGATGCAGCCTACAATGGAAAGCTGCTTTCTAAAGTGGTAGTACCAACTTCTATCACAAACTGTGTGTGAGAATTATCATTGCTCTGGATCTTTGCCAATACTTGGTATGTTCAATCTTTAATTTTTGTCATTCTGATAGGTGACTTAGTACACACTAAGCTTTTAATTTGGATTTTTCAGATTAGTAAAGAGAATGACTATTTTTGCATTTACTTCTTGGTTATTTAGATTCCTTCTTTTTGAATACCTATCCTTGTTACCATTTTCCTACTGGGTCACTGTTTTTTTCCTCTGAATTTATAGAAATTTCTGACATGTTTAGGGATTCATCCTAAACAGCAAGGAAAACAAGAGAATAAAACAGCTGGGACTACATCTGTAAAAAACTTTTGTATAGTAAAAGAAATCATAACTAAAATGAAAAGACACCCTACTGAATGGAGGACAATATCTGCACAACATACATCTGATAAAGGGCTGATATCAAAGATATAAAAAGAACTCATAAAACTCTACAAAGACAAAACAAATAACCCAATCAAAAAATGAGCAAAAGAACTAAACAGACACCTTTTCAAAGAAGACTTTCCAATAGCCAGTATTACATGAAAAATTTTTCACAATCACTTATTATTAGAGCAAGGCAAATCAAGGCTACAATGAGCTACCATCTCACACTTGTGAGAATGACCAATGTGGAAAAGATCAGAAACAACAAATGCTGGTAGGGATGTGGAGAAAAAGCAATCTTCCCACACTGTTAATGGGAATGCAAACTTGTCCAGCCCTTATGAAAAGCAGTCAGCTTGTCTCAAAACAATTAAAAATGGAGCTGTCATTCGACCTAGTAATTCCACTCCTAGGTGTCTATCTATACCCCAAATTTGAAAACACGAATTCAAAAGGAAACTTGCACTCCCATATTTTTGCAGCACTATTCATAATAGCTAAACTATGGAAACAACTAAGTGCCCCAGAAAAAATGACTGGATCAAGATGCAGTATATATACACAATGGAATACTACTCAGTTATCAACCAAGATAAACTCATGACATTTGCAGCAGCATAATGGAGCTGGAAAGAATAATGCTAAGTGAAATAAGCAAGAAGGAGAAAGATCAATACTGGATGGGCACTAATATATGGAATATAAAGTAACTAATAGATAAGGACATGCTTAAAAACTAATAACCCTTATTGGGCCTCCCCTGGTGGCCCAGTGGTTGAGCGCTGGGCTGCAAAGTTGCTGCAGCCTCTGCAGCGCTGGTTCGATCCCCAGCTGCCAGCGGTTCCATCCCCAGCCGCTGGCGAGGGTCCCGCATGGTGCGCAGACCTCTCCTGCCGTGCCAGCTGCTCCCCTCAGCAGTGTACTTCGTCGGTCTGCCTGTTCTGTTCCCTGCTCTGGCTCTGGTGAATTCTTTCACCCTCCTCCTGCGCTTCTGACTGTACCCAGTGCTTGTATAAATAAATAAATAAATCTTTAAAAACAAACAAACAAAAATAACTAACCCTTATTTAGGTTTTTCTAAATTCCTACTATGAGTGAGACCATCCAGTATTTTTCTTTTTCTTTCTGGCTTATTTCTAAGGGACCACTAAAAAAACTAATTATAATAAAGTAACAATCAAAATCAACAAGCAACTATAAGCCAGAGACACACTATGGGGGTGAGGGGGGCAGGGAGGAGGGGGTCGGATCTAAACAAGGGGTGTGGGAATTGCATGGGGACTACAACCAAGATGAAAATGCATACAGTTGTGCAAAAATGAAAAATGATGTAAACAATGCATAAAAAAAAAAAAACCCAACTAACCCCTGATAGCTGACTACAGAGTTGAAGCACTAAGGGAGGGAGGCCACTTGGGAGGGGTGATAACTGAGAGGGAGCAAGCACAGTGGTCTGTGGTGGTGGGATATGGGTGAGCTGGTAGTGGGTGCTGGTAATTCATGATGGGGGTTGCCTCAATATTAACTCAGTTAAAAATAACTAAAAATTTAAAATGTATGTGTTGCGGTCCCACCAATCTTCTGAATCCAAAGGCAACAACCAGTGTTTCTGATGCCTATTAAGGTTTGAGGACCAAGGTTATAACAAACTAAAACTAAACAATTTAAAACTAAATTTCATTGTGAACAGGCACTGTTGACATATTAGAAATGTTATTCCCAAAGTAAGTAAATAGTAATATTTAATCAGTATAGCATTATTCACAAAATAGAACATATTTCCCCTTAATTTTTGCCAGTGCTTTTTTTTTCATATAATCATGGAGAAGTGACTCACAAATCATACATCAAAAATTAGCATTTGAATGGATATTTATAAATTCAATTATGTTCCATTTTTCTTTTTCTCTAACAGCATCTTAATTATAGCAATTTTATAATAAGCTTCGATGCCTGATATAACAAATATCCAGCATCATTCTCTCTCAATATTGTCTTGGTCAGTTTGGATTCTTTGAAGTTCCATTTAAAATTTTAGATTCTACATTTCAACTTCCACAAAATAATGGCTTAATTTCATAATATATTTTAATTGGGATTGCACAAATCAAGTGACAAGAAAGGCACATACTACAGTGAGTTCAATCTATTAATATGATATTTAATTAACAGCACCATACTCTTTTTTCAGTGATTGTTATTTTCCCAGTCACACAGATGACTTGAACTTGTGCTGTGGTACATGCAATGACCAGCGTATGTCCTATCTATTCTCCTTCCAGTGCCGTCCTTTACAATGCTATCCCAAGACATTTGTTTGTAAGGTCAGAGTCCTTACAATTGGCAGTCCTAGATTCCAACACACCCTCTCCCTCTTTAGTTCTAAGATGTCCAAATTACTACTCAGCTTCTCGTTTTCCTATTTTGGATCATCAATTGTGCTCAGTTCCAAAAGGCCATGTTCCCAATCTTGGCCCAATAATTCTTTACTACTTTGTCAACAATTCTGTTCCAGTTCATAGTTCATCTAGCTTTATTAACTGACTATTCTGAATTACCAATACTGTCACTATTGTTAGATCCATTACCATAAATACTTTCAAGTGTGTCTTTCATTTTCTTAAAAGATAAAAAGCACATTTATATTATCTGTGACCGGTATTTACCAAGTCCAGCAGTATTAATTTCAGTTGGTTCCACTCATAATGACTTACTTTTGTGTTTTTTTGATTGTAGCCATTTGTTTGTATAAATCTGACAGAACTTAACTGAAGCCTAGGAGAAAGATGTTTTCTTCCAATGAAGACTTGCAATTTCTTCTGCCAGGTTCCTAGGTAAACCACTCATCAGTCAACCTGTGACTATTTTAAATTCATCTCACCATTTGAAAGAATACAGTGATGTGAATTTGGGCTGCAAATCTACTCCAGAATTGCATTATGGTTATAGCGTCTATATGATGCCAAGGTGCTTTCTCTTTAGTCTTTGATGGTAGGGGTGGAAGGGTTTATGATTATGATATGAAGGGAAATACTCCTATTAAGACTTTATATATAACCTATTCAGCCCGTAGGCTTTCACGCTTGTCCCCTCACCCTTCAGGCTTGTAAAATTGTGAGTCACATTTGCCAGCCTGGAAAATGCTCTTGGGGCATTCTTCATATGCACAAACTTCTAAATTCTTGATTTTTGGGTAATTCTTTAATTTCTTTTTAGTTCTTTGATGCTTTTAAAGAAATTACTTTTGGGGGCCTTCCTGGTGGTGCAAGGGGTTAAGTCTCAGCACTATGAAGCTATCAGCAGCCACTGCAGCACAAGTTTGATCCCTGGCCAGGGAGCTACCCACATGGCACAAAAAAACCACTCCTGTCTCGCCCGCTGCTCCCCTCAGCAGTGTATTTCAGTAGATCTGCCTGTTCTGCTCCCCACTCCGTCTCTGGTGAATACTCTCACTCCCTGCAACTTTGGCCTACTCATCAGCTCTTGTATGTATAAATAAATAAGATAAATCTTAAAAAAATAAATTATTTTTCATTTTTTCCAGCATTTTTAGGTGTTTTTGTTAGTAGAGTTTGTGTATAACCTAGACCACAGTATTTCTTACAGAAGTGGCTAATTCTTGTTAAATGTATGACTTACATAATAAAGCTTTTAAACTTTTTATGTCTGAAAGAATCAGAGAACCCCATATGACAGGGGACCTAAGACACATAGTATTATAAAACCCAGCTCTCTTTTTGTGCCTCACGAGTTTAACCCACTAACTCTAACACAGGCTCAAAACTTCAGAAAAAAACTATGAAGGAAAACTGTGTCAAGGGAATAATAGAAAACCTCAGTGTACTAAGGTCAAATTAAGAGGTTAAAGACCTCAAGCTTCATCTCTCACCATGCCTCAATGAGTGCCTGCCCAAGTCCCTCCAGCTCCACCTTGTCATTTCTAGGTTCTCTGCAAATCCTTCATTGGGTACTTGGCTTTGGCTCTAATGATTTTGTTACTCCAGGCAGTTTTCCAAACAAAAAGGAATGGTTATTTACAATTCCTAGACTAAATCATAAATATCATCAGCTGAATTACACTGAAATGTCAGTATAAGTCTACACAATGAAATTTCACATAAAGTGAGTCTGTTTTGGCTAGGTAAAAGGGGTTTTAGTTATAAAAGTAGCAAAAGGATCTTATTGTAGCTAAGTTTGGACTCTTAGGTGGTCCCGAAGTGTATACTCTCGGGACAGTATTACAGCAAGGCTTCTGATACACACCATTTAGACTGGGAGCCAGACAGCATTTTTCTCCCCCAAGTTAGAAGGAATCAGTGGTATCCTAGTAAATTGCCCCTCAGTGAATGAAATGACTTTACTTAGATTTTCATACTAAATGCCTTTCTTAAATCATTTTGCATTTGTCTCAAAAAAATCTGTGATTACTTCAATCTAAAACAATAATCATGAAATAAAGCACACATAGTGGTATCTTCAAGCAAATACCTGTTAACCTGTTAGTTCAAAGTAGAAGTAGCCTTAATCAAAACAAAATTTATCAGTATGTGTTAACTGTTTAAAAATCAGAGATTTTTCACAGGAATCACCATGACCTAAAATACATTCCATAGAGTATGTGTTTGACATGACCAGTTTCTGAATTCCTTAAGGTTAAAAAGGGGTGTGTTTCACAGAAAAACAATCTAATGGCTTGGCCACAATGCCACAGTGAAGCTGCTGCTGTCAGCGCCTACAAGGAGTTGTATTGTCTGATGCCAAAACACAGCTGAGCACTACCTTGAACACTGGGGCATTCACACGCCTGAGAATCCACAATAAAGCATGTGCCCAAGGCCAAAGCAATGATCTGGGTATGGTCCTGGAAGCAGCTGCATCAATGCCACATGGGAATTGGCTAGAAATACAAATTCATGAAACCCACTTCAGGTCCACTGAATCAGAAATCCTAAGGTGGTGCTTGGCAATCTATGTTTCAGTAAGTCTTCTAGGTGATTATGATGCAGATTAGAGTTGGAGACTCCCTACTTTCTCTAAAGAAATTCTTGTTCATTTGCTCTGATGTATGATTGAGTAGCGTTCTCTCTCTCTCTTTCTCTCTCTCTTTTCTCTTTCTTCTCTCTCTCTCTCTGTCTCTCATACACACACACACACACACACACACACCCACCCAATACACACTCATATCCAATCCAGAAAATGAATTTCCATTGTTAGGAGAATGGATAAAAGAATTGTAACATTCACAGTGAAGTACTCACTATGTAACACAATACATAAATGACAAACAGCTATATTTATAAGCTTAAATAAAATCTACAACCATAACTTTAATTGGGGGAAAAAAACCCACGGAAGTCAGTCTGCTGCATAATATTTTGTAAAGGTTAAAAAACAAGGAAAACTAAGTAATTTATTATTGAACAATGCATTTATGTGATAAAGCAATGAAGCCAGTTTTTTTAAAAAGGGAAAGGCTACCCACGCCTTTAATTTGGTCCAGTGTTACCCCTCAGAGCCGCAGAGGCAGGGGTGCGGGTAAGGAAGGCTCACACCGGGAGCCATAAATACTAGGAACAGCCAAGTTCTTAAGGTGGGTAGTGAGTTCATAGCTGGTCACCATCTTTATGTCATGTTATCACTGGATTCTTTTCTATATATCAAATATTACAAAATAAATTTTAAGCCCAGAAAACAAAAATAAATGCAGCTTAATAAACAAAGATGATCATTAACTTAAATACAAAATAGAAAACACTGGAGAGATGTACATGATGTAAACCATGATAGGCCCATTTAGTTACAAGAATTTTTAAATAAGTGGGAAAATATTTGTAATAAAATTATCCAGATAAAATAATTTTTTAAATACACAGTAAAAGGATTATAAGGAAATACAATAAAATCTTAATACTGAATATCACAGGGAATTTCACCTCTTTGAACATTTAAAATTTCCATGGTGAATAATATTATTTTAGAAATCATTAAGGATTTTTTAAGCTGTCATTGGAAAAAAATGTCAATTTTTCTGCTGGAAATAGGAAGGATATTGATGTTTTCTGAATATCTGGTTGTGATTTATGAGCTTTATAATTCAGACTTTTATTTTTGCCTTAAAATTGTGTATCTATTACTATGATTTCATTTAAAATTATTTCATGTTGATGTGCAAAAAGCTATGACTGAGAAAACCATGACCTGAAAAACATTTTTTTTTGCCATTGAGGACTTTAATTAAAACAACTGAAAAAAACTTCAATTTCATTAAGACAAAAGGGAAAAATATCCACCGATGGGTGACCATTTGGAAATACAGAAGAAACACATATACTGAGAGTCTGCCTCATAGTTCTATAATTCTGTCATAGTTAGAAAGAATCACAAAGATGAAGACCAGACGACACAGATTAGATACATACCTCTTTTTCCAGTATTCTAGTGATCTCGCCAAGGGTACGATCTAAAGCAGAAACTTTCGTGTTTGCCCATGAGCCACTGTCTTGTACTTGAATTTGTTTTAGAAGATCTTTGGCTAATCGCTGAAGTCTTCAATACAAAATGAAAGGATGACATTAATACGTTACACTGTAATACCTCATTTTCTTAAACATATTGAAAGAAAAGGTATTTTGATGATTGTATAGGAAATTACTTAACAGTACCCAAGGGGAAGCAAATGCAAGCTACGCATCAGGCTGGACCTACTTTATTCAGGAACACCAATCTAGTCCACAAGGCATAAGAGAAAGATAGTGGACAGAATTGTCAATCCACAGAATTAGCTGGAACAATGGCTACCATGTTCTGTGTGACGCTTAAACCAGAACAGTATTGGAGATGAGGAATGAGTAAGAGGATGACAGCACAGGAGATGAATGTAAGACCCTCAGGAGGTGTTTATGTTTTGATTTAAATCTTCAAGATAGGCTTGGATATGATGTTCTAAGAATTGAAAACTCTCAATGTTTAATTCCCTGTGTTCTAATTTACAGACAATTTGGGGATTCCCTGCCTCTGCTGAATGTCATTTGTTGCAGTCCCCTTCCCTTTTCCCTTGCTTGAGCATCCCATCTAAAGATACTCTCCCAGATTTTTTTTTTTTATCATTTTTATCCATAAGAATATGTTTCACTTCCATTTTTATATATAATTCCATGGGCCAAAATACAATCACTTTCTTGTAATGATGCTAATCCCCTGTTTGTTGTTCTGTTTTACTCCTACTGTGCAAATGCCAGTAATAGTAATAGTCAGTGATGCATGTTAGTTCTCACTGTGGGCCAGGAAACATTCTCATTACCTTGCATACGTTAATTCATTTAGCTGGATTAATAAACATCTGCCAGTATTTTCCACTGCTGATAAGAAAAAGTCATACCACACTAAAGATTGGTATGACTACAGATCTAAGATCTTACTAAATCCATCTGCTCTGTTCACTTATTCTTACAATCTCTCCATGAAGATTTGCTTCACACATCCCCCAATCTCTCCCAAACTCCACCCATCTGTTTATACCACTAGGTTTCACTGGAAAATCTTTCATTTTACATAGAAAATGGAAGCTCTTGGGACATGAAAATCCTCATTTTCTACCACAAATTTACATGTCAATCTGCATTTCACCCATACTCTTTGCTTCTCCATTACAACCAAAGACGATGAATTTCTCCCAAGTAGGGCCATTCCTACCATACAGGCTCTGCACGCATGAGGACTTTCTGATCTAAATTCATTTCTTCTTCCTGCTTCAACGGTCTTTACAAATACTCTTCATTTATTCCTTTTGAAATGCTTCCACCCCCTTCATACTATTTAAAAATTCCTACTTTTCCCTTCTTAGCTCAAGCCTTACTTCCTCTGATTTGACTCTTCTGCCAGTCATCACAAGTCTCTCCTGTGCAGAACTTTACAACAGAATGTAAAGCAGTGACAGGAATGCTCTTTACTGCCCAACACAGTGACTGCTAGCCAAATGTGGTCACTATGTGCTTGAGATGCAGTCAGAATGACTGAGGAACTGAATTTTAATAATTTAAATTTAAATGGTCCTATGTCGCCAGAGGTTACGATACTGGCTGGTACAGAAACGAAGTATTAACTTCATGTGAATGGGATTTCATCTACCCACTGACTGCCTTATCCATTCCACCTAACATACTTCCTCTTAAGTGCACTCGACAGACATGAAATAATGGTCTAAGAAGAAATTTCTTAATTTTGTAATATTCATAATTTCATAGGTTTCAACATATTTTATGTACTTGACCCTTATTTAATCCTCTCAAAAGTACTGTCAATTGGCATTATCCCCATTTGAAAAATGAAGAAAGTAAGTTTCAGTGAAATTTGGTGACTTTTTCAAGGTTTTGCAACTGGTAAAAGCTTTTAATGGACTTGAAACCTAGGGTTTTGATTTTCAAATATCATATTTTTGTTTCCAAACCTATTAGTCTATTCAAATAAGAAAGTTTTATTCACAAATGAATAATTTTCTAGAATACAATCTCACCTAAAAAAATTATTTTTGTAAGACTAAAACTTTCTCAAAGAATATAACAGCAAATGTAGTTCAAAAAGGCAATGGTAACACCAGTTTAAACCTGAGCTACCCATATGAAGTTTTACTTTGACAAGTCAAAGACTGAATACAACCAAAAATATTTATGCTTGGTTTCTGGCTCCAGTACATATCACATATGTAAACCTGTGGGGAGGGCATGTAACTAGTCTGAATCTCAGTTTCTTCATCTTAAAAGTGGAGATAATATATGTATTTTCCTTTCATAGCTTTTGAAGATCAGAGATATGTAATGTACTTAAGACAATTCAATAAAGTAAATATTCACTAAAAACCACTATTGTTGGGCCTCCCCTGGTGGTACAGGGGTTGAGTGCCATGCTATGAAGCTGCCTGCAGTCTCTGCAGCGCTGGTTTGGCTGGCTGGCTGGCAAGGGTCCCACATGGTGCGGCAGACCTCTCCTGCCTCACCCGCTGCTCCCCTCAGCAGTGTATTTCGTCAGTCTGCCTGTTCTGTTCTCCGCTCTGTCTCTGGTGAATCCTCTCACCCTCCCGTGCATCTGGCCTGTACCCTGGTTCTCATATAAATAAATAAATAAATCTTTAAAAAAAACAAAACAAAACAAAACAAAACCTTTTGTTATTGACAGGATGTCTCAATCTAACAAAAGGAAAAATGGAATATAAAAAGACAAAAATAGAATAATATATTTTTCCCTTCTAATCGAATATGGGCAGCAGTCCTATCCAATTAAAGTTACTGACCTTATCATGTGGAACAATATTGGCAGTGAATTTCATTGTGTGACAGATAAGAAGTCACTTCAGCTTTTGGCTGAATAAAGCCTGCACACCATGTAACTAAATATCCAGCCACAGCAATGGATGCATATGAATCTAACAGTATTCTTACCAAGAATGCTCACATTCCACTGAAAATCAGAGGTACTTAGGGAGGCACAAGGACCATTCTAATTCACAGAGTATAAGAGGTTTGTATTTCACCCTGAGGTAAATCAAATCTGGGATTCATATGAACCTACCCTTCAAGGAAGAATGCCAAATCAAGGGGATGCTTAGGTAACATGAGCTAAGCCTCTGTTTCATTCCCTGCTTCCACAGAAATATAACAAATAATATAGCCTCTCTGAAGCAAAAAGCATCTGACTTTGATTCATACTATAAATTATTATACAGGGTCACAGGAGTCAAGCCCTGAAAGCTGTATTTCCCTTACAGGGCAATAATGGGAGCTGTTTAGAAAGGGTGCAGTTTTTAACATAAAAATTGTTATTTGAGTCACTTCTGGCAGATAATTTTTCTAGCATGGAAAAAAAAAAAAAAAGTGGAGGCTTTGAAACTCCTGGCCTAGAACATGAGAAGTATATGTCAGGTAAACAGCTTTGTGGTGAAGGCTGTATGGTCAGATATTTTTTCTCAACACTAGAACAATTTCCAACAACTCTAAGTTCAAACCTGTTACTGGTAAATATGAAATAGAAATGCATCTTTGTAAGAAACATTCACTTTCATTACAGTAAAGTTTTGGGGGTTTTCCTTAGGATCACTATGGACTATTTGTAAAAGTGTAAGAAGGGACTGGGTCTCCGTTGTTGCTTGTGGAAGGTATTGCCTCAATGTTGACGGCTACTGATTGATAAGGATGGTGTTTGCAAAGGCTGGAATGGCTGTGGGTATTTCTTCAAATAAGACAACAATAAAGTCTGATGGGTCCTCTGACTCTTCCTCTCACAAGATTTCCCTGTAGCATGAGATGTTGCTTGATAGTATCATATCCATGTTAGAATTTCTTTCAAAGTTAGAGTCAATCCTCTCAAGACCTGCTACCGTGTTCTCAACAAAGTTGATGTAATACTCTAAATCCTTTGCTGTCATTTCAAAATGCTCACAGCATTTTCACTAGGAATGGTTTCCATGGGAAGAAACCACTTTCTTTGCTCATCAGTAAGAGGTAACTCCTCATTCATTAGTTTTATCTTGAGACTGCAGCAAGTCAGCCACATCTTCAGGTGACACTTCTGATTCTCTTACTTTTTCTACCGCACCTTCAGTTATTTCCTCCACTGAAGCCATGGACCTCGCAAAGTCATCCATGAGGGTTGGAATCAATTTCTTCCAAACTCATATAAATGTTGATATTTTTGCTTCATCCCATGAAATCATGAATATTCTTTCTTAATGGCAACTAAAAATGGTGAATCCTTTCCCAACGTTTTCAATTGACTTTACCAGGTCCAAAGAGAAATCACTATTTGTAGCTTCTTTACCCTTACAATCTATAGTCTTAGTTGATAAGACATGAAAGTCAAAATGACTCCTTGAACCTGGGCTGCAGAATGGATGTTGTGTTAGCAGCATGAAAAATACTCATTTCTTTGCACATATCAGAGGTCTGGAGAACTGGGTGCACTGTCAATGACCAGTATTTTTTTTAACTTAAAAATTTTTTTTAAAAAGATTTATTTATTTATTTATGCAAGCACTGGGTACAGTCAGAAGCACGGGAGGGTGAGAGAATTCACCAGAGCCAGAGTGGGGAACAGAGCATGCAGACTGACGAAATACACTGCTGAGGGGAGCAGCAGGCGCAGCAGGAGAGGTCTACATGCCCTGTGGGACCCTCGCAGGTGCCCGGGGATTGAATCGGCAATGCAGAGGCTGTGGGCAGCTTCACGGCCCAGCGCTCAACCGCTGTGCCACCAGGGGAGGCCCAGCAGTATTATTTTGAAATAATTTTTTTTTTTTTCTGAGCAGTAGGTTTCAGTAGTGGGCTTAAAATAATCAGTAAACCATGCAATATGCTGTCATCCAGGCTTTGTTGTTCCGTACATAGAGAATAGGTAGAGTAGTTTTAGCATATTTTTTAGGGGTCCTAGATCAGAATGGTAAGCAAACAATGGCTTCCATTTAGAATCACGGGTCTCTCACTTCTCCAAAGAGGAAATGCAAATGGCCAACAGGCATATGAAAAAAAATTCAATATCACTTATAATCAGGGAAACGCAAATCAAAACCACAATGAGACACCTCCTCACACCAGGAAGAATGGCACATATCAAAAAAACCAGCAACAACAAATGTTGGCGAGGATGTAGTGAAAAAGAAACTCTCCTATGTTGCTGCTGGGAGTGCAATCTGGTCCCACCTCTATGGAAAGCTGTCTGGAGGTTCCTCAGTCTACTAAAAATGGAGCTACCACATGACCCAGCAATCTCACCCCTAGGGATCTACCCAAAGGACACAAAAATATTGATTCAAAAGAACACCTGTACACCTATGTTTATCGAAGCACTATTTACAATAGGTAAAACCAGGAAATAACCCAGATGCCCAAAAATAGATGAGTGGATAAAGAAGATGTGGCATATATACACAATAGAATACTATTTGGCCTTCAAAAAAGATAAACTAATGTCATTCACAGAAACATGGATGGAGCTAGAAGGAATTATGCTCAGTGAAGTAAGTCAGAAATAAAAGGAAAACTATCGGAAGGTTTCACTTATAGTAGGAATACAGGGGAACCAAATAAGACATCAGTGTAAAAAAAAAAAATAACTGTACAAAACACAACAAAGCAAAAACAGACAATTATAAACCAGAGACATCCTGCAGGGGAGGGGGAAGAAGAGGGATCAGAGGGAGGGAGGAGCACAGGGGACTGAGGTGATGGTGCATGGGTGTACTGGTGAAGAAAATTCTATGGGGACTACACCTGGGGGTGGGTGGGGAAGCAAACACTGCTTAAAAATGAGCAATCATATAAAAAATATATAAATAAAAAATAAATTTTAAAAATTTCTAAAAGATTAAAAAAAATAATAAAATAAAATCACCAGTCTCTAACAAGAGTCACCTTGTCATTTCAAGCAAGGCACTGACTTCTGTGTTGCTATGAAAGTCCTAAATGGGATTGAGGCATTCTCTAATATAAAACTGCTTCATCTACACTGAAGAATATGTTGGCTAGTGTAGTCATCTTCATCAGTAATCTTAGTGAGAATTTCTGGATAACTTGCAGCTTCTAGAGCAGGACCTGTTATTTCACTTACACTATGGAGATGGTTTCTTTTCTTATACCTCATAAGCCAACCTCTGCTAGCTTCAAACTTTCCTTCTGCATCTTCCTCACCTATTTTAGTCTTCACAGATTTGAAGAGTTAGACCTTGCTCTGAATTAGGCTCAGGCTTAAGGGAATGTTGTGACTGGTTTGATCTTCTATCCTGACCATGAAAACTTTGTCCATATCGGCAATAAGGCTGTTTTGCTTTTATCATGCATGCGTTCACAGCACTTTTTATCATGCATGCATTCACAGAAATAGCACTTTTTATTTCATTAAAGAACTTTTCCTTTGAAAACCAGTTGTGAAAGTGGACATCCTTGTCTTGTTTCAGATCTTAATGATATTTCACCATTAATGAATGAGGATGTTAGCTGTGGATTTGTCATATGTGGTTTTTATTATGTTAAGATATATACCTTTTATCCTATTTTTTTTGAGAGCCTTCATCATATATGGATGGTGGACTTTATCAAATGCTTTCTCAGCATCTATTGATATAATCACATGGTTTTTAATTTTTGTGGTTGATTTAGTGAATTACATTGATTGATTTTTGGATGCCGAACCATCCTTTTGTTCCTGGGATAAATGTCACTTGGTTGTGATGTTTAAATTTAATTCTTTTGATGCCTTACTGGATTCATTTTACTAAGAAATTACTAAGGATTTTTGCATTTGTGTTCATTAAGGAGAGTGGCCTGTAGTTTTCTTTTTTTGTGTGTCTTTGTTTGGTTTTGGTGTTAGTGTAATGTTGGCCTAGTAATGTTGGCCTACTTGGTAGCTTTCCTTCTTTCTTGAAATCCTGAAAGAGTTTTTGTAGGATAGGCACTAATTCATCTTTGAACATTTGGTAGAACTCATTTGTAAAACCATCTGCTCATGGGCTATGGTTTTTTGGGAGGGCTTTGATTATTGTTTCAATTTCACTGCTTGTAATTGGTTTAAGTTTTCTATTTCTTTGTCAGGTTTTGAGTGTTTGCATAGTTCTAACAATTTGTCCATTTCATCTGGATTGTTGAGCTTTGAAAATCATGATCTCTAATTATCCTCTGGATTTCTGCTGTTTCCGTTGTAATTTCTTCTTTTTCATTTATAATGCCACTTATTTGGGTTTTCTTGCTTTTTTTCTTCGTAAGGCTTGCTAGGAGTTTGTCCACTTTATTTTTTTTTGAAGAGCCATCTTTTGGGTCCATTGATCTTTTGGATTGTCTTTTCTATTTCTGTTTCATTTATTTCTGCTTGAATTTTTATTATTTCCATTCTTCTACTGGCTTTTGGATTTTTTGTTGTTGTTGTTCTTTTTCTAGTTCCTCAAGACAGGAGATTAGGCTGATTCTTTGGGTTATTTCTTGCTTTTTGATGTAGGCCTGCATTGCTATATACTTTGCTCTTTTTTTTTTTCAAAATATGAAAGTATCCAGAACAAATCTTTTTTTTTTAATAGAAGCATGTTTTATTTATTTATTTATTTATTTGTTTGTTTTGTTTATACATGCACTGGGTACAGTCAGAAGCGCGGGAGGGTGAGAGAATTCACCAGAGCCAGAGCGGGGAGCAGAGCAGGCAGAAGGACCGAAGTACACTGCTGAGGGGAGCAGCGGGCGGCAGGAGAGGTCTGCGCGCCATGTGGGACCCTCCTCTGGTGGCCAGGGAGCAGCCGGGGATCGAACCAGCGCCGCAGATGCCGCGGGCAGCTTCGCAACCCAGCGCTCAACCGCTGTGCCACCGGGGAGGCCCTATATATTTTGCTCTTAATGCCACTTTTGCTGAGTCCCATATATTCAGGTAAGTTGTGTCATCTTTGTCATTTGTCTGAAGATATTTTTTTATTTTCTTCTTTGATTTACTCATTAACCCAACGGTTTTTCAGTAGCATGTTGTACACTCTCCATATAATGGGGAAGCTCCTTGCTTTCTTTTCATACTTGACTTCCAGTTTGATGCCTTCATGGTTAGAGAGGATACTGGGTATGATTCCAATATTCATGTATTTGTTGTTTCTCTGTGACCTAATATGTGGTCAGTCTTGATGAATGATCAATGTGCATTTCAGAAAAATGTGTACTCCATTTTGTGGTGTGCAGTGTCTTTTCTTCTTTTAAATAAAACTTTTTTATTATTTTACAACATTGTTCAGTTTTCAACAATATTTGCTTCCCTCCACCCCCTCAGGTGTGGTCCCCATAGAATTTCTTTCACCAGTGCACCCGTGCACCATCACCTCAGTCCCCTGTGCTCCTCCTTCCTTTCCTCTGATCCCTCTCCCGCCTCCTCCCCTGCAGTATGTCTCTGATTTATAATTGTCTGTTTTTGCTTTGTTGTATTTTGTACCGTTATTATTTTTTTACACTGATGTCTTACTTGGTTCCCCTATATTCCTATATTCCTGCTATAAATGAAACCACCTGATATTTTTCTTTTTCCATCTGGCTTATTTCACTGAGCATAATTCCTTCTAGCTCCATCCACGTTGCTGCAAATGGCATGATTTTATCTTTTTTGATTGATGAATAATATTCCATTGTGTCTATATATCACATCTTCTTGATCCAGTCATCTGTTTTTGGGCATTTGGGTTGTTTCCAGGTTTTACCTATTATAAATAGTGCTGCAATAAACATAGGGGTACAGGTTGTCTTTTGAATCATTGTTTTTGTGTCCTTTGGGTAAATCCCTAAGAGTGTAATTGATGGGTCATATGGTAGCTCCATTTTTAGTAGACTGAGAAACCTCTAGACAGCTTTCCAGAGTGGTTGGACCAGTTTGCACTCCCACCAGCAATGTAGGAGAGTTCCTTTTCACCACATTTGTTGTTTTTTTGATATGTGCCTTTTTTTTTAAGATTTATTTATTCATGCATACAAGAACTGGGGTACAGGCCAGATGTGCAGGAAGGTGAGAGACAGAGCAGGGAACAGAACAGGCAGACTGACCGAAATACACAAGTTGAGGGGAGCAGCAAGCGAGAAAGGAGAGGTCTGATGTGCCATGTGGGCATCTCCCAGCAGGCCAGGATTGAACCCATGCTGTAGAGGCTGTGGACAGCTTCTCAGCACCATGCTCAACTACCTGCACCAGCAGGGAGGCCAATATATGTGCCATTCTTACTGGTGTTAGGTGGTATCTCAATATGGTTTTAATTTGCATTTCTCTGATAATAAGGGATGGTGAACATTTTTTCATGTGCCTATTGGCCATTTGCATTTCCTCCTTGGAGAAGTGTCTTTTAAGTTCTTCTGCCCGTTTCTTGACTGGATTGTTTATTTTGTTTTTGTTCAGTCATATGAGTTCTTTGTGTATCTTTGTATCAGTCCCTTATCAGTAGAATGGAGTGCAAAGATTTTTCCCCCAATCAGTGGGGTATCTCTCTGATTTGGTTAATGTCTCTTTGGCTGTACAGAAGCTTTTCAGTTTGATGTAATCCCAGGCGTTTATCTTTTCCTTGACTATCTTTGCTTTGGGTGATGAGTCTTCAAAGATGTTATTGCGATGTATGTATGTCTTGTAGCGTTTTACCTATATTTTCTTCTATATATTTCATGGTTTCAGGTCTTATGTCCAGTTCTCTTATCCATTTTGAGTTGATTCTTGTGCATGGTGAGAGGTAGTGGTCTAGTTTCATTTTTCTGCATGTGGAGGTCCAGTTTTTCCGGCACGATTTACTAAACAAACTGTCCATGTTCTACTGCATATTCTTTGCTCATTTGTCAAAGATCAGCTGTCCATATAAGTGTGGTTTATTTCTGGGCTCTCTATTCAATTCCATTGGTCTATGTGTCTGTTTTTGTTCCAATACCATAGTTTTTTAATTATTACTGCTTTGTAGTATAGCTTGAAGTTTGGAAGTGTGATACCTCCTTTCTCCTTTGTTTTCATCAGTAGGGCTTTGGCTATTCGCAGTTTTTTTTTTTTTTTTTTTTGTGGTTCCATATGAATTTCTTCAGTATTTGTTCTATTTTTTTTGAAGAATATCATTGAGAATTTTATTGGAATAGCATTAAATCTGTATATTGCTTTGGGAAAGAAAGCCATTTTAATAATGTTAATTCTTCCAATCCATGAGCAGGGGATGTCTTTCCATTTCTTTGTGTCTTCTATTTATTTTAGCAGTGTTTTATAATTTTCTTTGTATAGGTCTTTCACCTCTTTTGTTAGGTTTATTCTGAAGTATTTGATTTTTTGTGTTTCAATTATAATAGGGATGGTTTTCTTGATTTCTTCTTCTTCAGATTGATTGTTTGTGTATAGGAAGGCTACTAATTTTTGTATGTTGATTTTGTATCCTGCTACTTTATTGAACTGGTTGATTATTTAGAGTAGTTTTTCTGTGGAGTTTTTAGGGTTCTCTATGAATATTATCATATCATCTGAAAATAGTGATAGTTTTACTTCTTCTTTCCCTATTTGGATTTGTTGTGCATCCTTCTCTTGTCTTATTGCCCTGGCTAGGACCTCCACTGGAAGAGCAGTGGTGAGAGAGGACATTCTTGTCTTGTTCCTGATCTTAAAGGAAAGGCCTCCAGCTTTTTGCCATTGAAAATAATATTGGCAGTGGGTTTGTCATATATGGCTTTTATCATGTTAAGGTATGCTCCTTCTATCCTGAGAATTTCAAGGGCCTTCATCATAAATGGATGTTGGACTGTCGAATGCTTTCTCAGTATCTATTGATATGATCATGTGATTTTTATTTTTCTTTTTGTTGATGTGTTGGATAACACTCATCGATTTTCATATGTTGAACCATCCTTGTGCCCCTGGGATGACTCCCACTTGATTGTGGTGTATTATCCCTTTGATGCATTGTTGGATTCTGTTGGTAAGGATTTTGTTGAAGGTTTTTGCATCAGTGTTCATTAGGGAGATTGGCCTGTAATTTTCTTTTTTTGTGCTGTCTTTGTTTGGTTTTGGTATTAGTGTAATGTTGGCTTCGGAGAATGTATTTGGTAGTATTCCTTCTTTTTCAATTTTTTGAAAGAATTTGTGTAGCATAGGCATTAATATATTGCTGAATGTTTGGTAGAATTCATTTGTGAAGCCATCTGGACCTTGGGTTTTGTTTTTGGGGAGTGCTTTGATTGTTGCCTCAATTTCGCTACTTGCAATTGGTCTGTTTTGTTGTTCTATTTCTTCTTTGTCCAGCTTTGGATGATTATATTGTTCTAGGAATTTGTACATCTCTTCTAGGTTGTTGAATAGGTCTGCATATAAGTGTCCATAGTAATCTCTGATTATTCTTTTGATTTTCCTGGGTCTGTTATGATTTCTCCTCTTTCATTTATAATCCTATTTATATGTGTTTTTTTCCTTTTTTTTTTTTCTGTGAGCCTGGCTATAGGTTTGTCTATTTTATTTTTTCAAAGAACCAACTTTTGGTTTCATTGATCTTTTGGATTTTTTTTTTATTCCCATTTCATTTATTTCTGCTTTGATTTTTATTATTTCCTTTCTTCTACTGGCTTTAGGGTTTTTTTGGTTGTTCTTTTTCTAGCTCTTTGAAATGTGAGATTAGGTTGTTTCTTTGAGTTCTTTCTTGTTTCTTGATGTGAGCCTGTATTGCTCTATATTTTCCTCTTATTAATGCTTTTGCTACATCCCATACATTCTGGAAAGTGGTGTCCTTGTCATTCAACTCAAAGTATTTTTTAATTTCTTTTTGATCTCATTAGTCCAGCGGTCTTCCAGTAGTGTAGATTTCAATCTCCAAGAAGTGGGAGGTTTCCTTGTTTTCTTTTCATGATTTATTTCTAGTTTGATGCCTTTATGATCAGAGAAGATAGTTGGAATGATTTTGATCTTCATGTATCTGCTGATGTTTATCTTGTGGCCCAGCATGTGATCAATTCTGGAGAATGATCAGTGCATGCTTGAGAAAAATGTATACTCAGATTTTTTGGGGTGCAGTGTCCTATAGATGTCTGTTAAGTCCATGAGTTCTATTTCTTTATTTAGGGTTTTAGTGTCTTTGTTTATTTTTTGTCTTGTTGATCTGTCCATTGGTGAGAGTGGGGAGTTGAAGTCTCCCACTATATATGTATTTTCTTTAATGTCTGTTTTCAGAACTGATAATAATTGTCTAATATATTTTGGTGCGCCTTCACTTGGTGAGTATATGTTGATGAGTGTTATTTCTTCCTGGTGTATTGTCCCCTTGATCATAATGTAGTGTCCATCTTTGTCTCTTTGTACCTTTTTATAATTTGAAGTCTATTTCATCTGATATAAGTATAGCTGTTCCTGCTTTCTTTTTTGGACCATTTGCTTGTAGGATTGTTTTCCAACCTTTTACTTTCAGTCTATGTTTATCTTTTATGGTTAAATGTGTTTCCTGGAGACAGCAGAATGTTGACTATTACTTTTTAATCCAGCCTGCTACTCTATGTCATTTTATTGATGAGTTCAATCCATTTACATTTAGAGTTAATATTGATACGCTGGCATCCGTATTTGCTATGTTGTTTGCCTTCTTTGTGATTTTATTCGTTGCTTTATTCTGTTCTTCTTGTTCATCCCTCTGTTGGTTTTGGCTTTAGGACTTCTGTAGAATTTTTTGGAGTGAGGGTTTAGTTGTAATGAATTTCAGGAGTTTCTGTTTGTCTGAGAAGGTCCATGTTTTTTCTTTAAAAGGGAAGGAGAGCTTTGCAGGGTAAAGTATTCTTGGTTGGCATTTGCTGTGCTGAAGTTTGTTGAATATGTTACTCCATTCTCTTCTTGCCCGTAGTGTTTCTTCAGAGAAGTCTGAACTTAACCTGATTAGTTTTCCCTTTTAAGTTATCTGTTTCGTCCCCGTTGCCAGTTTCATTGTTTTTTTACTTGTCTTGGACTCTTGCAAGTTTTACTATTATGTGTCTTGCTGTAGTTTTCTTTTCATTGTGGTAACTGGGTGTTCTTCTTGCTTCCTGTATGTCTATCTTCATCTCCTTTTTCATGCTTGGGAAGTTTTCTTCAATTATCTCCTTGAATAATTTCTCAGTTCCTTTGTCTCTTTCCTCACCATCTGGAATGTCTATAACTGTTACATTTCCTCTCATCATGGAGTCTGATAATTGTCAAAGAATGTCTTCATACTTCTTCCATTGCACTTCTCTCTCCTTTTCTCTTTTGGCTGTTTTTATTTCTGTATCTTCGAGAGTATTGATCCATTCTTCCATTTCATCGATTCTGTTTTCATTGCTTTTCCCAGAGTTCTTTATCTCCTCTAGTAATCTTTTCATCGCCTCCATTTCTTTTCTTTCCTTTCTTGAGGTCTCAATTTTATTCTTCAGTTCAGTGATTATTTGTCTCAAACCATTTTTTTTTTTCATTTTCTTTCTGCTTTTTAAACATGATGATCATTAATTCTCTATTTGACAGGCCAAGAAGTTCTACCATATTATTGTTGAGTTCTGATGACTATTTTTCTTTTTGTGGTGTGTCCTCCTCCTGCAGGCTTGCTTGGTTATTTATATTTTTCCTTCTCCCTGCTGTTTGCTTTCTAATTAGTTCTAAGTATTGGGACGTTGTGCCACTGGTGTTGGCAGGAATCTTTTTCGGGTGCTCCTTCAGTGTTGTCAGAAACTGTTTACCAGACTGTGTCCAGGACCGTATGCCAAACCCCACCAGGGGGTTGATGCTGTGTTGCTGGGCAATGTCCCTTACAGTTCCCTCCCTCTGTATTTACTCAGTTCCAGCAGGGAATCAGCTAGTGGGTGACATTGTTCTGGTTACTAGGTGGTGCCAGAGACCCGTACTTGCTGAACTGTGCTTTTTCCCAGTGGTTCTGAGAAAAGAAGGGGGGAGGGGAGCACCTCAACAGAGGGGCTCTTTTTCAAGCTGGTGGTGCTGTGTCTGCCCTGTGTTCACCTGGTGCTGTGCCCACAGCTGTATGGATCCTGTGACCTGAATTCTGTGTGTAGGTGTCAGTTCCAGTGCTATCAGATCCAAAATGTTGGCTGACACCCTGTGCAGTGCCCACTGTTATGATGTGTCCCAGGCCCGGATCCTGCGCCTGGCTCTCAGTTCCAGAATGGGGTCTTGCTCCAAGCCTTGTTTCCTTTCTTACCCCCATTTGCATGGCCCATCCTCTCTCAGAGCTTGAGGGTAGTTTTGGGATCCCTGCCTTCCCACTATCAGGAAGTTGGTGATTTTGTTCTGGTCACTAGGTGGCACCAGAGATCTTTCCTAGTATCCTTCCAGAACTACGCCCCCCTTCCCCCTCCGTGGGTCCCTGAGGAATAGAGTGGGGGTGGCATGGAGTGCCTCAATGGCATGGGAGAGCTGTGTCTGCCCTGTGCCCCACAGTCGTGGGGATTCCAGGCCCTGAATTTCATGCCCCGGTTATCAGTTCCGAAGCCCTCAGATCCAGGATGTGGGCAGTAGCCCAGTTCAATGTCCACAGAAACAGAAATGGCACCTTTTGCACCCTGCTCCTGTGCCCAGGAGCCTGGTTTTTGACTACTCAGTGAGGGTCATTCACCTCAGTGAAGGTTCCCATGTGTGCATCTCCCCACGAACCTAGGTCGCGGGCACGGGGACCTGGAGAGCTGAGATCCGCGCATGCTTTTCGAATGTGCATGCTTTTCTGCAAAAGCTTACCACTGGCCTTTGGCTATTTGCTGGTGTCTCCATGGAGTCCTTATCTCTTCAGTGTCTTATAGATGTCTATTATGCCCATGTGGTCTAGATCTTCATTTAGGGCTTTGTGTCCTTGTTTAATTTCTGTCTTGTTGATCTACCTCGTGGTGAGAGTGGGATGTTGAAGTCTCCTACCACATGTATATTTTCTCCAATGTCTGTTTTCAGAGATGATAGTAACTGTCTAATGTATTTGGTGCTCCCTTGTTTGGTGAGTATATTGATGAACGTTGTGTCTTTCTAGTGTTGTTATCCCCTTGATCATTATATAGTGTCCTTCATTGTCTCGTGTCACCTTTTTTGGTTTGAAGTCTGTTTTATCTAAGTATGGCTACCCCTGCCTTCTTTTGGGGACTATTTGCCTGTAGAATTGTTCTCCAACCCTTTACTTTCAAATCTATGTTTATCTTTAGAGCTTTAGTGTTGTTCCTGGAGGCAGCAGAAGGTTGGATTCTGTTTTTTAACCCAGCCATCTATTTTCTGCCTTTTTATTGGTGAGTTCAGTCCATTAAGGGTGATTATTGATACATGGAAGTTTGTTATTGCCATTTTGGTGGTCATTTTGTGGTTCTATTCACCACCTTGTTCAGTTCTTCCTGCTCACTCCTCTGTTGGTTTGGATTTTAAGGCTCCTTGTAATATTTCTTGGAGTGGGGTTATAGTTATAGTGAATTTCTGTAGATTTTGTCTGAGGAGGTCCTTATTTTTACCTCATAAAGGAAAGAGCTTTGCAGGATAAAGTACTCTAGACTAGCACCTTCTGTGTTGGAATTTTCTGAATATGTTGCTCCAATCTCTTCTTGTCCATAGTGTTTCTTCAGAAAAGTCTGATGTCAGCCTGACTGATTTCCTTTATAGTTTACCTGTTTCTTTCCCTTCATCAGCTTCATTATTTTTTCTTTGCCTTGGCCTCTCAGTAGCTTTACTATTATGCATCTTGCTGTAGTTTTCGTTATAGTAGTTTGGTGTTCTTCTAGTTTCCTGTATATCTATTTTCATTTCCTTCTTCAGGTTTGGGACATTCCCTTCAGTTATTTTCTTGAATAGCTTCTCAGTTCCCTGGTTTCTTTGTTCTCCTGGGATTCCTGTAACTCATATATAGGAATATGTATGTATGCATATATATAGCAATTCCTTTCCTCTAGGTGTCAGATAATTTCTGAAGTGTTTCTTCATTCTTTCCTTTGTTCCTCTCTTTTTCTTTTTTGACTCATTTTATATCTGTATCATAAAGAATAATGATTTGTGGGGCCTTCCTGTTGGCACAAAGGGTTAAGAAATCTGCAGCTACTATAGCAGGAGTTCAATCCCCAGACAGGGAGCTGAACCACATGGCGCAGAAGACCTCTCCTGGCTCAACCACTGCTCCCCTCAGCAGTGTATTTCAGTCAATCCGCCTGTTCTGTTCCCCACTCTGTTTCTGGTGAATCCTTTCAATCTCCACACCTCTACCCTACACCCCAGCTCTTATTGCATAAATAAATAAATCTAAAAAAAAATACTGATTTGTTCTTCCATTTCATCTATTCTATTTTCATGACTTTGTCTAGAATTTTTTAATTTCTCTGTTGATCTTTTAACATCCTGCGGTTCCTTTATTTTCTTACTTAAAGATTCATTCTCATCTTTCAGTTTGTTGATTGTATTTCTCAGTATTCTGTTCCTTTTATGCTTCTTTTAGTTTTTTTTTAATTAAGGTGATTCTGAATTCTTTACTGCCAGGGAGAGAAATTCTTCCATTTTATTGTCATGGGATCTGGAAGCTGATTTTCTTTCTGTGGTGTACTGTTCCCAGGATAGCTTACTTGACCAAGTATATTTTTCTTTCTCCCTATTGTTGCTTTAGTGCTTGTTCTAGTAGGGCCATGTGGCCACTGGTGTCATTGGGCATGACCCTGTGTGTTCTTACCAGAGCGTGTATGGGTCTGCCTGGACCTTAGGTTGCTGTTGGTGGTGGGTGGAGGTGAGGGTGGGTCCTCTTGCTGCTCTCCCTTCAGTCACACCAACTGGCCACTTCTGATGGTCAGTAGGATTTCTGGGTGCTGTTATAGGCCGTGACTAGATTTGCATGCTCCCTGGGCCACTGTGGCATATGGGCAAGTTTGGGGGCGGGGATTCCCATGGTCCTGTTCACCAGATCACTGCTGGCCGGCAGGATGTCCCACTACTCTTACTTGGGCATGGGTGAATCTGCATGCTGTCTGGGTCACTGTGGCAGCTGGGTGGGGGCTAGGGCTCATATCATGTCGTGTGGCTTTTATCAAACAGACCAACTGGGGTATCCAAAGATCCCTGATGTACAGCCTGGCAACACAAGGCTCTGGCTGTGGCCCTGTCTGCCAGCAGGGCAGTAGGCTGAGTGGGATTCACTTCCTGGTGTAGCTGGAGATAGCTGAGAGTCCCCAGTGTAGGACATGGCAATGCAAAATTTTAGTCATGACCTGGTCTGCTTAGAGGTGTGGGCCAGCTGAGTGGTGTGTCCTGGTGCTTGATCTTTCAAGATTGTTGCTCACAATCTTGGAAAAAGCACAAAAGCTGTATCTCAGGATTCCCTCTGCTCTGCTCTAGAGTGGTGGTTCTGGTGGCTGCTCTAGAGGTGCTGGTGGCTGGTGTTGTGGCCCTGTTTTCTAGGTGGCAGAAGGCAGAGTGGGATGGCTTCCCAGTGTGGTGGTGGTTTACTCCTAACTTGTAGCTCAGGACAAAAAGAGAAAAGTAGAGTTCTGTCCCATCCCGAGGAGTTGGCAACTGATGCTGAGGTCTGGTTTGGGCATCTGGGGGTATCTGGGAGTTTCAAATGTATGGTGGGACCCCGGGGGCTTCGAGCTGGGGCCCCAGTCCTGGCTGGGGGTATTTGCTGGCTTGGGGGGATGGGCTTCCTGAGGCCTGAAGAAAATGGACTCTTCCTTTTGCCCCCTTTGTGGATTTTGGGTATCTTGTAAAAGTTCTGGTGTCATATAGCCAGTTCAAAGCATCTGGGTTTTGCTGAGAACTTGTTTCAGTTTTTTTTTTTTTAACGTTGTTTCATGGAGAAAGGTTGATTCCAGTCTATTCCATATGTATGTGGAGCTTCCACATGTTCTTTAAAATGATTCTATATCTCCTTTTTAAAGGTTGTTATTTTATTGCAATTATATTACATTTATAGGGGAACTTATAGAAAATGTATTATATGTGTCGTCTATAAGGGAATTTAATTTGTCTTTTATATAAGTCTTTGTATTTCTTGTTAACATTTTAAAGTTTTATTTCTATAGAACCTTAATATTTCTTGCTAGTTTATTCTTGAAGTTTACTTTTTTATTACTATTATAATGATGTAATGTATTGTCAATGATTTGAATGTCCTGAAGAGATCTTCTCAGAGCAAGTACCAGCACGGACTTGCCAAAATCTGTTCTGTCAGAAGAGGGTCTCTATACTTCAGCACCTTTGACATTGTGCACTAAAGAATGTTTAACAGCATTCCTGGCCTTTATGCATTGGATGCCAGTAATACCCTGTCCCCATGTTGTGATAACCAACATGTTATCACATACCCCAAACAGAGCAAAATGTCTCCTGTCAAAACAATCCCCGGTGGGATACTACTGTCTTAGGAGACTTAAGTTCTAAGTATCAGATACAAAGTCCATGGTCACAGGCAAACAATGATGGTTCAGATAAACCTTGGTAACATGCAGAAGGAGAAGAGATGGAGAGTGAGAACGATGGATATAATACTCACTTTGCCTTGTAAGGTGAGTCCGAGCCAGAATTTGATGTTTCTATTAAACTCTCATATTCCTTGGCCCTGAAAAGAAAAAGTTTTATCACTGTTATTTTGATGCTAATTTCTGTAACAAAATAAAATCTTGGTGGTGTTTTCTTCTCCTAGGACCAGGAACACCTTAATTTTAACACTCTGCTTTCTGAAACTGTTTCTTTAAAATACTATCAATAGTATCCCAAAAGACTGAAAAACACTTATTTTCACACAAGACAGAGAACAGATTCTTAAGAACACTTCTAAGTTTGCAGACCTAGTATACGATGGTGCTCATTTTCTGAAATATTGAAGTCAGTATAATTAAATTTGAGGCCATATTAAGTTTCTATAAGAGAGGTTGGTGGGGCCACCCTGGTGGCGCAGCAGTTGGCACTGGACTGTAAGGCTGCCCGCAGCCTCTGCAGCGCTGGTTCGATCCCCGGCCGCTGGGCGAGGGTCCCACATGGCGCACAGACCTCTCCTGCCGCCCGCTGCTCCCCTCAGCATTGTACTTCATCAGTCTGCCTGTTCTGTTCCCCGCTCTGGCTCTCGTGGATTCTCTCACCCTCCCGCGCTTCTGACTGTACCCAGTGCTTGTATAAATAAATAAATAAATAAATCTTTAAAAAAAAAAAGAGAGAGAGAGAGGTTAGTGGCACATTAACTATATACACCTTCAGAGATATGTAATGCAAAAATAAAGGCAAAGAAAAGTCATGCAATGTTAGAAGTAATTTCAAAGGATGTGGAAATAAGTTGACCAGCCACTCAAAGATTTTAGTTTGGTTTTGTTGCTTACATTGATTAAATGCCACAGGTCTGAAAAAAATCAAAAATAACACTTCACTGTCATTGTCTAGCTAGGTTCCAGTTTGCCTGAACTAGTAATTGGGAGCCATCTAAAGGTAATCAGCCTAATAGTCATTTAATCTGTCAATTTCTCTTTTTGGATGAAAAAGACATGTTAATTCATGTTAATTTAAATTGTAAATTCCCACTCAAAGGGACCTAGTCTCAAAGAACTACTCCACTGATTCATGAAAGAATAAGTCACAAAGTATACTCATTCAGACAGCAATGACAGGTGAGAAAGTTAACATTGCTTCATAAAAAAAAATGATTTATAAAAAAAAAAGTGAAGGATGCAAATGACACAGACCTAATGAGCGAAAAGCAACTAGCACAGGTTATGCTAAGGAATGAAGGAAGAACTAAATTAGATTTAAACATTAAACATGTATTGTTTCAGCCTACACACGTTTACTGCTATCAGCCCCAAAATATTAAGGCATATCAAATTGGGGAATAACCACTCTGTAGGTGCAAGTAATTGAGGCCTTATTCAAAAAGTACTTAATATTTTCCAACCATTGTCCCTGGAGCCATACATTCATTGCCATAGTCTACAAACCTTAATATGGCATTATCCTCATTTTATGAAGAAGAAATTGAGATTTAGGAGAAGACTGTTCTATCAAAACACACATTTCTTTTTCTTTTCGTTTTTTTTTAAAAAAGATTGGGGAGTGAGAGGATTCACCAGAGACAGAGTGGGGAACAGAACAGGCAGACTGACTGAAGTACATTGCTGAGGGGAGCAGGAGAGTCAGGAGAGGTCTGCTGCGCCATGTGGGTTGCTCCCTGGCCAGCCTGGGATCGAACTGGTGCTGCATAGGCTGCAGATTGCTTCATAGTGGGGTGCTTAACCCCTTGAGCCACCAGGGAGGCCCCCAAACACACATTTCTTAGAACTTAAAGTAAGGAGGACTAAATCCATTCTACTACTCATGCACATAACTAGAAATTCATCATCCAATTTTTCTTAAGCTTCTTAATTCACTTTTAGCAATCAATTTAATATTTATTTCCAAAGTTCCTACTCTATATAAACTAGACTATAAGAGATACTAAGAGGGAGGGAGGAATGGATGGATAGATGGATGGTTGGATGGATTATAGATAGACGATAGAGATAAATTTGTGGGAATATTCAAGAATTTACTCTCCAAAAGAGAAGGAAGAGCACTGAAAGATATGTAATTCTACAGAGCAGAGTAGGTGACAGATGAGCACTGTCACAAGTACTCATTTCCAGTTATGATGGCAAGCTAAGTTTCCTGAAGGACATGCAACATGTGATCGCTTGAAAAATAGGTAGCCATCTCAACACAAGAACAGAGGAAATGGCATTTTAAGCTGAGAGGAGTGAGTAAACGGTGCTGAACAAGAAGGAAAATACAATTTATGCTGAGGGAACAGAAATTCTGTCACAATACTTACAATTTATTTCTTAGACAAGGACCTACTTTAATAAGATTAAAAATTTTATCATTTTAGTATTGTATGCTGCAGCCCTCATTTTCAATCGCCAAGTCATTTTGGTTATACTCTTTCTCAGCCATAACATGGGATACTTGTTTATTCGGTTTTATTTTTTGTTGGCCTTTCACATTTACTGATATTCTCAAAGAATTAGTTTTATCAACATTTATGTTTTTATCTTTATAAAGCTATAAGGTGCATTATAAGTAGCATGCATTATTTGTTAAATGAAAAACTTGAGTTGTTGAGGTTATTTTCACTTCAACTGGTAACAAAATTTTTAAAACTGAAGTTTTCTTTCTGAGCTAAGTGTTGAACATATCTTCTAAGTATCATGCTCTTACTGTCACAAATTTTAAGTAGTTTTTGATTTCCATTTTGAGTTACTCTTAAAAAATTCTTATTTCATTGTAACAGTGTTTTCTCTCACTTCTTGGCTTCAAAGTGTTAATATTTTTGGTCTTTGTAATTTTTATTTTCATTGTTAGAGTCAACTTTACTTAAGTATAATTTATATATAATAAAAAACTTTAATTTTAGGTGTATAATTTGATGAGGTTTTACTAAAGATATCCAAAACCAAAATTGTAAGACAGAACATTTCCACCACCCAACAAAATTTTCTTGAATCTCTTGTAGTCAATCTTGTACCCAATTCTCTTGTTCCTGGAAGCCATTCATCTGTTTCCTACTATCATTTTCTGAATACCAAGTTATTACAATCACACATGCCTTACTGTGTCTGGATTAATTCATTTAGCACAAATCTCTTGAGATCATTTCATATTGGATGTATTACTGGTTCACTCCTTTTGACTGCTTGGTATCCAGTCACCAGCTACATATTTCTCTTTTTTCCAGATTTAAGCTATTATAAATAAAGTTACCATGAACATTGGCATACAAGCTGTTGCAAGGGCAAATGTCTTATCCAGGTTTCTCTTGGATAAATATCTAGCAGTGGGATTACTGGGTCATATGATAAGCATGTACTTAACCTTCAATTACCAAAATACTTAAAAAGTGATCATTCCAATCTGTATTTCTATCAGCTAAGTATGGGAATTCCAGCTGCTTAACCCTTAAAGAGTGTCTTGTTTAGGGCGTCCCCTGGTTGAGCGCTGGGCTGCGAAGCTGCCCGCAGCCTCTGCAGCACCAGTTCGATCCCCAGCCACCAGAGAGGGTCCCACATGGTGCGCAGACCTCTCCTGCCATGCCATGCCCGCTGCTCCCCTCAGCAGCGTATTTCATCAGTTTGCCTGTTATGTTCCCCGCTCTGGCTCTGGTGAATTCTCTCACCCTCCTGCGCTTCTGACTGTACCCAGTGCTTGCATAAATAAATAAATAAATAAATAAATCTTTAAAAAAAAAAAATAGTGTCTTGTTTACAGTCACAAATCAGAGACATACTGCAAGGGAGGAGGAGGGAGAGGGATCAGGAGGAGGGAGGGAGAAGAGAAGACTATGGTGATGGTGCACGGGTGCCTTGGGGAAGGAAATCCTATGGGGACTCAACCTGAGGGGGTGGGGGAAAGCAAATATTGTTCAAAAAAATTAAAAAAAAAAAGCAGATGGTGGGGGCCTCCCTGGTGGTGCAAGGGGTTAAGATACAACCTATGAAGCTATCTACAGCTACTGCAGCACAAGTCGATCCCCAGCCAAGGAGATACCCACATGGAGCAGCAGACCTCTCCTGACTCACCCGCTGCTCCCCTCAGCAGTATATTTCAGTCAGTCTGCCTGTTCTGCTCGCCAGTCTGTCTCTGGTGAATCCTCATACCCCCACAACTCTGGCCTGTACCCCAGTTCTTGAATGCATAAATAAATCTTTAAAAAAAGTGTCTTGTTTAACTTCTTTATATTTGTGAATTTTCCAGATGTATTCGTTATTATTAATTTCATTTCCCTGTAGTCAGAAAAATACCTTGTATGATTTCTATATTTTAAAATTTATGAAAATTTGTTTTGTGGTCTAATATATATGGAAGAATATGTGTGGGAGAATATTCCATGTACACTTGAGCAGAGTATGTATTGTGCTGTTTTGGGATGCAATGGTTGCATACATCTATTGGGTCTAGTTTATAATGTTCAAGCCTTTTATTATCTTGCTAATCTGCAGTCTAGTTACCCTAGTTATTACTGAAAGTGGAGTACTGAAGTCTCCAACTATTACTGCTCAAGTATAATAAATTGTTGAACATATAAATTTAATAGTCACATATAACTATGTAAACATCAAAGACAATTATATTTGCTTTCTTGATAGTCAACATTTTTGCTTAAAGTTGTCTTCTAATCTTCTAATCTATTCTAAATTTTCCTCCACATTACCTTTACAATATTTAACAATGATTATTTTAAAAGATTATTGACATTTACTCCCACATTAATGCAGCATGATTTGCATGATATTTAGTCACTGGAGAGAATGACTTAGCAACTTAATACTAGTAGAAAGTTCATAAAAAATGTAACTGACAGATGATGTCTTTTTTTTTTTTGCAATAGATCAAGATCTGAGCTAATAATTATAAGTTTCAATCTCTGCTTTCCAAAAATAAATATCAAATTCCACTTTACTTAAAGCCATATTCTAAGGTACATACTTTAAAATAAGGAATTACCTAACCAAAACAGACTCTAAATCAAATTATCAATGTCCCATTCCTATTAGTGAATATTTTGGGACATGATAATATACTCTTTCAGATATCCTGAAAATATGACCAGGATTACATGTTAAATTCAGTCTGAAAAGGGCCTCCCCTGGTGCGCAGGGAGTTGAGCGCCGCGCTATGAAGCAGTCCACAGCCTCTGCAGCACCAGTTCAATACCGGCCAGCTGGTGAGGCAGACCTCTCCTGTCTCGCCAGCTGCTCCCTTCAGCAATGTGTTTCGTTAGTCTGCCTATTCTGTTCCCTGCTCTGTCTCTGGTGAATCCTCTCGCCTTCCCACGCATCTGTCCTATACCACGGTTCTTGTATAAATAAATTAATTAAAAAAATTCAGTCTGAAAGATCTTTCAGACCATGAGACAAAGGCTTTTCTATTTATAATCTATACAACATATTAGGCGACAAGCATTATTACAAACATATACAAAAAATATAAATAGTGTTACAGAAGTAAAGTTTCTTCTTAGAATTAAAACTCCTGTGTCTCATTTTTCACTTTAGTTTTGCCAATATGTAATATACCGAAATAATTTCAGTTCAGAGGAAAGCAAATGAAATTTGATTTAGTACCATTATTTCTTTCTCAGTTTCTCACATATTCATTGTTTCACTGATTCATTCAACAAATATTACTGAGTATCCACAATTTATCTAATTTATACTAAGAATTAAACATACAGTATATATTAACAAGGTTGATAAGGTAACTGTTCATGTACATCTTACATGAACAGCATAGAGGAACAGTATAGAAATAAATAAAAATTAATTTAATGATAGTATCTGAAAATAATAGCGGCTATTAAGAAAATAGAACAATTAATACAAAGAGACTGGATATATAAGTGTGTGTTGAGGAGTTGTGGGATTTACAGAAGGCATAATAAAGGAAGATCTCTGAAAAATAAGCATTTAAGCATAAGACAGCATGAAATGAAGGAACCAGTCCCAGGGACATTTAGAGGAAGCTCAGGTTGGGTAGAGGGAACATCAAGTGCCAACAACCGAGATATATGAAAAAAAAAGAGAACGGCAGCAATGGAAGAATGGATACAGAAATTAGCTTATTTGTAATATTCTACTTCATAAAAAATGCTTTCTTGAAAATCACATGAGCTGCATTAGCACCAAACACAATGGCTTTCCCTTTGTATTCAGTCCTGTGACTTTTCGCTGCCTTCTGCAAGCCCTTACTTTTTTTCCATTTAATATTAACTATTCTCAATAATTGCAATTTAATGTTGAATGCTAATATATAAGTTTAGCTTTCAAGTCCAAATGTCAAACTCTTCAAGATCTTTATTTCACCTTTCACACTGTCCTTGATATCTTTAAAAATAAACTCATTCTTACCATTGTATATTCACTTTACCACATTTCTCAGTAGTATCTATGTTTGAAATTTCAAACATACCTTCATTTACTTTTTTCAAATAATCAATATTCCATCCAATATAATTTTATTAAAATACTTCTTGAATACGTCCTTTTTAATCTATTTTTAGTCATGCCTATTAGTAAATGCACAATTAATGCATGGCTGGATAAGTAAAATAAACTCCTATTCACCCAAGTTCTCAACCTTTTAGTTCTACCACTATACCACATGTGACATATCTTTCCAAATCACTAAATTCCTTATATTACTCCCCTTGTTACTATAGCTATAGTGGTTCCTTTCCCATTAACCTGTCAAGTAACATTAAGAATCTCCATAATTTGGGGCCTCCCCGGTGGCGCAGCGGTTGAGCGCTGGGTTGCGAAGCTGCGCGCGGCCTCTGCGGCGCCGGTTCGATCCCCGGCTGCTCCCTGGCCACCGGAGGAGGGTCCCACATGGCGTGCAGACCTCTCCTGCCGCCCGCTGCTCCCCTCAGCAGTGTACTTCGGTCCTTCTGCCTGCTCTGCTCCCCGCTCTGGCTCTGGTGAATTCTCTCACCCTCCCTCCCGCACTTCTGACTGTACCCAGTGCATGTATAAACAAAACAAGCAAACAGACCAGCAAACAAATAAATAAAGCATGCCTCTAAAAAAAAAAAAAAAAAAAAAAAAAAAAAAAAAAAAGAATCTCCATAATTTGAGTCTATATTAATCCTCCAAGTTTGTATTCTCTGACACTAGCATTTGCATTTTACAAATTTGGGTATGCACACTCCACTTTTGAGACTTTTTATTTTTCCTGTGACTCTGAGAGATTTTCCCAGTTATGACGCTGCCACCAGGGGGCAGCATAGCTTGATTAATATCTACACAGACTATCAGATGACGAAGAATAGGAAGATAATTTTTAAAAAATTAGCACTATAACTATAAATCAGAGACATTCTGCAAGGAAGGGGGAGGAAAAGGGACTAAAACAGGGGAGAGCAGAGCCCAAGGAACTACGGTGATGGTGCACGGGTGAATTGGTGGTGAGAATTTTACAGGGAATACATAATGATGTAAAAGATATATTTTTAAAAAAGAATAAGATACAACCATTCTTATAAAAATAAATTTCAATTAAAAAGAATAAGTAGACATTGAACAGGCTTAAAATGGAAACAATGTCTACCAGTTCTAGGATGCCCCTTAAAGAGCTCAAGTCAACTTACTGTAGCCTTAGCCACATTATCTCTATCTAAGCTCCTATCTGCCCTACCCCCAGGCTTTACTGAGATATAAATGACAAACAGCATTATGTAATTTAAGTATACAATGTGATTTGATACACATATATACTGGGAAATGACTACCCCAGTCATGTCACTTAACACTTTTATTACCTCACATAATCATCATTTTCTGTGTATGGGGAGAACATTTAAGACATACTCTCTTAGCAACTTTGAAGCATATAATACATATATAATACAATATGGTTACATTCTGGACATCCTATGCCCAGAAATTATCTGTACCCTTTGGCCAACATTCACCTATTATACTAAGCATTAAACATACAGTATATATTAACAAGGTAACTTGATAAGGTAACTGTTCATGTACATCTTACATGAACAGCATAGAGGAACAGTATAGAAATAAATAAAAATCCTCCAAATCTGAGGCCATGGTGACCACCATTCTACTCTCCATTTCTGAGTTCTACTTTTCTGCATTAAAGACGAGTGCGGTCATACAGTTTATCTCTGACGTCTCTTACTTCGTAGCATACACTTGAGAGCTATCCATGTTGTCATGAAAGGAAAAATTATCTTCTTTTTTATGGGTGCCTCTATTTTATTCGAAATCACCACCATATACTTAACATTTTCTAGAGTCTTCCTCACTCCCATTGGGACGTCCACATCATCTATCTCAGATTTCCTTTCCTATCCATCTCCTCCACCACATGTCTGGGTTAAGCATTATGGTATTTTATTTTAATCCTTACCAAACTATAATCAAATTACATTGTGTGAGGAAGTTTCTGTTTTGCTTTTAGCAGAGATGTTTAATTTGCTTAACCATCTGACCGAAATTTTCAGTGTCCACTATAAAAGGAAATCAGGATGGATATGATTCTGATATTAATGGAAATGATGCTCTATCAGCAGAATGAAAACATGAGAAAATAACTGCAAAAACATCCTCTTCTGCAGCCCATGCCATCCCTCTTATATCCTTATCCCTTTCTTCCTCCTGCTCCATTAACCTTAAAATCCTAAGTGCATTTATGTCTGCTAGCTTTTCTAAGTATTTTACTTTGTAAAAATTATCTATTAATGTCTAGTATTTGTTCTTGTCATTCTGATCTGCTTTCATACATAAAATTCTCTCAAAACCCCTCCATTCTACTGTAAATTACTGGTTTTCATTTTTCCTAATAACTTGAATAGTATTTCATAGAGCATATATGTCACATCTTATTACAATCATCTATTGATGGGAAAGAAGTTTTTTATTTGAAGTGTGATCTTTGGAAAGTCATATTTCGTGAGCCTGTTTTCCTTACTTGTGAGAGAAAAGAATTAGCTAAATTCACAGGGACATTTCTAGCTCTAAGAGTCCATGATTTCCCATAACAATAGATATCAAATAGGTGGTGAAATTACAAGCACTTGAGAGCTTGTTATAATGTTGATTCTAAAACCAAATAAATCAGAATCAACAGGTGAAGCCCAGGAATGTGGTATTAAAGAAAGATCCCAAATGATTTTGACATAAGTGGTCTAAATTTCCTTAGCCTGTGTTTTTAGTATTTTAATGATATTAACAAAGCAACCTAACAGTTATCATTTACTGAGTTCCTTCTTGCATAATACCCAGCATGATATGATACTGAAGTATCTCAGAGACTTTGAGAGAAACACAAGGTCAAAAGTTTTTCTCTCATTCTCTTATAAGTATACAATAGAGTTGAACATACATTATATATAGAAGATTTGACAGCTCTTTTTTAAAAATTTTTATGTTCAATTTTTTTTATTTTTGGTTTTTTAATTTTGTGTATTTTTTTCATCAGTTTTCATTTTTGTACAATGTATGCATTTTCATCTTGGTTATAGTCCCCTTACAATTCCTTGTTTTGATCCTACTCCTTTCTCCCCCATCCGACACCCTTGTTTTGATCCTACTCCCTTCCCTCCTACCACCCCTATAGTATGTCTCAGGTTTATAGTTGTTTGTTAATTTTGATTTTTATCCTATTATAATTAGTCTTTTTCCTGATTCCTTATTTAGGTTTTCTAAATTCCTGCCATGAGTGAGACCATCCTGTGTTTTTCTTTTTCTTTCTAGCTTATTTCACTGAGAATGATCCCTTCCAGCTCCATCCAAGTCGCTGCAAATAGCATGAGTTAATTTTTTTTTTTTTAAAGATTGATTTATTTATTTATATAAGAACTGAGGTATAGGGCAGATGTGCGGGAGGGTGACAGAATTCACCAGAGACAGAGCAGGGAACAAAACAGGCAGACTGACGAAATACACTGCTGAGTGGAGCAGCTGGCGAGACAGGAGAGGTCTGCTCACCATGTGGGACCCTTGCAGGTCGGCCGGGATCGAAACAGCGCTGCAGAGGCTGTGGACAGCTTCACAGCGCAGCACTCAACTGCCTGTGCTACCAGGGGAGGTCCACATGAGTTTATCTTTTTTGATTGCTGAGTAATATTCCATTGTGTATATGTACCACATCTTCCTCATCCCACATCTATTTTTGGGCATTTGGGTTGTTTCCATAGCTTAACTATTGTAAACAGTGCTGCTATAAACATAGGGATGCAGGTGCCCTTTTGAATTAATGTTTTTGTGTCCTTTGGGTAAATACCTAGGAGTGGAATTGCTGGATCATATGGAAGCTCCATATTTAGCAGACTGATGCTCTACAGTGGATGGACCATTTTGCACTCACACCAGCAGTGCAAGAGAGTTCCTTTTTCTCCACATCCTCACCAACAAATGTTGTTGCTAGTTTTTTTAGTATGTGCCATTCTCATGGTGTAAGGTGGCATCTTATTGTAGTTTTGATTTGCATTTCCCTGATTATCAGTGATACTGAACATTTTTTCATATGCTTATTGGCCATTTGCATTTCCTCTCTGGAGAAGTTTCTTTTTAGCTTTTCTGCCCATTTAAAAAAATTTTTTTAAAGATTTATTTATGCAATCAAGAACTGGGGTATAGGCCAGAGGTGTGGGGGGTGAGGATTCAGCAGAGACAGAGTGGGAAACAGAACAGCAAGACAGACCGAAATACACTGCTGGGGGGAATGGCGGGAGAGTTAGAAGAGGTCTGCTGCACCATGTCGGTTATTCCCTGCCTGGGGATCGAACTCATGCTGCAGGATCAAACTCATACTGCAGTTGCTGCAAATAGCTTCATAGGTTGCGTCTTAACCCCTTGCACCACCAGGGAGGCCCCTCTTATGCCCATTTTTTGACTGGGTTATTTACTTTATTTTTGTTGAGTCTCGTCAGCTCTTTGTAGATTTTTGTCATCAGTCCTTTATCACTAGTTTTGGGTGCAAAAATGTCTCCCAGTCGGTGGGGTTTCTCTTGGTTTTGGTTATTGTCTCCTTTGCAGTACAGAAGCTCTTTCATTTGATGTAGTCCCAGCTGTTTATCTTTGCCTTCACTATCACTGCTTTGGGTGATGGGTCTCTAAAGATATGTTTGAGGTGCATGTTATGTAGTGTTTTGCCTATATTTCCTTCTATATATTTTATGATTTCAGGTCTTATGTCTAGTTCTTTAATCCATTTTGAGTTGGTTTTTGTGCATGGCGTGAGGTAGTAGTCAAGCTTCATTCTTTTGCATGTAGCGACCCAGTTTTCCCAGTACCATTTATTGAACAAACTTTCTTTGCCCCAGTGCATATTCTTTGCTCCTTTGTTAAAGATTAATTGACCATAAATCTGTGAGTTTATTTCTGGATTTTCTGTTTGGTTCCATTGGTCTATATGTCTGTTCTTGTTCCAATACCAAGCAGTTTTGATTATTATGGCTTTGTAGTATAGTTTGAAGCCTGGTAGTGTGCTACTTCCATTCCCTTCTTTATTTTTTTTCAGGATAGCTTTGGCTATTTCGAGTTTTTGGTGGCTCCATATGAATTTCATCAATATTTGTTCTATTTCTTTAAAGAATGTCATTGAACATTTTATTGGAATAGCATTAAATCTGTAAATTACTTTTGGTAACATGGCCATTTTGATAATGTTAATTCTTCCAACCCATGAGCAGGGGATGCCATTCCATTTCTTTGTGTCTTACTTCTTTTAACAGTGTTTTATAGTTTTCTTTGTATAGGTCATTTACTTCTTTTGTTAGATTTATTTCCAAGTATTTGATTTTTTTTTTGTTTCAATAAGAAAAGGGATGGTTTTCTTGATTTCTTCATCTTTAGATTTATTGTTTGAGTATAGGAAGGCTAGTGATTTTTGTGTGTTGATTTTGTATCTTTCTAATTTACTAAATTGGTTGATTAGTTTGACTAGTTTTTCTGTGGAGTTTTTGGGGTTCTCTATGTATAGTTTCTTATCATCTACAAATAGTGATAGTTTTACTTCTTTCTTCCCTATTTGGATTTGTAGCATGTCTTTCTCTTGTCTTATTGCTCTGGCTAGGCCTTCCAGTATTATATAGAAAAGGAGTGGTAACAGTGAACATCCTTGTTTTGTTCCAGATCTTAATGGAAGTGCTTTCAACTTTTCACCACTGAGAATGATATTGGCTGTGGGCTTGTCATATACCACCTTTATGATGTTGAGGTATGTTCCTTGTATCCTGAGAATTTCAAGGGCCTTTATCATAAATGGGTATTGTATTTTGCTTTCTCCTATTGCACCTATTGATATTATCATATGTTCTTTTTGTTCATGTGTTGGATTCCATTGACTGATTTTCAGATTTTGAACCATCCTTGTGTCCCTGGAATAAATCCTACTTGGTTGTGGTGAATAATCTTATGAATACATTGTTGGATTCTGATACCTAAATTTTATTGAGGATTTTTGCATCAGTGTTCATTAGGGAGATTGGCCTGTAGTTTTCTTTTTTTTTGTGTTGCCCTTGTTCAGTTTTGGTATTAATGCAATGTTGGCTTCATAGAGAGTGTTTGGTATTATCCCTTCCTTCTCAATTTTTTGAAAGAGTTTATGAAAGATAGGCACTAGTTCCTTTCTGAATGTTTGGTAGAATTCATTTGTAAATCCATTTGTTTTTGGGGAGGGTTTTGATTACCATTTCAATTTCACTGTTTGTAATTGGGCTGTTTAGGTGTCCTATATCTTCTTTATCTAGCCTTGGGTGATTGTAAAGTTGTGGGATTTTGTCCATCTCTTCTAGATTGTTGAACTTTTTTGCATATAACTGTTCATAACAGTATCTGATTATTCTTTTGATTTCTGCTGTGTCTGTTGTGATTCTCCGCTTTCATTTGTGATTCGATTTATTTGGGCTTTCTCCCGTTTTTCCTTTGTGAGCCTGGGTAGGGGTTTGTCTATTTTATTCATTTTTTCAAAGAACCAACTTTTGGTTTCGTCAATCTTTTGGATTTTTTTTTAGTTTCTATTTCACGTATTTGATTTTTATTATTTCCTTTCTTCTACTGCCTTTAGGGTTTTTTTGATTGTTCTTTTTCTAGCTCTTTGAGATGTGAGATTACACTGTTTCTTTGAGTCCTTTCTTGTTTGTTGATGTGAGCCTGTATTGCTATGTATTTTCGCTCTTGTCAGCTTTATTATTTTTTTCTTGTCTTGGATTCTTGGGAGCTTTACTATTATGTGTCTTGCTGTATTTTTCCTTTCATCATGAAGTTTGGTGTTCTTGTTTCTTGTATGTCTACTTTGCTTTTGCTGCATCCCGTACATTTAGGAAATTGATATCCTCCTTGTCATTTAACTCAAAGTATTTTTTAATTTCTTCTTTGATCTCCTCATTAGTCCAGTGGTCTTTCAGTAGTGTGGGTTTCAATCTCCATAAGATAGGAGGGTTCCTTACTTCTTTTTATGTTTTATTTCTAGTTTTGATGCCTTCATGGTCAGAAGAGATGAATGGTATGATTTTAATCTTAGTGTATCTGTTGATGTTTGTCTTGTGGCCTGGTATGTGATTAATCCTGGAGAATGATCTGTGTGCATTTGAGAAAAATGTATACTCAGATTTTTTTGGGTTTAGTGTTCTATAGATGTCTGTCAAGCCCATGAGCTCTAGATCCTTATTTAGAACTTTAGTGTTGTGGAAACAAAAGATTGTTTCCTGGAAACAAAAGATTGGGTTTTGTTTCTTTATCCAGCCTGTGACTCTGTCTTTTTATTGAGGAGTTTAGTCCATTCACATTTACAGTTAATATTGATATGTTAACATCTGTATTTGCCATTTCGTTTGTCTTTTCTGTGGTTTTATTTTTTGTCTTGTTTTGTTCTTATTCATCCCTCTGTTGGATCCGGTTTTAGGACTCCTTGTAGTATTTTCTGGAGTGGGGGTTTAGTAGTAATAAAATTTCAGAGTTTCTGTTTGTCTGGGAAAGTCCTTATTCTTTCTTCAGAGAGGAAGGAAAGCTTTGCAGGATAGAGTATTCTTGGTTGGCATTTGCTGTCTTGGAGTCTGTTGACTATGTCCCTCCACTCTCTCTTTGTCGGTAGTGTTTCTTTGGAGAAGTCTGATGTCAGCCTGATTGGTTTTCCTTTGTATGTTATCTGTTTCTTCCCTCTTGTCAGCTTCATTATTTTTTCCTTGTCTTGGATTCTTGGAAGCTTTACTATTATGTGTCTTGCTGTATTTTCCCTTTCATCATGCAAGTTTGGTGGTGTTCTTGTTTATTGTATGTCTACTTTCAGCTCCTTCTTCATGCTTGGGAATTTCTCTTCGATTATTTCCTTGAACATATTCTCTGTTGCTAGGTCTCTCTCCTCTCCTTCTGGGATTCCTATAACTTTGATATTTCCTTTCCTCATGGAGTCAGATAGTTCCCGAAGTCTTTCTTCAGTCTTTTCCTTCGTACTTCTCTTTCCTTTTCTGTTTTGGTTCTTTTTATTTCTGTGTCTTTGAGAGTACTTATTCACTCTTCCATTTCATCTATTCAGCTTTCACTGCATTTCCCAGAGTTCTTCAGCTCCTCCATTAATCCTTTGATCTCCTGCATTCCTTTCACTTCCTTCTTTAGGGACTCAATTTCATTCTTCTGATCGTTGATTACTTTTGCCATATCATTTTTGACTTCTTTCAGTTTTTTAATCATGGAAATTTTAAATTCTCTTTTGGGAAGGCTCAGAAGTTTTTCCAGCTCACTGTTGTTGTAGTCTTGTGGTTGATTTTCTTTTTGTGGTATGTCTTTTTCCTGAGGGCTTGCCTGGTTGCTTGTAGTTTTTTCTTCTCCCTGCTTCTTGTTTTCTGATTTGTCCTATGCGTTGGGACACTGTGTCTCTGATACTGGCCAGCATCTCTTTGGTGAGCTGCTTCTGGGATGTCGGAAGCTCTGACAGTTTTGGTGAGGTCCAGAGGTGAATCTCCCTATCTTAAAGATGGTGCGTCTGGGGAAGCTCCCATGTGTGCACGGTCTTCCCCAGCAGTTGCTGGATCCCCCTCTGGGCTAGTCTCACTGCAATTGCAGGGCTTGGCTCCTGTGGGGTTTCAGCTCACCTCTGACTGACAATCTAGCTCTTAACTAAGCACTCCCATTAACAATTGCAAAAACAAGCCAACTAAAAAAAAGAAAAAAAGATTACATACTTAGGAATAAACTTAGCAAAGGAGGTGATGAAGGACCCATACAATGAAACCTGTAAGACACTGTTAAAAGAAACAGAAGAAGACACAAGGGAATGGATATTTCCTGCTCATAGATTAGGAGGACAAACATTGTTAAAATGGACATCCTACCCAAAGCAACATATAGACTCTATGTAACCCTTATCAAGGTGCCAACACACTCTTCAAAGAAATACAACAAATAGTAATAAAATGCACATGGTACCACAAAAACAATGAGCCAAAGCAATCCTCACCAAAAAAAAAGGAACAGTGGTGGTACCACACTACCAGACCTGAAACTATACCACAAAAAATACATTAATTAAAATACTATGGTACTATGGTACTGGAAGAAAAACAGACATGGAGACCAATGGGATTGAACTGAGAGCCCAGAATAAACCTACACCTATTTGGACAATTAATCTAAAACAAAGGAGCCAAGGGTATATACTGAGGAAAGGACAGTCTCTTCAACAAATGGTGTTGGGAAAACTGTACAGTCACATGCAGAAGAATGAAACTGGATCAACATCTAACACCTTATAAAAAAGTTAACTCTAAATGCATTAATGACCAGGATATGAGACCCAAAACTCTAAAATATACTGACGAAAAATACATAAAACACTCTAGGACACTGACTTCAGAAATAGGTTTGGTAATTGGTCTACAGAGGCAACAGAAGTAAAGCAAATATACACTAATGGGATTACCTCAAGAAACTATCAGTAAAACAAAAAGACATGCTAATAAATGCGAGAAAATATTTGCATAACACATCTGACAAAGGGTTGATACCCAAAATACACCAAAACCTCACGGAACTCAACAACTCAAAAACTTACAAATCAGTAAAAAAAAAAAAAAAAAAAAAAAAAAAAAAAAAAAAAGGTTGGAAAAGCTAAATAGAGAAGTCTCCAAAGAAGACAAACAAATGGCCATCAGGCACATGAAAAAATGCTCATCATCACTTACCGTCAGGGAAATGCAAATCAAAATCACTGTGAGATACAATCTCATACCTGTGAGAATGGATCACACCAGAAGGCCAGAAATAACAAATGGTGGTGAGGATGTAGAGGAATGTGGATTTGTCCAGCCTCTATGGAAAACAGTATAGAGGATCCTCAAAATATTAAAAATGGATCTACCATATGACCCACCAAATGGACTCCTAGGTATCTATGCAAAAAACACTAATTCAAAGGGATATGTGCATTCCTGTGTTCACTAGAGCCCTACTTATAAAAGCTAAATTTTGGAAACAGCTTAACTGCCCAAGAGCAAAGGAGTGGATCAGAAAATATACACATAATGTAATATGATTGATCTATCAAAGAGGATGAACTCCTGCCATTTGCAACAACCTGGATGGACTGGAGAGACAGTGCTAAGCAAAATCAGTCAGAAGGAGAAAGACAAAACACAAGATGGTCTCCTTATTTGTAAAACACAGAGAAACATAACAAAGGGTCAGTCAAAACCAAACACTTAAGAGACTCTTAACATCTGACTGCAAAACTGAGGCAACCAGAGGGGAAAGGTGGCAGGGTGGGAGTGGGGGAGGCAAGGACAAAAGGTATAGGGCGGTGGATTGTTGGGGCATTGGTGGTTGGCAGAGTGTGAAAGTATACATTCATGAGGTCTGAACCTAAAACCCCTAGAGCAAATAAAACAAAACCTACTTTACCTTAATAAACTTAATTTGGTAAGAAAAATAAAATGACAACTAAGTGTTCCGAAAAGAAAATAAAATTAAGAATATAAATTTAAAAAAATAAAATTTTTTCACTGTTTTAACTTCTAATACTATAAATATAGATTAAGTATGGTATTTATAAACAAAAACTCTTTAGAGTTCTCTATAATTGTTATGACTGCCTGAGAATTGCTTTTGTTGATATAATCAAATTACACATGCTGTTATAACCTATTATTTCCTGTCTAAAAAAGTTTCAAAGTTCTGCATGCCCCCCACAATAAAACCTATTTACTGGCATATAAGAACATTGCTATTTTGAAATTTTTTAAATTGCTTTGTTCCACTTTATTTTAAGCAACACAACTCCATAAGAGAATATATGCAAATATATAAAAATAGAAAAGATTTTCTAATTTTTGTTGTCAAAACACACATACACATGTTCGTGTTTTCTTTTAATTTTTTCTCTATATAAGCATGAATCACAAAAATAACTTGTATACTCTACATCTACAATTTGTGACTTATTTTCACATTATGTTTCACAAGCACATGCCATGTTTTTAATTCTTCTGAGAGCATCATGTACCATACTCAGTTGTTTCCTTATTACTAGATACAGAAACTGTTATCCAAATTTTTGTTCTTTGAATACCAATACAATGAACATTGATAGATTGTTTTATAATCTTGCTCATATTGGGCATAGTAAAAGCTCAATAAATATAATACATTTTTTGTGTTTATATATTTATTATCACCATCATCACTATTATCAGCAATTTTCCATGACTAACCTCAGTTATAACTTAGTTTATTCTCCCAGGAATTCATCTAATACTTATGCTTATCTTACTGTTGCTACTTTGGATACTCTTCACATATAATGGTTATTCATGTAATAATTTACCTATTTTATATATTGTAAACTTTATAAGGGTATACTTTATCTCACTCACCTTTGCACACAAATAACACAACTATTCAAATATATAAAGAATATGAATTTCTGAAGTAAATAACCAAGACATAGAAAAAAAATGCAAAGCATCAAAAACAGATTTAACACTCAACTTTGACATTAGGTTTACATTAAAGCTTGAAATCAGGGCTTCCCCTGGTGGCGCAGGTGGTTGAGTGCCATGCTGTGAAGCTGTCTGCAGCCTCTGCAGTGCCAGTTCAATCCTGGCCGGCTGGTGAGGGTCCCACATGGCGAGGCAGACCTCTCCTGTCTCGCCCACTGCTCCCCTCAGCAGTGTATTTCGTCAGCCTGCCTGTTCTGCTCCCCACTCTGTCTCCGCTGAAACTTCTTACCCTCCCGCACATCTAGCCTGTACCCCGGTTCTTGTATAAATAAATAAATAAATCCTAAAAAAAAAAAAAACACCTTGAAATCAGAATTCTGTAATAGTTAAAGTCCTATGTCTTTTCTCAGTCTCTCCTGTGCTCAACTTAGATCTCCATCTCCATCGTTAGGCCCACTGGTCAATTCTGATCCAACCCTAACACAATTCAATTCTCAGACAATATAAATTCTTGCATGTCTGTATATATATATATATCAATACAAAAAATGCATATGAACTTTCTCATATATTCATTTGTATGTATGTATACATATTCAAATCTACGGATGTATAGATATAAACGCATATACACACGATTCAAATCCTCCCATTTTGCTCCACGCCCCATTTGTGAAAATCTTCTTGATAGTCAATTATACTCACAAAAATGGAATCTGTTAGGCTAGTGATTACTAGTGGATATCAAAGGTGATGTCTAAGAGTGTCAACATAGCACACAAAGGTCTGGTTATCCACATTGAAAGCCTGTGGATTGAAATGGCTCTAACTAGTAGTTCCTTCCCTTCCCCATTCCTACCTTCATGTTAACTATAGCTCAGTGACAATCTATTCCATAAATGTAGGTTCTAGTTTCATCTCTTCTTCTTTTGTCCTAAAACTTAGTCTACTGATTACAGTTTTAGCACCAATCTTGCTTTTCTCACTGCTCTCAGCCCAATGATGGATCCTTTCCAGCTAAATTCCAGCAATAACCAAAGCTCTGAAACCCATAGAACCCTTCTTCAGAAAAGATCTGTCTGAATCTCAAAAATTTCAAGGAACCACATGCACTCTTTATGATTCTTCATTTACATATATGTCACATAGAACACTACTAATTGGTCTAGACCACATACATACAGTTTAAACCACCTGCTAATTCTGTCTTTGCTATTATACAACTGGCTGGGGAGAGACCAAATAATTCAAGTTTTAGCTTATCTTGAGACAAATGCCTGCAGCCTTACCTTCACTACCTATCCTATGAATTTTGGAACAGACCACCATGCCTTGAGTCTGACTTCTGATTTATGACGGTAATACTCGGTCCATTTCTCTCTTTTGAAGGGGCCAAAGAAATCCCAGTAATATGAATCACTAAAGTCATAATCCAATTTCATTTAATGCTTTAACAAATGTTTGTTGAAAACCTACTAATTGCCAGCAGGAATGTAAATGCAAAAATCCTCATGAAATTTACCTCCTGATAGGAGAAGAAGAAAGAGAATGTGGGGAAAATTATTAAAATATACAGTACTACAGATGATGGTGAGTACGACAGCAAAAATAACACTGGTAAAAGGGAATGCTAATTTCACTTTTGGATTTGACAGTTTTTGTATTCAGTCATGACAGAGTAACAACTGTCATACTGACCTTTCTGTTATAAACATCTATAAAAATTCCTAAATTATATATTAAGTTGCTGTATTTCATGTATAATTATTTCCTATAAAAAAGGGGAAAAAAATGACTGCCTCATTGTTCTGCCTAAAGGTACATTTCAAACAGTTGTATATAGGAGAAGAAGAATAACAAAAAGAATTTAAGTCTAATAGACATGGAAATATTTAAAAACTGTGAGAGCAGAATAAAAAAAGAAGAAGATATATGTGCAGATAAAATCCAGAAATCTCTTCAGAGGTCCTACAGTCTCTGGCTATAATTGTCAAAGGCATGGCAAAATTTCTGACAGCTGGGGAAAAAGCAACAACTAGGGAACAATATGCTAAACAACTATCAAAGCTTGCACAAAACTGAGAGATCTTTGAGTTACAAATACTATAACTGGTAACAACATAATAGTTATTCACAAAGGTGAGACTTTATGGTTAGGGTCAATCTAGCACTCTAGGACCACCTAACAAAGTTTAAAAACAAAATGAGTTAAAAAAAAGCTCACAGGACAAAAATAAAATTATACATTTTGTTATCCAGATACCTATCACCGCAACACTTGAACTGTGTAATAAATTGGTGAAAATAAAGAAAATAATAGCACAAGTAATATGCTCAGAAAAAATGTCAGTAAAAAATTAGAGAGAAATGACAAATATAATGGACTTCAATCAATCTCATGAATATGTTAAAGAAAATAAAGGAAACTATACATAGAAAAAAGAACAAATGAAAACAGAGAAGTTGAAACTGTAAAAAAGAACCAGAAGGAACCGGTAGAGATGTAAAGTGCAACATATGAATAAAACATACACCGGAAGATTTTAATAGAAGATAAAATATAGCAGAAGTGAAGATCATATAAGACAAAAGAACTATGCATATTGAAACCAAAGTTAAAATCACAGACTTGTGAAACAACATTAAACACTTTATCATCAGTGCAATTCAAATTCTAGTGTTAGAACTATGATAGTTCTTTTTATTATACACAAATTTACCAACCTAATGTCATCAAATTTATCAATCAATTTTTATAGGTAATGTATTCCATTATATTTTCATAATTTCTCTATTCTGAAGTTATAAATCTTTTTTCAATGCCCAAAACTTTGCCCTTTACATTTCAACTTTTATTCTCTATAGAACTGATACTTTAATAGCATGGACTAGCATTCCATACTCATTTTTATATGAATAATCAAATGTCACAATACATTTTATTGCTCACTCCATATTTTTATGCACAGACATGCAATATTTTCTTTCTCATAATCGCATTTCCATATATGCAAAAGGACAAAATGCCTTAAAGTGGGGAATAATCACAAAATCAGTATTTCCTTAACAAAGCACATAGCCAAAAACAACCCCCCCCCCCAAAAAAAAAAAACCAAATTCTAGAAAAGAAAGAGTGGGGCAGAAAAAGATATTTCTGAAGAGAGACCAAATTTTCTCTAAATTTTGGGGAAAATATAAACTCACAAATATCAATTTTTAATGAAAATCAAGTGTAAAAAACACAAAGTAAGCACACCCCACTCAGTGCCTCAAGAACAGGATCAGGCCAGAGACTGGGCAATACACAGCTTCATTATGTATCAAGGATCTTCAACATTCCCCAATAACTCTCTGATAAACATCCCTGATTCTAAGCCCAGCCATCAGCACTTAAGCTGCAGATGAACACACCACTCTGGGCTGTACTGGGGCACTCCCTTCAATGTTGGCGCCCAGCAACACCCAGGAAGGGCACTCTGTGCTCAGCCACCAGTCTAAGAACAGAAACACACCCCAGTCCAAACTGCATAGGGGCTTATCCTTCAGTGCTGGCTCACCAGGGAAATGCACCCCATTCAGTTCTCAGCAAGTAGTGCTTTGGAAGCAGATGCAGTCTAGGCTATGCATGGACTTGTTCTACATTAGAGATATTCAACAACCGTAGGGTAAGCACCTCTGACTCCAGGCCCAGCACCAGCTCCTCAAGAGCAAATGCACACCCCAGTCTAGTATGCAAAGGAGCTTGCCACTCACCACCAGGCCCCAGCTGCAGCAGGAAGTACACCCCTATCCAGTGCTCAGCTGCCAGCACCTCAGGAGCAGAAGCACACCATAGTTTAGGCTGCGCGGGGCCTCAATCTACATGAAGGATCTTCAGTAATCATCCACTCTCCTGGCCACCAGAAAAAGGTGGGACAAGGTCACAGCAACTCAGCCTCTTGACCCAACAATCTCCCAGCCATTTTGGCCAATGAAACCAGTCCTGCAAGTGCTTGAGGGAAGGCCCTACAGCACTACCCCAGGTACTACAAATCTCCAATAGCTTTACCCATCATCAAGTAAATGCCCAGGACAGTGAGAGATAAGGAATCACATATAACAAAAGCATCCAAATACAAATAAACAATGAGAAAGGGAAATATAAATAGCGGAGCAAGTCCTCAGAGTAACAAAAAACAGAGAGGAAACAAACCCCCAGAACCAAACCACAAAGACATGGAAGAGCTTTTTCACCTGTCAGACACAGAATTCAGAATCGCCATGATTAAGAAAATAAAATAACTGAACAATAAAAATCAATAGAAGTTGCATAAATTAAGAGGATAAAGAGATTACTTTGAAAATTTATATGCAAACACAAACAAATTCAGCAACCCAGGTGATTGGACAAGTTCTTAGATTTATACTATCATCCAACACTTTATATGGGAGAAATGGAAACCTGAACAAACCAACCAAAAACAAAGAAGTAGAAACAGTAGTCAAAATTCTCAAAAAAACCAAAAGTTAGCAGGAATGGCTTCACAAATGAAATACATTTCAGTAACATCTTTAAAGACTCATCCCCCAAAGCAAAGAAAGTCAAGGAAAAGATAAATACCTGGGATTACATCAAACTGAAAAGCTTCTGTACAGCAAAAGAGACATTAACCAAAACAAAAAGACACCCCACTGATTGGGGAAAAATCTTGGCACCTCCATCCAACTGATAAGGGACTGACCACAAGCATAATCAAAGAACTCACATGACTGAACAAGAACGAAGTAAACAATCCAGACAAAAAAAAAAATGGCAGAAGTTAAAAGACACTTCTCCAAAGAGGAAATGCAAATGGTCAATAAGCATATGAAAAAATGCTCAACATCCCTTATAATCAGGGAAATGCAAACTAAAACCACAATGAGATACTATCTCACACCCTTGAGAATGGCACATATTAAAAAAACTAGCAATAACAAATGTTGGTGAGGATGTGGTGAGAAACAAACTCTCCTAAACCGCTGGTGGGAGTGCAAACTGGTCCAACTACTATGGAAAGCTGTAGGAAGTTTCCTCAGACTACTAAGAATGGAGTTACCATATGACCCAGCAATTTTACTTCTAGGGATCTATCCAAAGAAAGAAAAACAAAAGGATTCCTGTACCCCTGTGTAAGACTGCACTCCTAGGTAAGACTTGTAAACAATCCAAATGTCCAAAAACAGATGACTGGATCAAGAAGATGTGGTATATATACACAATGGAATACTATTCAGCAATCAAAAAGATAAACTCATGCCATTCGCGGCAACACTGACAGAGCATGAAGGAATTATACTCAGTGAAACAAGCCAGAAGGAAATGGAAAAATATCTGATGGTTTCACTTAAAGGAGGAATATAGAGGAACCAAACAAGGGATCAGAGGAAAAAATAGTAACAATAAAAAACACAACAGAACAAAAATAGACAACTATAAATCAGAGACATTTTGCAAGGGAGGGGGAGGGAGAGAGATCAAAATGAGACAGGAAGAGTACAAGGGACTATGGTGATAGTTCACGGGTGAATTGGTGGTAGAAATTCTATGGGACTACACCTGCGAAAAGAAAGCAAACATTGTAAAAAAAAAAAAAAAAAAAGAGCAATGAGGGCATCCCCGGTGGCGCAGCGGTTGAGTGCTGGGTTGCGAAGTTGCCCACAGCCTCTGCAGCGCCGGTTCGATCCCCGGCTGCTCCCCGGCCACCAGTGGAGTGTCCCACATGGCGCGCAGACCTCTCCTGCCGCCTGCTGCTCCCCTCAGCAGTGTACTTCATCAGTCTGCCTGCTCTGCTCTCTGCTCTAACTCTGGTGAATTCTCTCACCCTCCCGCGCTTCTGACTGTATCCAGTGCTTGTCTAAATAAAGTATAAATAAATAAATAAATCTTTTAAAAAAAGGGGCAATGATGTAAAATATTTATAAATTACTAAAAACTCCAAAAACAATATTACCTCAATAAAACTAAATAAAAACAAACAAAATCAAGTGAGTTCTACCAAACTTTGAAAGACAAAGTAATATCTACCTTGCTCAAGACTCAAAAAATCAAAATAAAGGAATTCTCCTAAACACATTTAATAATTACAATAATATCAAAAGCAAAGGAAACACAAAAAAAGAAACTTACACCAATATCCCTAATAAACACAGATGCAATAAATTCTTAGCAAGCCAAATCTAACAATGCATTAAATATTACATACCACGAATAAGTGGTATTTATACTAGAATCACAAGAATGGTTGAATATCCAAAAATGAATCAATGTAATACCACAACAACAACGGGCGGGGGAGAGGGGGACCCACGCATCATATCAACAGATGCTGAGAAAGCATTTAATAAGATACAGCCTCCATTTATGATGAAACTCTCAAAAAGTTGGGGATAAAACAATGTACCTTAACATAGTAAAGACCATATATTATAAACATACACTAGTATTCTTACAGGTGAATAACTGAAAGCCTTTCCACTAAGATCTGGTACAAAAAAAGGATGTCTACTCTCTACGCTACCATCAACATAGTACTGAACTGCTAGCCAGAGCAATTAGGCCAAGACATCAATAAAAGGAATTCAACACAAGAAAGAAGAAGCAAAAATATCATTATCTGTGGATGATATAATATAGAAAATCCCAAAGAATCCAAGGAAAAAAAAATTTGAAATAATAAACCATTTCATCACAGTAGAATACAAAATCAACAAAGAAAAGTCAGTTGCCTTCTTATATTCCAATAATGAACTACAACAAGAAGAAATTAAGAAAGTCATCCCATTAACAATCTCACCAAAAATAAAACAAAATAAAAACTTGAGAATAACTCTAACAAAGGAAATGAAGAATCTATAGAGGGAAAATTATAAAGCACTGTTAAAAGATCAGAAGACACAAGACACAAAGAAATGGGAAGATTTTTGCTGCTCATGGATAGGAAGAATCAACATTTACAAAATGGCCATATTACCCAAAGCAATTTACAGATTCAATGAAATCTCATAAAAATCCCAACAGGATTCTTTATAGAACAAAGATTACTGAAATCCAAATGAAACCAGAAATAATCTCCTCATAATAAAAGGGGGGAAATGGAGGTATATCACTACAAAGCGTGGTACTGAAACAAAAAACAGAATACAGATCAATGAAATGGAATTGAGAGCCCAGCAATAAAACCACACATATATAGACAATTAATCTATGAAAATAGAGCAAATACTGGAACAAGGAAACCAGCTCCAAAAAATGGTGCTGAGAAATGGACTGCCACATGCAAAAGAATGAAACTAAACCACTATCTCACCTCATGCACAGATACCAGCTCAAAATGAATAAAATACATAAAAGTAAAACCTGAAACCACAAAATACACAGAATAAAACATAGGCAAAACACTCACACTCAAAACACTCAAAACTGACATAAACTTCAGAAACATCTTTGCAGACTCATACTTAGCACCAATGAAAACAAAGGAGGAAACAGTCAACTGAAACTATATCAAATGAAAAGGCTTCTACATAGCAACAGAGACAGAGACCAAAACAAAGAAATACCTTAAGGATGGGCGAAAATATTTGAACACCAAACACCTGACAAAGGACTGATACAAAAGATCTACAAAGAGCATGTAACTAAAAAACAAACAAACAAACAAAACCCAATCAAAAAAGGAGCTAAATAAACACTTCTCCAGAGAAGACATACAGATGGCCAACAGACTTGAAAAGAATGTTCATCATTAATTATATTAGGGAAATGCAAATGAAAATCACAATGAATACCACCTTACAACTGTGAGAATGGCCCATATAAAAAAAAAAAAGCAAAACAGAAATAATGTGCTGATGAGGGTGTGGAGAAAAAGCAACTCCCCTAAAGTATTGGTGGGAATGCATACTGCTCCAGCCCTTATGGACAGAAGTGTGGAGATTCCTGAAAAGACTAAAAATGTATCTACCAAATGACCCAGCAATTCCACTCCTAGGAGTCTACCCAAAGAACACAAAAACACTAATTCAAAAGGAAATTTGCACTCCTATCTTTGTAACAGCTCTATTTACAATAGCCAAGATATGGAAACAACTTAAATGCCCCAGAACAGAGGAGTGGATCAAGAAGCTGTGGTGTGGGAACTCCCTGGTGGCACAAGGGGTTAAGCGTCAGCACCATGAAGCTATCTGCAACTACTGCTGCACAAGTTTGGTCCCTGGTCAGGGAGGTGACCCACATGATGCAGCAAACCTCTCCTGACTTGCCCGTTGCTCACCTCAGCAGTGTATTTCAGTAGATATGCCTGTTCTGCTCCCCTCTCTCACCCTCTGCACCTGTGGCCTGTACCCCAGCACTTGTATGCATAAATAAATAAATATTTTTTAAAAAGGAAGTTCTGGTGTATATATTTACAATGGAATACTACTTCCCAATTAAAAAAGATAAACTCTTGGCATTTGTGGCATCATGGTGGAACTGGAAGTGAGTCAGGAGAGAGATAATCGAGATGGTTTCCCTTATATGTGGAACACAGAGAAATCAAACAAAGTATCAGACAAATACAAAGTTTAAGATCAACCCTTGAAAGCTGACTATAGACCTGAGGCATTCAGGAGGGGAAGGGCAGAAAGAAGAGGGGAGTGAAGAAAGTGGTGTAGTGGAGATTACAATGTATTATGATAGAGGACTATGGCTACGGTGGTCGGAAAACGGTGATGACACCTGAGGGAAGAAATCCTATATAGTGAAAAAATAAAAAAGGATGTAAAATAAAAAAATAGAACAAAATAAAAAAAGCTAATATAGTTCATCACCAAAACAAAAAAGAAAACCTTATCAAGATGCATTATAATTGCTTAAAATCATTTTGGTAAAATACATATCCAGATTAGTTAAAGGATAAAAAGAAACATTATGAATAATAAAGAGGGACAAGAATATGTGCTGCCTTTTCTTGGAAAAAGCCCAAGTACAAGACAACAGAACATTTTCAAACTGAATTTAGAAAAAACTGTCATCATACAATTCAGTATTGAGAGAAAATATCATTCAAAGAGTGATACCAGCAGCACAGCTGAGAGATATTCTTTCCATTTCAATTTACACACCCAGTACATACAATGATCCATCCATTTGCATCCAAATTTGGTGGGCTGGACTGAGGTGAATGTAGCAATGGCATGGATGGGAGCCTGCAGCGGGCCACAAGACCACACCATAAAAGTAGAGGGTAAAGCAGAGGGTGCTTTTTTGTACGTGTATATGTTCTTAAACTTAACATGTTCTCAAACTTAACAGCCAGTGAGTACTGGTTAGATGCTAAGAACTTGTAAAACAGTGCTGTCCTTAGAAAACAAAAGGAAGGCTCTTAATAACAACCTGCTGAAGTACTACAATCAAAACAAACAAATCCTTACCTAGATATTTGTAATTCAAAGATAGCAACAGAGACACTTTATAAAATATGATGAAAATCATAGCAACATGGTATGATAAAAAGTGACAATTCTCTAGCAACCAATCCACAGACAGAGAAAATTGAGAAACTTCAAAATAGTCGTTATAAGAAATTTATGAACTACAAGAAGACTTAAAAAGGCAATACACTGATCTCAGGAGTACAATTAATGAAACAACACAGTAATTTCTCATAGACATTAATTTTTTAAAAACCAAATCAAAACAGAATTTCTTGGAACTTAATAAAATAATGAGATGAAATATTAGAAATCACTACAAATAGAGATCAGACAGAAGAGAAATAAGCAAGCTCATGGATAGGAATTTAGAAATGATTCAGGTAGAAGAGAAAACTAAGATTTATAAAAACAAAAGGAACCTCACAATAACTGTCAGATTCCAATAAACAGGACAACATAAGATTGTTTTGCCAGAGGTAAAAGAAAGCAAAGAGCATACTTAAAGAAATAATATCTTGAGAAATACCCAAGCCTGGGAAAGAAATTGGATATACAAATGCATGAAGCCAAGAGAACACCTTATTATCTCAAGAAGACCATTTCCAAGAAACATCACATTAAAAATGTTAAAATTATATACAGAATTTATTTTTTTAAAAATTTTATACAATTTATTTATATATATTTTACATCATTGCAAATTTTTGTACAATGTTTACTTCCTCCTCTCAGGTATAGTCCCCACAGAATTGCCACCAACAATTCACCTGTGCACCATAGTTATAGTGCTGTGTGCTCTTCCCTCACCTGTTTTTATCCCTCTCTTGCCGCCGCCCACCCCCTTAGAAAGTCTCTGATTTATATAGATCTGCTAATTTTTTTTATTTATTGTTATTATTTTTTCCCTGATCCCTTACTTGGTTCCCCTATATTCCTCCTATAAGTGAAACCATCTGATATTTTTCTTTTTCTTTGACTTGTTTCACTGAACATAATCCCTTCTAGCTCCATCCATGTTGCTGCAAATAGCATGAGTTTGTTTTTTTTTTTTTTTGATTGCTGAGTATTATTTCATTGTGTATATATTCCACATCTTCTTGATCCAGTCATCTGTTTTTAGGCATTTGGGTTGTTTACATATCTTACCTTTTATAAATAGTGTTGCAATAAACATAGGAGTGCAGGAATCCTTTTGAATTAATGTTTTTTGTGCCCTTTGGGTAGATTCCTAGGAGTGGAAATGCTGGGTTATATGGTAGCTCCATTTTTAGTAGTTTGAGGAACCTTCACCCAGCTTTCCACAGTAGTTGGACCAGTTTGCACTCCCACCAGCAGGGTAGGCGAGTTCCTTTTTCTCCATATCCTCACCAACATCTGTTGTTGCCCATTCTTTTTTAATACATGCCATTCTCATTGGTATAAGGTGGTATCTCATTGTGGTTTTGATTTGCATTGCCCTGATTGTAAGGAACGTTGAACATTTTTTCATATGCTTGTTGGCCACTTGCATTTCCTCTTTGGAGCAGTGTCTATTTAGCTCTTCTGCCCATTTTTTGTCTGGATTGTTTACTTCTGTTTTTGTTGAGTAGTGTGAGTTCTTTGTAGACTTTTCAATTCAGCCCCTTATCAGTTGTATGGTGTGCAAATATTTTCTCCCAATCAATAGGGTGTCTCTTTGTTTTGATTATTGTCTCCTTTGCTAAACAGAAGCTTTTTAGTTTGATGTAGTCCCAGCTGTTTCTCTTTTCCTTCACTTTCTTTGCTTCTGGAGATTAGTTCTCAAAGATGTTTCTGAGGTGTACCTTATGGAGTGTTTTGCTTATATTTTCTACTATATACTTTTTGGTTTCAGTTCTTACATGCAATTCTGTTATCCATTATAGTTGATTTTTGTGCACAGTGAGAGGTAGTGGTCTAGTTTCATTCTTTTGTATGTAGTGATCCAGTTTTCCCAGCACAATTTATTGAACAAACTGTCCTTGTTCCACTGCATAGTCTTTGCTACTTTGTGAAAGATTAGATGCACATAGATGTGTGGCTTTATTTCTGGGTTTTCTGTTCCATTCCATTGGTCTGTGTCTGTTTTTGTTCCAGTACCATACTGTTTCAATTATTACGGCTTTTTAGTATACTTTGAAGTCTGGAATCTGATAGCTCCATTATCCTTCTTTTTAGTCAGAAGACCTTTGACTATTCGAGGTTTTTTGTGGCTCCATATGAATTTAATCAATATTTGTTCTATTTCTTTAAAGAATGTGACTGAGATTTTTATTGGGATTGTGTTGAATCTATAAATTGCTTTTCACAGGATGGCCCTTTTACTAATGTTAATTCTTCCAATCCATGAGCAGGGGATGTCTTTCCATTTTTTGTGTGTCTTCTATTTCTTTTAACAATGTTTTATTCTTTTCTTTGTACAGGTCACTCACCTCCTTGGTTAAGTTTATTCCCAGGTATTTTACTTTTTTTTTTTTCCATTGTAAATAGGATGATTTTCTTAATTTCTTCTTCTTCGGATTGATTCACTGCATATATAGGTAGGCTACTGATTTTGTGTGTTGATTTTGTATCCTGTTCCTTTACAAAACTGGTTTATTTTAATTACTTTTTTGAGCTCTATGTTTACTATCATAAGATCTGCAAATAGTGATAGGTTAACTTCTTCTTTCAGTATTTGAACTCCTTGTATGTCTTTCTTTGGTCTTATTGCTCTGTCTAGGACTTCCAGTATTATATTCAAAAGCAATAGCAAGAGTGGATATCCTTGTCTTGTTCCTGATCCTAAAGGCCTTCAGCTTTTCAACATTGAGAATAATATTGACTGTGGGTTTGTCATATATGGCTTTTATCATGCGAAGGTATGTTCCTTCTATCCCAAGAATTTCGAGGGCCTTCATCATCAACGGACGTTAAACTTTGTAAAATGCTTTCTCAGCATCTATTGATACGATCCTATGGTTTTTATTTTTCTTTTTGTTCATGTATTGGATCACATAAATTGATTTTTAGATGTTGAACTATCCTTGTGACCCTAGAATAAATACAACTTGATCATGGTGTATTATCCTTCTGATGCACTGCTGGATTCTGTAGGCAAGGATTTTGTAATGGATTTTTGTATCCATATTCATTAGGGATATGGCCATTAGTTTACTTTTTTGTGTGTTGTCTTTGTCTCCGACTACATATACATTTTCTCTGTCAGTTTTCAGAATTGGTAATAATTGTCTGACATACATTGGCGCTCGTTCATTGGGGGAGTATATGTTGATGAGTGTTGTATTTTCCTCATGTATTGTCCCCTTAATCATAATGTAGTGTACATCTATGTCTCTTTTGACCTTTTTCAGTCTGAAGTCTATTTCATCTGATATAAGTATAGCTGTTCCTGCCATCTTTTTTGCTTGTAGGATTGTTTTCCAACCTTTTGCTTTCAGTCTATGTTTATCTTTTGTAGTTAAATGTGTTTCTTGAGGACAGCAGAGAGTTATATTTTGTTTTTCAATCCAGCCTGCTACTCTGTGTCTTTTCATTTACCTTTACATTTAGGGTTAATACTGATACATTGGCATCTGTATTTGGCATTTTGCTTGTCTTTTTTGTGATTTTATTCCTTACCATATTCCATTCTTAATGTTCATTCCTCTGTTGGTTTTGCCTTTAGGACTTCTTGTAGTATTTTTTGGAGTGGGGGTTGAGTAGTAAGGAATGTCTGAAGATTCTGTTTGTCTGAGAAGGTCCTTATTTTTCCTTCACAGAGTAAGGAAAGCTTTGCAAAGTAAAGTATTCTTAGTTTGCTGCGATGCTACATGCAAAAGAATGAAACTTGACTACTACCTCACACCATGCACAAAAACCATCTCATAATGGATTAAACAACTAGACATAAGACCTGAAATCATAAAATATATAGAAGGAAATATAGGCGAAACAGTACATGGCATGCACCTCAAAGACATCTTTATAGACGCATCACCCAAAGCAGTGATAGTGAAGTGAAAGATAAACAACTGGGACTACATCAAATTAAAGAGCTTCTGCACAGCAAAAGAGACAATAACCAAAACGAAGCGAAACCCCACTGACTGGGAGAAAATTTTTGCACACAACACTAATGATAAAGGACTGATCACAAAAATCTACAAAGAGCTGATGAGACTCAACAAAAACAAAGAAAATAATCCAGTCAAAAAATGAGCAGAAGAAACTTCTCCAAAAAAAAACTTCTCCAAAGAGGAAATGCAAATGGCCAACAGATATATGAAAAAATGTTCAACATCACTTATAATCAGGGAAATGCAAATCAAAACTACAATGAAATACCACCTTACACCATGAGAATGTCACATACTAAAAAAAACTAGTAACAACAAATGTTGGCGAGGTTGTGGAGAAAAAGGAACTCTCCTGCACTGCTGGTGGGAGTGCAAACTGGTCCAACCACTATGGAGAGCTGTGTGGAGATTCCTCAACCTACTAAAGAGAGAGCTTCCATATGCAGCAATTCCACTCCTAGGTATTTACCCAAAGGACACAGAAACATTAATGCCAAAGAGCACCTGCACCCCTATGTTTATAGCAGCATTATTCCAAAGCTAAGCTTTGGAAACAACCCAAATGCCCAAAAATAGATGACTGGATCAAGAAGATGTGGTACATATACACAATGGTATATTACTCAGCAATCAAAAAAGATAAACACATGCAATTTGCAGCAACATGGATGGAGCTGGAAGGGATCATGCTCAGAGAAATAAACCGAAAAGAAAAAGAAAAATACCAGATGGTCTCACTTATAGCAGGAATTTAAAAAACTTAAATAAGGGGCCAGGAAAAAGACTAACTATAATAAAGAAAAAAATCAAAATCAACAAGTAACTATAAACTAGACACACACTACAGGGGGGGCGTGGGGAGAAGGGAGGAGAGAAGGTATTAGGGTCAAAATAAGGGGGATGGAATTGTATGAGGAATATAACCAAAATGAAAATGCATACATTGTGCAAAAACAAAAAATGATGTAAGAATTAAATAAAATAAAATATATTAAATAATAAAAAAAGAAAAAAAACCAAAGCCTTGAGGATGACACAAACATAACCTTGAGGGTGTTTACCCCCACTAGACCTGTATTACAAAAAATAGCAAATGTAGCTCTACAAGCTGAAGCAAAAAAGACAAAAATGCATTAACGTAATGAATACAAAAAAATTAGGCCACTGTAATATTTGAAGAATAGCATATAAAACAATTATAGCATATAGGTTAATGTAAAGAGCATTACAATTAATTAGAATCACTGAAAAGTAGTAATGAATTCACAGTATTAAGAATTAATTTGAGAGCAAAAAAGAAAGTGGGAAGTTTAAAAGAATTTTACGTAACTTTATTAGGCAAATGAAAATTCGCTATCAGCAGAAAAAAGATTATTTTATCTACATGTCATTATCTGTAAATCTCACAGTGACTGCAAAGCAAAAATTTACAGCAGAGACACGAAACATAAAAAGAGAGATGAGTAAACTACATGAGTTTATCTTTTTTGATTGCTGAGTAATATTCCATGGTGTATATGTACCACATCTTCTGGATCCAGTCATCTATTTTTGGGCATTTGGGTTGTTTCCATAGCTTAGCTATTGTAAATAGTGATGCAATAAACATAGGGGTGCAGGTGCTCTTTGGAATTGATGTTTCTGTGTCCTTTGGGTAAATACCTAGGAGTGGAATTGCTGCATATGGAAGCTCTACGTTTAGTAGGTCAAGAAATCACACAGCTCTCCATAGGTTGGACCAGTTTGCACTCCCACCAGCAGTGCAGGAGAGTTCCTTTTTCTCCACATCCTCGCCAACATTTGTTGTTACTAGTTATTTTAATATGTGCCATTCTCACTGGTGTAAGATGGTATCTCACTGTAGTTTTGATTTGCATTTTCCCTATGGATGGAGCTAGAAGGGATCATGCTCAGCGAAATAAGTCAGAAAGAAAAAGAAAAATACTGGATGGTCTCACTCATAGTAGGAATTTAGAAAACCTAAATGAGACCAAGAAAAAGACTAATCAATACAAAGTAAAAATAAAAAGCAACAAGCAACTATAAACCAGAGACACACTACGGGGGTGGGGGGGGGGTTGGTGAAAGGAAGGACTAGAGTCAAAATAAGGGGAGAAGGGGGTGCAATTGTATGGGGACTATAATCAAAATGAAAATGCATACATTTTGCAAAGATGAAAAAAGATTTAAGAATTATATAAAATAAAATATTTAAATAAAAAAATATAGACCAAAAAAAGAATGAGTAAATCCCCATAGAAAACCACCAACTAATAGAGGCAGACAGCAACAGAAAGAAAATGAAGCAATGGAGAAACAAATAACCAGAAGCAAAAGAAAAAATATCAGTAGTAAATCCTTACATATTATTAATGACCCAACACGAAAATGGATTAAACTCATCAATCAAAAGGCACAGAGTAATTTGACAAATTACAAAGAAAAAAAAGCTAAACTGAACCCCATTATATTCTGCTTATAGAAGACATGTTTCAGTTCTAAAAACACAGAAATTCAAACTGAAATGATGGAACATGATATTCTAAGCAAACAGAAGCCAAAAGAAGATGGAATTAGTCACAGTTTTATCAGATGAAATGGACTGGAAGCCTGAAAAGAGCCAAAGAAAGTAATTATTAACTATAAAGAAGACAATATATCAAGAAGATATAGCAATCATATATGCTCCAAACACCAAACTATATTAAGAAATAATAACAGATCTTACGGGAGAAATAGACAATACACTAACAGTAGAGGACTTTAAAGTTTTACTATCAGCAATACATAGATCATCTAGACAGAAAAATCAACAGGAAACATGAAATTGAACCACATTTTAGAGCAAATGCACTTAACAGATAAACAGAATATTTCATCCAACAGTAGCAAAATATATGCCGTTAAAATGTATATGGAATATTCTCAAGGCTAAATCACAGGATAGTCACAAAACAAATTTTAGCAAATTTAAAATTAAAATCATACCACATAACTACTCTGATCACAAAGGTATGAAATTAGAAATCAACCAGAGGAAAGTGAATATATCTATAAATATGTGGAAACTAAACAACAAACTTCTCAAGTATCAAAAACAATAAACTTCAGTGTCAAAAAATACAACAGAGGACACATTATCTTGAAACAAATAAAAATGAAAACTTGAGCAGTCCTAAAATTTGTGTTGCACCCCAAAAGACACCAAGTAACCAAAGCAATCCTGATAAAAGAGACCAAAGCCATGGGTATCATACTTCCTAATTTCAAACTAAACTATAAGCTATAGTAATAAAAACTGTATGGTACTGGCACAAAATATACACACAGACCAGTGAAATAGAATAGAGAGCCCAGAATTAAATACTGGCATAAATGGTTAACTAACATTCAGTAAGGGAACCAAGAAGCACCCAATGGGGAAAGGATAGTTTCTTCAATGAATGGTGCTAGGAAACTGACAAACACATGAAAAACAATGAATCTGGACCCCATTCATTCAATATTCACAAAAATTAATTAAAAATTAATCAAAGAATTAAATACAGGTCCTGATATCACAAAACTCCAGAAGAAAATATGTGGAAGTAGTTCATTAGTATTGAACTTGGCAAAGATTTATTGGACATGATGCCAAATGCAGCAAAAATCAACAATAGACTACATCAAATGCAAAAGTTTCTGCACAAGAAAAGAAAATTAAAAAAAAAGAAGTGCCAGTCCACAGAGTGGGATAAAATTTTTGCAAATGTCACATGAGTGGTTAATATCTAAAATATATATTTATATAACTTAATAACTAAATAAACAATCTGATTTAACAATGGGAAGAAATAAACATTTTTTCCAATGACAATATAAAAAAGGTAATAGACACATGAGAAAATGCTCAATATCACCATCACTGGGGACATGCAAATAAAAACTACTATGAGAAAATATAGCCTCACGTGTTAGAATGGCTATCATCAAAAAGACAAGAGACAGGGCAACAGGTGCTTTCAAGGATGGAGCATAAAGAGAATGCTTCTATCATGGTGGAAATGTAAATTAGTCCAACTACTATGAAAAACAGTTTACAGTTCATCAAAACATTAAAAACAGAACTTCAGTGATATCCTGGACTTGAGTTGGGGAGGGTGCAAGAGTGAGCAGTGGCCTCAAAACCTTTTGTGAAATGCTGCCAGAACCCTCCCAGACCAATGAGACCCCAAACCTATGTCAAGGAGAGTACCAGAGCAGCCAGAGGTCTTGCAATCTTCTGCAAGACAATGCCAGTGTCCGCTTGAACTGGCAGAGGCCTTGTGACTTTCAGCAAGACCCTGCCAGTTCCTGCCCAGACCAGTGAGGTCCCAGACCTGAGGGTGCCAGACCAAGCAAAGATCTTGCAACCTTTCAAGAGACCCCAGCAGTGCCTGTGCAGATCAGCAGAGCTGTTGGAACTTTCTACAATTCTCCACCAGTGCCCACTCCAGACCCACCTGTACAAGGATGGAAGAGCAGCCAGAGGCCTGTGATCTTCTGCAAGATGCTGCCAGCACCAGCACACCTCTGGCCTCCTGACCTCTGGCGAAATTCTGCCAGTGCCAACCCACACAGGTACAGGGCTTATGACCTTCCCCAGAACCATGCCAGCTCCCGCCCGCCCTAAATAGGCTTAGTGATCTCCAACAAGATGCCCCCAGTACACAAACTGACTGGTGAGACACTGGATATACATCAGGGAGAAAGCCAGAGTTGGCAGAGGCCTTATGAGCTCCCATGAGACCCTGCCAGCTGCTCCCCCAGGTAACTGGGACTGACCTCACTGCATGCCCAGATTTGCATTGGGGTGGGGGTACCCCACCAGAAGTCCTACTCACGGGTCCTAGCCAGGACCACCAATATGCTGTACACCCATCGCACACCAGAAGGAACCCTGCCTGAAGGGCTGATCTCTGATCCCAGCTATCCCAGTCAGGTCTGCTACCATACTGTACAACCCAGATCTGCTCTAAGGAAACACCGAGCTATTGTATCCACCTCCTGGTAAAAGCCCACAACAGAAGGAAAGGAAGACTCATACCCATTAGAAGCTCCATTCACAGCAGAGCAAACCCAAAAGCAAACAATGGAGTAAAGAGAAAAAATGGACAAAAATTCTGGGGCAACAATACTCCACAGAAAGAAAACCTATCTCCATAATCTAATAACACAGACATGGGAGAGTTTTCCTTCAAATCAGATGAAGAGTTCAAATTTGTCATAATCAAGAAAATCAAAGAAAGAAAATTCATTGAAAAAGAACAGAGATAGGGGCCTCCCCTGGTGGCGCAGCGGTTGAGCGCTGGGCTGAGAAGCTGCCCGCAGCCTCTGCAGCGCCGGTTCAATCCCCAGCCAAAGGCAAAGGTCCCACATGGCCCACAGACCTCTCCTGCCACGCCCGCTGCTCCCCTCAGCAGCTTACTTCAGTCAGTCTGCCTGTTCTGTTCCCCGCTCTGTCTGTGGTGAGTCCTCTCACCACCCCCCTCCCCTGCATCTCTGGCCTGTACCCTAGCCCCTATATGCATACATAAATAAACCTTTAAAAAAAATTTTTTTAAACTCCCCCCCCCACCATGGTGCAGCAGTTGAGCGCTGGGCTGCAAAGCTGCCCTCAGCCTCTGCAGCACCAGTTTGATCCCTGGCCACCGGGCAAGGGTTCCACATGGTGCGCAGACCTCTCCTGTCCTGCCTGCTGCTCCCCTCAGCAGTGTACTTCGTCAGTCTGCCTGCTCTGCTCTCTGCTCTGGCTCTGGTGAATTCTCTCACCCTGCCGTGCTTCTGATTGTACCCAGTGCTTGTATAAATTAAAAAAAAAAAAAAAAAAAGAAAAAAGAACAGATATAAATGAGAAAATGCAGAAAAGGAAAAGCTATAAGAAACAAAACCAAAGAAAAGAATATCTACATTGAAACTTAAAATACCAGCAGAACAGCAGGATATTGAAAGATCAACAGAATAAAAATTTCTGGCAAAAAGTCATGAAATTAGAATGGACCAAATAGAAGAATGAATCAATCATCTCAAAGATGAAGATATGGAGGGGGAAAAAAAAGATAGAAAATGAGAGATACAAAACAACAAATAAACACTTTGAGAATGATTTGGCACCATGAGGAAAGGAAATATCTGAGTCATGGGAATCCCAGGAGGAGAAGAGAAAGAGAAGGAAGCTGAAAAATTATTTAAGGAAATAATTGAGGAAAACTTCCCAAACTTGAAGAAGGAAATGGACATAAACATACAGGAAGCTAAGAGGACATCCAACTGCATAAATAAAAGGAACTTGACAGCAAGACACATAGTAGTAAAGCTCCCAAGAGTCCCAACAAAGAAAAAAATAATGAAGCTGCCGAGGGGATAGAAACAAATAATCCATAAAGGAACAGTGATTAGGCTAATATCAGTTGTCTCTGAAGAAACACTAAGAGTAAGAAGAGAGTGGAGTGACATTCAAATATCTAAGAAAAAAAAAAAAAGCCAGCCAAGAATACTTTATCCTGCAACATTCTCCTTCTTATACAAGGGAAAAATAAGGACCTTCTGAGACAAACAAAATCTTTGCAAATTAGCAACCATTAAGCCCCCCTCCCAAGGACTATCACAGGAAGCTTCAAGACTTGAAGCAAAGGGAGGAATGAACACAAAGAACTGGACAAGGAATTGAACAGAAACAATAAAAGATGACAAATGGCATTAACAGGCTTCCAGATATCAATGACCACTCTAACACCAATGGACTGAACTCACCAATAAAACGACAAGAGTATCATGTTGGATTAGGAAAGAAAATCCAACTTCTGCTGCCTCCAAGAAATGCACCTAAGTTCTAAATAGAAAACATGGGTTGGAAAACAAATTTACTAGCAAATGGCACCCAAAAGAAGGCAAGAACAGCCATACTTATTTCAGACAAAACAGTCTTACAGCTACAAAAAAGTGACAAGAGAAAGGGAGAAATACCATATAATGATTAAGGGGAAAATATATCAGGAAGACATAACGCTCATCAATATTGAATCACTAAAGGAAGGAGCACCAAAATACATTACTCAATTACTTTTGAATCTGAAAATAATTACTGGAGAAAATACGTACATGGTAGGAGACCTAAACACTCCACTCTCACCAATGGACATATTGAGAAGACAATAAAAAATAACAAACCAAAAACAGGGACATAATAGCCCTAAATAAAGATCTAGACTACATGGGCATAACAGACGTCTATGTGACACTGCACCTTCAAAACCAAAATACACATTTTCTTAAGTGCCTATGGATCATTCTCTAGTATCAACCACAGACTGGATCACAAGACAAACATCAACAAGTACATGAAGAAGGTTGAAATCATACCAAGTATCTTTTCTGACCATAACTGGGAGAGTAGATACCCCAGGCAGAGAATGGGCTGAGGGTTAGCCACTCAAGGCACAATGGGGCATTCTATGGTATTATGAATTTCCCTGAAGGAGCTTTTCCCACATAAGGGCATGTGCCCAGCCTGGGATGAAGGGAACTCCATAAATGGCATGAGCAAGAGAACCCTACCCCAGATGAGTTAAGAGACACAGACTGAGCCAGGCCAGGATTCATCATAGGTCCACCAGCAGAGAGAATAACTGGGGAGAGAACTACTGATACCCTGGAAAGAATCAAGCAAAAACCTGCAGCTCTAGCCCCCTGGAAGCAGTGACACAGTGGCAGGGGGAGAGTGGGTGGAAGGCGGTGACAGCCATAGCCAAATAATAGGGCCTACACCCCTCCTGGGTGTCGCCTGCCTTGAGTGTCATGCTGAGGGGGCCTAGCTGTGATCTACAAGTTTCACAGATAATGATACAAGGCAGAAGAAAGCTTTTATACCTCAAAAGAAACCATTGCAAAAACAAAAAGGCAACTACAGAATGGGAAAAAATATTTGTATATCACACATCTGAAAAGGGGCTATGTTTCAAAATATAGAGTACTTATACAATCCAACAGAAACAAGAAAAGACAACCAATCAAAAAATGGGCAAAAGACCTAGACAGACACTTTTCTAAAGACATTCCAATAGACTATCAATATATGAAAAATTGATTAACCTCACTTAGTATACAGGAAATGGGAAATGCAAATCAAAACCACGAGATATCACCTCATTCCTGTGATAAAGGCCCACATCAAAAATAATGGAAACAACAAATGTTGGCAAGGATGTGGTGGAAAAGGAACTCTCACCCACTGCTGGTAGGAATGCAAGTTGGTGTGGTCTCTATAGAAAATGGTATAGAGATTTCTTAAGAGAATAAAAATGGAAATTCTATATGATACCATAATACCTCTATTAGGTATTTATCCTAAAAACATGAAAACTCTAATACAAAAAATTTATGTACACCTATGTTCATAGTGGCACTGTTCCACAACTGCCAAATCATGGCAAAAACTTGTGTCCTTCAAGAGACAAGTGGGTAAAGTATGGAATACCACCAGCTGTTATAGGATACTCAGTGTATCTGTATAAAGCTGTATAAAAACATGAAATAATGTCTTCTGAGACAAAACGGATGGACTTCAAGGTGATCGTGTTAACTGAAATTAATCAGAAAGTAAATGATAGGTGTCAGAGGATCAGATGGTTTCACTCATCTGTGGAATAGAAATAACCAGATGGTAATACCCGCAAAATACAACAGAAATAATCTTGGACTTAGTAAAGAATTTAATGGTTACCAGAGGAAACAGGGAGGCAGGAAGTAAGGGGCAGGGGAAGTAGGAGATGGGGTATGAGCACAGGTGGCTTGGTGGAGGGTGAGTGGAAAATGTACATGTATAGAAGAGCAAAAATAGAACTTTAAAATTAAAAAAAAATACTGAATGGTCAAAAAAAGCACATGGAAAGATGTTTAATATATATCATTCATCAATAAGGAAATGCAAATCAGAACCTCAATGAGTTACCCCACTATGCTCCCAACAGAATTAGGCTAAAGTTTTAAAAACCAACAATAACAAGTACTGGCAAGATTGTGGAGCAAAACTGTATGAAACAAATTTCTGTTGTTACAGTAAAAAAGAAAAAAAAAAGACTGGAGGAACTTTAACTTTCCCAGATTGCTGAAGAAAGTGCAGAATAGTATAATTACTATGCAAAACAGCATGGCAATTCCACTTTTGCTCCTTATCCAAGTGAAACGAAAAGCATGTATACATCAAAGACTTGACAGGAGCTTTCTTTCTAAATGACACAATTAGTAAACTCAAATGTGTAACAAAAGAGATTAATGAATAAAAAATTGTGGGATATGCACACAATGGGTATGTTCCCCAATAAAAGGAACTACATATATGAAACCACACAAATAAATCTCAAAAACAATATACTTAGTAAAAGAGGCCAGCCATAAAGGAATTTTATTTCATTTGTATGCATTTCTAAACAAGAAAAGCTAGCCTATAATGACAGAAAGCAGATCAGTAGTCACCAAGGTCCAGGATGGTGGGAGTGATTAAAAGAGGCACAGAGAAATACTGAAGGGTAATGAAAATGTTCCAAATTTTGACAGGGGTGCCAATTAAATGAGTATCTACAAAATCAAATCAAAATTTGACAAACTATACATTAAAGGTCTCCCCATTTCACTAAAGTAAATCATACCACAAAAAAGTCAATATATAGGTATGTATGCATAGAAAGGATATGTATGTATTCCCTGAGAAGGTTCTCACTGACAACTGACGTTTGAGCAAAGACCTGAAGGAGCTAAGGGAACCAGTTATATGGCCACATGTGGGAAAATTTGTCCAGGAAGAAGAAACCTGTAGAACAAAAACCATGAAGTTTGGAGAAGTGACATGATAAGACTTAATATCTTAATAAAGGTCACTCTTACAGAGTGTTTAGAAGACTGCAAATAGGAAAGGGTAGAAACAAGACTATTTGTAAGGTACTCCACAATCCAGAGTGAGATTGTGAAGATAATGAAGATTGGTCTGGGGGAAGCAGGTAGTTTAAATTCTACAGTTTAAATTCTGAGTGTATTTTATTTTATTTTATTTTTTTTTTTTTTAAAGAGGCATGTGTTTTTATTAATTTATTCGTTTGTTTTGTTTATACATGCACTGGGTACAGTCAGAAGTGCGGGAGGGTGAGAGAATTCACCAGAGCCAGAGCGGGGAGCAGAGCAGGCAGAAGGACCGAAGTACACTGCTGAGGGGAGCAGCGGGCGTCAGGAGAGGTCTGCGCGCCATGTGGGACCCTCATCCGGTGGCCGGGGAGCAGCTGGGGATCGAACCGGCGCCTCAGAGGCTGCGGGCAGCTTCGCAACCCAGCGCTCAACCGCTGCGCCACCGGGGAGGCCCCTCTGAGTGTATTTTAAAGCAGAGCTAACAAATGCAGTTGGACTGGATGTAAGGTATGGAAGAAAGAGAGACTCAAGGATGATCAAGGGTTTTGGCATATACAAGAAGAAAGATAACTATTTACTGAGACAGAGATGATCACGGGACAAGCAGGGTGGGAGCGATGGGAGAGAGAGCAGTTGATGATTTTGGACATACTAAGTTAAACAAAAGAGAAGACAGAAAATTGGTAGTCACTGGCAAACAGAGAATCACTGAAGTCCCAGAACTGTTGAGCCCCCCAAGAGAATGTGCACATACAGAAAAAAAGAGGTTCAAAGAAGGGGCTATATATAGCATTTCAGTCTCAGGTCAGCAAGTTCTTAACATAAACTTGAAATAAAGGTCAGTAGTAACCTGAACTTCACTGTGAAATTATTTTTAGAAACTTGGAGGGACTTCAAAAAATAAAATTAAAAAAGCCTTTCCTATTCTTTACTTGAATGAGAACTCTGAAATTTTTTATGATTCTCTAAGATGAAATGGACACCTTCTTTGATTACATTCTAAACTTGGAAATTATAGAGATAACCACATCATTTATCATTATTCTAGACCTGTATTTCTGTAATCCCTTGGGGAAAGCTCACCACCTTTCAGACATTTAAGACTCAAAGCACAGTAGGTTCACACTAACTTCCCACAAACAGCGAAGGCCCGTCTCCCAGGGAGGAACAACTGCATCCTCATGCCAGACTCATCAGTCATTAATGCTGCTCTGAGCCCGTGAGGTGACGAGACACCACAGAGCTCTCTGACGCTCAGATGTCACTTTGGAGGCTAATGATAAACTACAGGTCTCACAACTCACTTTCCATTATAAGGTATTTCTTGAACTTCTTTTGGTTGTGACAGGCAACCAAAATGATTAAATCGAGTCGTGGTATTTGACACGATAGCCAGGAGACTTCTATTTGTTGATTGCTATTGATTTTTTTTGATACTTCATTTAAAAATCAATAGTTGGAAAGAAAAATAGGCTTGGTTTACACATATTTAAACACACTATTGTATGCTGAAGGAGGCACAAGTTTGGCAGGGCTTTAGCATCCAATTATAAGAAGAGCTCTTAACAGGTGAAAGCAAGGGCTTTAGATCGATATGTCGTTTTCATCTCAATCAAAGAAAGTGGCTATAAATTAGGCTCATCAGTGTTATTTTCAAGGATTTCTTGATGCAACAGCTTTAAACTTTGGTTGGGGATCTTCCTTGGATTTACATTAAAGATGGATACATCACTAAGAGTTTCTGTTTTGTTTTAAAGTATATTTGTTGTACCTGGAATTCATCCGGGCTTTTATCTTTTTGACTTTTTTTTTACTTTTTTGCCGCTCTTCTCCATCTTTCATAGGTTCTTGTGATGCTGCACTTTCAACGACAATGTCAATGATATACTTCTTTAAGGAAAGATGCTCCTGAAAGATAAATAAATGAAATAATAATGATGATATTTGAAAAATAACACAGTATTGCCACAGACTATAGTGAGTATAAAAGATTACACTGATCAAACTAAAAGTCATCTCTTGGAAGTACTGGTTTCCACAACTGCCTTGGAAAACATTGAAGAAATGGTTTTATTTTCATTGACTCGTCAAATCTTTGCTGCATATCAATATAGCAAATGCTAAGGAGATAATAACATAACCCCTCTTCCTTGCAGGCATGGTATAGGAGAGGTAAAATACACTCACAAATATTTAATACCAAATAGTAAGTGCTAATTACAGAGTTAGATTGCTATATAAGCTCTATAAAAGAGGGAACTAGACACAGAGCAATGCGGGTGGGAGGAGGAAAGATTTCAAGAGGGAAGCACTATGTCTGCATGGCCTGAGGGATGGATTGCATTTGAACACGTGGACATCGGGTATATATGTATTTGTTTGGACTGGCAGTGGGAAAAGGTGAAAGGAAGAAGAAAGGAAAAGAACATTTCAGAAAACACAGGCAGAGAGGAGAGAGTAGTATTGTTACTGACAACTGAGAATTAGTTTGGCCGGATCACAAATGAGAGTCTGGTCCCATTTCCTTATGGCTCATCACCGTACTCACCCCTTCCCCTCACTCTTCACACCTCCAAGACAAAACCCCAACCTTAAGTCAAACTCCCTCACTACTTTTGTGTCCATACCTAAGTTTATTTGTAACTACAAATCTCACTTCTAATGTATGACATTTCACCTCAAAAGGGATCTAGTATTGCCAGGCAGTCAAGCAACCTCAGACTAAACTATTTTGGACTCTCCTCTCAAATGTCCTGCATCCTTAAGCCATTGCTCATTTTCTCTCCCTAACATTCTTTCCTCATATTCCACACCTTGTTCACTTTGCTTCACCCACAGCAGACTGAGGAGTTGTGTCCCTCATAGCATGTAGCAGGGATGCTGCTGAATCAAGCTTATATGAGCTGTTCCTTTAGCCAAGAAAAACTGAAAGGGACATTCAGTTATCTGCCGTCTCCTAGACTGCCTACTTCGTGGGGCTTGCCTAACATTTTCTGTTAGTATCAAATATCCACTTTCAGTCCTATAACAGAATAAAAATTGTATAAGAGCAAAAAATTTGTCTGTTTTGCTCACTGATGTTTCTGTGTCTGGTACTATGCCGGCATGTGGCAGGTATTTGATAAGTATGTATTAAATGGATAAGTGGAGGGTAAAGTAATGCAAGCTAATAATAGTATTGATAGTAAAATGGTAAACGTCATCAAAATTTCCAGTTGTAAGATAAATAAATTCTGTGGATATAAGGTCTACCATGTACAGTCAACATTTGAACAGCATTTGAACATCTGAAAGTTGCTAAAAGAGTAGATCTTAAAAGTTCTCATCACAAGAAATAAGTCTGTAATGTATGATGATGGATGTTAACTAAACTTATTTTGGCAATTAATTCATAATACATTATGATATACATGTAAAACTTACACAATGGTATATGTCAATATACCTTAATAAAAAGGGCAAAAAGTAGTATTTATTAGGGTTTCCTGCATAACACACATTGATCTAAGTACTCTACATTTTATCACTCATTAAGTCTTTCAAACTATACTAACAAGACACTTACGAGATAGTTTTTATTGTTCCCATTTTAACTATGAAAAAACAGACAGTTATAGAACCTTCCCAAAATCAGAAGGTTAAAGTCATTACTGAACAACATTGCAGGAGAGAGCCCAAATTTAAACACAAATAGTATGATTAGGGAGTCCACACTCTGATTTCTTTCTTCAAAAAAAAAAATGTTTACTGAAGTAATATTGACTTAAACCATACAGTTTCCAGAGGAACAATATTATAATTTGACATCTGAATATACACTAAGATTGTCACCAAAAGCCTAGGTTCCATCCACCACTGTACAACTGATGCCCCTGACCCGATTCATCCATCATCCCCTGTTCTTCCTTCCCCTCTTGTAACCATCATTTTATCCTTAAAATGTGAGAGTTTGCTTTTGCTTTGTTTACGTGCTTTGTTTCTTCATCTTCCACATGAATGAAATCATGCAAGACTTGTCTTTCTCTGACTTACTTAGCATAATACCTTCTAGGTCAATCTATGTTGTTCAAATGGTAAAGTTTCATCATCATTTAGCTGAGAAGTAGTGTACTGTGTGTATAACACATCTCATTATGCGTTCATCTACTGACATGTACTTCAGGTTATTTTCACATTTTGACTACTGAACTTACTGGCATGAACATAGGAGTGAATATATCTTTTCCAATTAGTGGTTTTCTACTCAATTAGTGTTGTTCTACCTAGAAGTGGAAGAAGTGAAAGTGGATATATTGTTATCCTTGACATCTTGTGGGCTCTCAATCCTCTCTGACATGACAGTGTCAGTTTACATTCCTATCAGAAGCGCGTGAGTGTTATGTCTTCTTCATATCCTCATCAACACCTGTTTCTTGTCTTTTGTTATATAAACCATTCTTACAGGTGTGAGGCATCTCATTGTGATTTTTGCTTTGCTTTTCCCAAATGATAAGGAATGATAAACATATTTCCACATTCATGTTCCTGTGGCCATCTTTTTTTGAGAGGTGACTACTCAGATATTCTTGACTATTCTTAAAAAATATGATTATTTTTATTATTGTACGGTATGGGTTGTGAGTTTATACGTATTTTGCATATTAATCCCTGTCAGATGTATGATTGCAAACATCTTCTCCCATTGTGTTGCTTTTTCATTTTGGTGATGGTTTATTTCACCTTGCAGAAGCTATTCATTCTGATATGGCCCTGTCTATTTTTACTTTTGTTTCCTGTTCCACTGGAGTTGGATCCTCAAAAAATTTCCAAGGTATGGGGAACATTGCCAAAATGAAAATGCATACACTGTGCAAAAATGAAAAATGATGTAAGAATTTTATAAAATAAAATATTAAAAAAAATTTCTAAGGTTCAATTATAAGTTTATCATCTAGCTTTCTGCCCATGCATACAGCCAAGTAAGCACTGTAAAAGTCTCTGCTTCCATTCGCATCATGTCTAAATCAGACTTTTCCAAGGAGCCGGAAGAGCTGTGGAAGATCTTCACTGCAGTTTTAAGATTTGAAACAATTGATGAGAGTCTGAGAAGTCATTTTGATCAGTGGGTAATGGTCATATTGTGTGATGATGAGAGATCCAAACACCAAGCAATCCAGAGGCTTTGGGTTTGTCATTTAGGCCACAGTGGGAGAGGTGGATGCAGCATGAATGCAAGGCATACAAAGTGGATGGAAGAGTTGTGGAACTTAAGAGAGTTGTGTCAAGAGAATATTCTCAAAACCCTCCTGCCTTCTTAAGTGTAAAAAAGAAGCCTGGTGGTGGAATTAAAGCAGACACTGAAGAAAATCACCTAACAGATGATTTTGAGTAGTACAGGAAAACTGAAGTGATTGAAATAATGTCTGAATGAGGCAGTGGCAAGAAGACTTTGCCTTTATAACCTCTGATGACTGTGATTCATAGACAAGATTCTTATTCAGAAATGTCATTGTTGTGAATGGCTACAACTGTGAAGTAAGGAAAGCCCTATCTGAGTAAGAGATGGCCAGTGTTTCATCCAGAAAAAGGTTGAAGTAATTTTGGAAATTTTGGTGGTGGTCATTGATGTGGTTTTGGCAGGAATGACAAGTTTTGTCAAGGAGGAAGCTTCAGTGGTTGAGGTACCTTTGATGGCAGCCAAAGTGATGGCAGATATGGTGGCAGCTGGGTTGCTATAATGGATTTGATAATGATGTAGGCAATTATGGAGGTGGTGGAAGCTATAATAATTTTGGCAATTACAACAAACAATCTTCAAATTTTCATCCATGGGAGACCACACAAATGCTGACCTAGATCTGTGAGACCCCAGAGAAGGAGCCAGAGCAGTCAGAGGGCTTGTTACCTCTTGTGAGACCCAGCCACTGACCACCATGACTAGATGAGGCCTCCAAGCCTCCCATGAGACCATGCCAGGGCCTGTGGACACAAGTTACAGGCCTGGTGAGACACCTGACTCACATCAGGGAAAGCTCAGAAAGGCCTGAGACTTCCTGACCTCTCAAGAGACATCCTACTGACTGGGGAATATTTGCACACCCTACATCTGACTGATATCAGGGATCGACGAAGAGCTCATACAACTCAGCACAAAGGAAACAGCCCAATCAAAAATGGACAGAATAGCTAAGTAGGCACTTCCCCAAAGACGACACACAGATGACCAAAGGCATGTGAAAAAAAATGTTCATCATCATTCTCATGGAAATGCAAATGAGGATCACAATAAGGTATCACCTCACACCTGTGAGAATGGCCCATATGTCAAAAACCCACTAACAAGTGCTGGCAAAGGTGTGAAGAAAAAGGAACTTTCTTACCCTATTGGTGGGAATGTAGACTGATCTGCCCCCTGAGGGAAGAAGTGTGGGGGTTCCTTAAAAGACTAAAAACAGGTTTACCGTATGACCCAGCAGTTTCACTCCCAGGGATCTATCTAAAGCACACACAAAATTAATTCAAAAGGAAATCTGTACTCCTATGCTTATTAGAAGCACTATTACAATAGCCAAGATACAGAAACAATCTAAATGCCCCAGAACAGATGAGTGGATCAAGACGATGTTGTATATAGATACACACAATGAACTCAATGATCAAAAAAGATAAACTCATGCCATTTCTTGCAACATTGGTGGAACTGGAAGGGATTATTCTAAGACTCATGAGCTAGACGGAGAGAGAAATATTTGATGATTTCACTTATAGGAGGAATCTATAGAAACCAAACAAAGGATCAGATGGAAGACAGACCACTGAAAGCAGAAAACAGACTTGAGACGTTCAGCGGGAAGTGGGAAACAAAACAGTGGGGAAGGAGAGCACAGTGGATTAGGCAGCAGAGGATAAAGGGCTCCACTCCGGTGGTGGGAAAACTTTGGTGACTGCACCTGAGGGGAGAAATTCCATATTGTGAAGAAATAAACAAATATGTTTAGAAAAATAAAAACTCAATTAAATAAACTCATGCCATTTGCAGCAACATGAATGGAGCTAGAAGGGATTATGTGAAGTAAAAAAGGTCTGAAGGAGAAAGATAAATACTGGACTGTGTCACTAATATGTGGAATATAAAGCAACCAACCTAAGAGTCAGATGAAGAGAACTTCAACACTAGCACTTGACAGTTGACTACAGAACTGAAACACCCAGGTTGGGGAGAATCAAAGAGAGGGAAGGAAGCACCATGGACTGCGGTGGTGGATCTATGGGTAACTTGGTGGTGGGAGCACTACAGTTGAAGTACTTGAAGGAGATACCCAAATAATATCTCAATTAAAAATCAATGAATTTTTTTTAAAAGATTTTTTTAAAAACAAAAGAAAAAAATTTTGGTCCTGCAAAAGGAGTGCATTTTGGAAGCAGAAGTTCTGGCCACTATGGTGATAGAAGTCAATACTTGACCAAACCACAAAACCAGAGTGGTTATCACGGTTTCAGTAGCAGCATTGCCATGGCAGTGGCAGAATGTTTTAACAACTGCTAAGGAAGAAAGCTTAGCAGAGAGGTGAACCAGAGAAGTGACAGGGAAGCACAGGTTACAACAGATTTGTAAAGTCAGCAAAAGAGTGGTGGCAGGGCCCGGCTGCTACAAAGAAGACATGTTTTAGACAATACTCATGTGTATGGGCAAAAACTAAAGGACTGTATTTGTGACTAACTGTGTAACAGGTTATTTTAGTTTTTGTTATGTGGAAGTGTAAAACATCCCAACAATGGGTTTTAATGTAGATTTTTTTTTATATTCATGTTGTTGATTGCTAAATATAATGGTCTGATCATGAAACTGAATGTTTCTTTTAAAAAAACAAATCAGAGTTTATTAGCTCTATTTTTTTGTATATATATTTCATGGGTTCAGGTCTCACAGCCAAGTCTTTAATTCAATTTGAATTACATTTGTCTATGGTGTAAGACAGTGGTTTTGTTTTAATGTTTTGCATACGGCTGTCAGGTTTCCCTAGAGGTAATGAGTGGAAAATGAGTTTGAGCTGTACAACTGTGCTCATTATAAAACTTTTGAAATCATAAACCAAGCAAATATACCCCAAAGCCAAAAGGAGAAAATATTTTCTCACAAGTAGAAGCAATTACTTTCTTTGGTAAATTTGACTGTTGGAGAGCAGGTCACCTTTATGCTTCGATATTCATCAAAAGCAAGATTTCAGTGAAAAGTTTAAATATATATGAATGCAACTTAAAAAATTAACCCAAGTCTCAAATCAAATAAAAGTACACAAGCAAAGAAAGAAAACCCTCTTTCCATATCCATTAAGATACTTGGTACAGGGCCTCCCTGGTGGCGCAAGGGGTTAAGACGCAACCTGTGAAGCTATCCGCAGCTTCTGCAGCACAAGTTCGATCCCCAGCCAGGGAGAAACCCACATGGCGTGGCAGATCTCTCCTGTCTCGTCCGCTGCTCCCCTCAGCAGTGTATTTCAGTCAGTCTGCTTGTTCTTGTTCCCCACTCTGTCTCTGGTGAATCCTCTCACTCCCCCACACCTCTGGCTTGTACCACAGCTCTTAGATGCATAAATATATAAATCTTAAAAAAAAAAAATACTTGGTACAAAGTAAATAATGTGAATTTACAATTCAGGTTACCATTTCTTGAATATCTCCTACTGATCATCAAAGGGCTTAAATCATTGCATACATTATTTTCTATAATCTTCATGACCCTATAGAACACATGGCAATATTTTTGCATTTTGTAGATGATAAACAAAGGATCAAAGGGTCACAAAGTTCAAGGTCAAAAGCACAACTGGATATTATATAATATCAAATTTTTCAGTACTCCTCACCTATTCCCACACTTTCACTAACACTGCTCAAAGAGCCTGAGTCTCTGGCACATAATTTCTGTCACTGGACTAAGAAAAAAAAGTATTCTAAATGACATCTTCAATTTTGTGAATGGCCCAATTATACTATTTCAACTAGTATGCAAATGTCATTTACATATTTAATAAAATCCATTAAGGATCTTTATACACAAATTTCCATACTCTATACTGAAAATTCTGATTCTACCTAAAACTATCAAGAATCTTATCTCCTTAAAATATATTTACATTTATAAACACCCCAATATACATAATCATGCAGTAAACATTAATGTTAACTTTTTATAACTCTCAAAACTAAAAATAAATTATCACATATTTTTATTTTTGTTTGACTTATTTGTAGCTCTTTTCTTAATATAAAAGAAAAATTAATATGTGAATAGAAAACAAAAATAAAATAGAAAACAAAAATAAAAAAAATAAGTCTACTATAGTTCTAATACCTAAAACTAATTGAGTAAATCCTTCCAGGCATCTTCTGCATGTTTTATGAAAATGTGACATACCATAAACAATATTTTAAAATCTGATCTCTCATTTAATTTTGCAAATAAATTCATATTTACTAAGTAATATTCTACTACATAATCTACTACAAATAATAATAGCAACAAATAATCTAAGAGTTAAATATTTAAAGACTCCATCTATTATTCCTGGAGATCATGTCAAGGAATTGAAGTTACTGGGTCACAGATTACATGTTTTTTTAGGCTTTCCAGAAGTATCCCCAAATTGAACAATCAAAATAGGAATTAAATTATATCCCTACCAGTTACTTACCAGTACCTAATATTTGTGTTTGGTTTGCAAATCTGCCAACTGGTTAGCTGAGAAACGAGCAGTGATGGGGGCTAGGGAGAAAGGGAGGGCACCAGAGCTAGACCAGGGACCTGGGTGTACACACAGCCTGCGCTGCATATAAACACTGTGTGATTAATAACCTGTTTCCTTTGAAATGAAACTCAAGTTTTGAACTAAGAATGCTCCCCTTTGATACCTGAAGTGTCAGACATCGACACCATCAAGAGAACAAAGGTGTTTTCCCAGGATCAGGAAAACAGGGTCTACCTGGATCAAGATGACCAAGGAGGTGAAAAAGTGTGGGGACAACATGATGAAACCAGGGCACCAACAGTGATGGGCTGCTGTGGTGGCAGATTTGCTTATGACTAACTGTCTTTGTTCAGCTCACTAGAAAAAGGCCAGCTTGAGACGAGATGTTAGAATGGGTCTTTAGGGTTCTCTCAGATTGCTGGCTTTCTCCAGACATTGAAGTTTACGTTATAGACTCAATTCCCGTCTGTTTATTGGCTTCTGGCAGAGACAGGTAACCTGACCCTGGCATTTTCCGGTTACATTTCTGATGAGTCCACAGGGTCAACAGCGGGACTCTCTGGGTGAATTACTGCCGCTAGCCTGGGGGGCTCACTAGTGCTGCCTGGGCCAGGGGACCCCCAGGCCCCAGGTAAAAAGAAAACTCCCAAGCAGCACTACCAAGTGATTTCACCTGGGGACTTTTCTTGGCCTTGTTCCCAGCACCCTCTGTCATAATAGCTTAAAAAACCAAATTGTCCCTCTCCCTGGTTTCTCTAGTTTTTCTGGTCCTGTATCCCAGGTTATGTGGGCAGTTTGGTCTCAGGTCTGAAGGTACCTTCCTGTTCTGTTGTCTGAACTGCAAGAGCTCTTGTCTGTTAGAATGAGTGGCAGGTTACACAGCTGCTGGTCTGTGTGAATACCTTCTCAGGCTGGGGTCAAACATTCTGCACCCAAACTGAGAAAGGCACAGAAATAGTGAAAAATTAGCTAAAACATCGCATCTCTTGTTAAGGAATTGCATGAGAGTACAAAGAATGACAATGGACGTGCCTTTGCCTCTGAAGTGACAGGGGGGCAAGCAAACAACTAGGATTGAGTAAAGACTGCATACAGTCTGGAGATCTGGTCAGCAGGTAAAATGAAAAAGAAACAAAAAAAGAAAGGATTATGATTTGGTTATGTCAGATTGGAATTCCATCCTTAGGAAAACTAAAACTGCAATATTTTTTGTACTGAATCCTGATAAATTATTCTTTCAGTACACTTCAGTAGCTTTCCAAATCTATTGAAAAGTGGGGTTTTAATAATGGAGTTACAATCATCTTAAAATCTAGAAAATAAAGAGGTAGGGTGTATTCTGTTATATAATTACCAGTCAATTATGGTTATTCTGAAATACCCTATAACACAAAATCAAACAAACAGCCTTGTGAATTGCTTGGCAATCAGATTTGAATTGTGGTTATTTTTAAGTTTTTTGCTACTCAGAGAACTTACCAAACTTTGTATTCAAGAATTTTAGAGATGAGAAACTGATAGTACTCTGAAAATACAAGTTTGTCACGGAACTGAGGAAAATTAAAAAGCTATGAAAACTGGACTCATGAAAACTGCGTTCTTTTATGAGCAATCTGGAATATCTGTTCTTCTGTCTCTCACCCCAATATGTAAAAGTCTCACTAACTATTCTAATTCCACATGTCAAAATGCCTCCTTCCATAAATCCAGTAAAATTCTTTTTTTCCTCTTTAATAGACAATCGGAAATACGGGTGTTTGGAATGCTATGTTTTCAAAAATCAGACTGATCTCAGAATCAACAAGAAAACAAATAGCCTAGCACCTGTTTAAGGGGTATAGCCAGTCCTTCATGAGGATAAACAAGGTAATCCCTTGACAAGCCCAGGAACCCCAGGATGTCTTGGGAATCTTGAAAGGTGAGGAATTTACCCAAAAATTGGCAGGCAAAGTATGATGGTAAGAACTTAGTATCATCCCAAGCCCCAAGAGACTGGCTGTTGAAGAGCTCTCAATTTGAGATTTTTTTTTTAGTATGTTTTTCTCTCTTTTTTATTTTTATATTCCCCATACAATACAATTGCACCCCCTTATTTTGGCCCCAATCCCTCCTTTCCCCACCCACTCCCCATAGTTTGTCTCTGGTTTATAGTTGTTTGTTGATTTTGATTTTTTCTTTCTTATAGTTATTCTTTTTCCTGGTCCCTTATTTAGGTTTTCTAGATTCCTGCTATGAGTGAGACCCTCCGGTATTTTTCTTTTTCTTTCCGGCTTATTTCGCTGAGCATGATCCCTTCCTGCTCCATCCATGTTGCTGCAAATTACATACAAGGAATACATATAGGCAAGGATAGTGATAGTCAAACTATCACTATTCGCGGACCATATAATATACAGAGAACCCCAAAACCTCCACAGAAAAACTAATTAAACTCATCAATCAGTTCAGTAAAGTGGCAGGATACAAAATCAACACACAAAAATCAGTAGCCTTCCTATACACAAACAATAAATCTGAAGAAGAAGAAATCAAGAAAACCATCCCTTTTCTTATTGAAACAAAAAAATCAAATACGGGCCTTCTGGGTGGCGCAGCGGTTGAGCTCTGGGTTGCAAAGCTGCCTGCAGCCTCTGCAACAGCAGTTTGATCCCTGGCTGCTCCCCGGCCATGGGAGGAGGGTCCCACATGGTGCGCAGACCTCTCCTGCCACCCGCTGCTCCCCTCAGCAGTGTACTTCGGTCCTTCTGCCTGCTCTGCTCCCCACTCTGGCTCTGGTGAATTCTCTCACCCTCCCGTGCTTCTGACTGTACCCAGTGCTTGTATAAATAAATAAATAAATCTTTAAAAAAAAAATCAAATACTTGGAAATAAACCTAACAAAAGAAGTAAATGACCTATACAGAGAAAACTATAAAACACTGTTAAAAGAAATAAGACACAAAGAAATGGAAAGACATCCCCTGCTCATGGATCAGAAGAATTAACATCAAAATTTGAGACTTCTTATAAGGAGTTCCAACCAAGCAAATTAAAAAGTCTGTAAAGTACTTTCTGTTCCGGCTGAATTTATGCAAGTTCGTTGAAATTAGACTTCATTTACAAATAAATTACTATAATTATTTGATAAAATTCAAATAATTTGATAAAATTGGTGTAAAGGTGGAAAATAAATTGTTTCAGTACTGTATCGTTTTGGGGAATCAAGTTCTTGTCCTCTGGAATGTTTTGAAGATCTTTTATTTTGCTTGTTGTGTGTTTGTTTTAACCTGTAACCTAGACTATATCCCAAATTTCTGTATGACTCTGAAAACTCAGAATTTTACATTCAGCCTGGTGGGGGTAAAATAATATCTTCTTTCTGGGCAATCTTATATTGCACCTCTTATTTCTGTCACATGACCACAATAGCCTTAAAAAATCCCATCAACAGCTGTGGTGCCAACAGGTACAGGCCTTTCATGACAAGAAAACCCCCAATGACGACCTGATTCAACTGAAAGTAGTCAGATGACAACACTTAATCTCCCCACAGAAATGAACGGCTCAACCTGACGGTGGGGAAAATCACAGAGCACTCTCTCTTGCTTTGGAGAAAGACACTCTCTTCCCCCCTCCAAGTTTCTTCAATCTTAAACAAACCTTGTAGATATAAGGGTCATAACTAACAGCGGGGAATGGCAGGGACTAGGGCGGAATATACCACAGCTAGTATAGGAATCTGCACATGCACACAGCAGAGCCTAAGTGCAAACACTGTGTGATTAATAATTTGTTTTCTTTGAACTAAAATTGTTTTGAATTGAGGTGTCCTGCCCCAGTGACACCTCCGAAATGTCAGACATTGACACCTTCAGAAAAACGGGATGTTTGCCCAGGCCAGGAAAATAGGATGTACCTGGATCAAGATGACCAAGGAGGTGAAAACAATGTGGGGACAAGATGAAGACCCGGGCACCAACCATGATGGGCTGGTGTGGTGGGAGGTTTGCTTATGATTAACTATCTTTGTTTAACTCACCAGAAAAAAGCCCAGTTTCAGATGAGATGTATCAGTGTAATCCCCATAGAAAGAGAAGACTACTCCAGGTTCCCTGTATCACCCAACGAAGAGTAGAGCTGAGAAGGTAGAAAAGACCAGAAGGCTATGGGAGAGGAAGGAAGACGACTTGAAGGAGGTGCATGGAACAGAGAGACAAGTGAAGAAGAAGCTATACTTGCTTCTCAGCCTTGGACTTGTACCAGGGACTTGGGGAACATGGAAGGAGACACTTGAAACGGATGTGGGTGAGACACCCATAGGGAGGCTGACAATAGCAGCCTTTATCTTGACTTAGATTTTGATTGTGTTCTTCTCCTTCCAGATTTGCTTGGCTCCTTCTGCCCCTTTCCTATGGGTGCCCGCCAAAAGGCACCTGTGTGGTCCTGCTTTAGGACAAACCTGTTTGGCTGGGTATTTACCCATAGCCTGGGTAATTCTGGGTGTGTAATTGGAAAATATTTTAACTATATTCTTTCTCTTCTCTGTATTGCACACTAATTCTATTAAAGTTCTTTTCTATTGAAAGTCTCATGCACTGAGTATGTTTTGTCTTTATGCAGCAGATGGCAGAATCCTTTAGAACAGGCAGGTTTAGGGGTGTTAGGGTGCTCCTCATTCTGCATGCTAACAATGTCAGAACAGGATTTTGATAAAATATCCCCGTTTTCTCTGATTGCTGAATTTCTGACAATAAAGTGCTCATTATAAATTCAATTCCTGTTTCTGTTCCATTGATTTCTGGCAGCAATAGGCAGCCCAACCCCAGCATTTTCCAGTTACAGTATTAGTACACTTGACCAGTTGTTAGCATTTTTTTCCTGTGACTGAAAATGTGTCTATTGTCTCAGTTTTTTTTTATAAATACATTTCAAGTTTTCATACATTTGCTTCTACAGTTTACACTGTTTTTCCTTTTTATAAGAAAACGATCACATTTTGGTGATTAAAAAAGACACAGTGTTAGATGTGACACAGTATAATTAAAATTGGGGTACAATTTAATACGGTTAATAAAAGGCCCCCACTCCTGGCCTAGTAAATGGGTTTGGGAGGCTGGAATAGATAAGGGAATTGATAAGTATGCCTTAGGGACAAGGCCATAAGAATGACCACCATGACCAGAAAAAAACATCCCAGCTCCAGGAATGCAGAAGCAGAGGCCAGGACATGTTTCTATGTCAAAGGCCAGCACTGGGGAATAGACATTTCAGCAGATAAACTGTGCAGCTGGTACCCCAAGTTACAAAGCCCATGAAAACAGAGTATAAAAAGAGAGCCTCCAATTCTCCTTCATGTGCAGACCTCTCCTGTCTTGCCCACTGCTTCTCTTAGCAGTGTATTTCAATAATCTCGCCTTTTCTGTTCTCCACTGTCTCTGGTAAATCCTCTCATTCCAATGCCACTGGCCTCAACCTGGTATTTCTCCCCACTACAGAACCTAACACCTCTCCAAAACAACATCAGTATCAGTCATGAAAAGACTTATATTATGGAGAGTCTGAGAAGATGAAGGTAGTGGCAGCTAAGTTCAGTTCTTTCTTTTCTTTTTTTTTTTTTAATATTTTTTTTTTTTAGAGGCATTTTTTTTTCTTTATTTGTTTGCTTGTTTGTTTTTGTTTTGTTTATACATGCACTGGGTACAGTCAGAGGCGCGGGAGGGTGAGAGAATTCACCAGAGCCAGAGCAGGGAGCAGAGCAGGCAGAAGGACCGAAGTACACTGCTGAGGGGAGCAGCGGGCGGCAGGAGAGGTCTGCGCGCCATGTGGGACCCTCCTCCGGTGGCCGGGGAGCAGCCGGGGATTGAACCGGCGCCGCAGAGGCCGCGGGCAGCTTCGCAACCCAGCGCTCTACCGCTGCGCCACTGGGGAGGCCCTAAGTTCAGTTCTTTCTGAATCATCACGTAAAACATAAAGAACAATTAGTAAGCCAAAGCAAAACCCATAGAAAACATTTACAACAAAACAAACTGACAACATATTTTCATAACCCTCCAAAAGAAGTATGTGAGGACAAACCACCAAGAGATCAGCTGGGTTTCAGTGTCTTTGAAGAAGAAATAAGAAAGTTAACAGCAAAATGAGTAATTAATTTGAGAACAGTAAAAAGGAACCATTTTTTCACTGGAAGGTTCCATAAGCAACTCTGAGAAAACCATTTAAAACTGAGAAGGTTTTGTCTACCTTAATGGCAGGTGCCTGCATTAAGGTGTGAACAGCTTGGTGACAGACAGCCCCTATGAACTTGAAACTGAGCCACAGGGACAACAAATTGATAACAGAGATAAAGGGAAAAAATGCCTAGATCAAAGCAGGAGACAGAACCAGAAAGCTTCAGAGTAAACAAATCTCCAATAATTTCACTTACAGGTGGAATAAAAGAAACAGATGAAACTCAAACCAAACAAACCACTGAATTCTGACTGAAGGACTGAGGTTCCCAGAGGAGAAAATGGGTGAAAAAAGGGGTGAAGGGAGCCCAATGAGCTGTGGGTGGAGGATTATTAGTGTTTTGGTGGTAGGCATGGCATGATAACATACATTTGAAGAGGTATGAACCTGTACTCCTAAAATACATACTGTGTTGGAAACCAATGTTACCTCAATTTAAAAAAAAAAGATAAACAGAACTATATTTAAACCTATTTCAAAAAACAGGCAAAAGAAAAGTATCAAGGTCAAATACTAAATTACCAATTGAAAAAGAAAATAAATCTAATAGCCCCACTAAGAAAAATGCACACCAAAAAAACCCTAGACAGAATAAATCAAAATGTCACTAACCGTTTTTTACATTAAACTAAGCTCAAACAAATACAGAAAATAGTGCAATACATGAGAAAATAACATGAACCACCATCTTAAAAACTCAGAATTTAGAGCCTCCCCTGTTAGCGCAGCAGTTGAGCGCTGGGCTGTGAAGCTGCCCGTAGCCTCAGTGGCACCGGCTCGATCCCCGGCCACTGGCCGGGGTCCCACGTGGCTTGCAGACCTCTCCTGCTGCGCCCACTGCTCCCCTCAGCAGTGTACTTCATCAGTCTGCCTGTTCTGCTCCCCACTCTGGCTCTGGTGAATTTTCTCACCCTCCCGCGCTGCTGACCATACCCAGTGCTTATATAAATAAATAAATAAATCTTTTAAAAAAACCCAAAAAACTCAGAATATAGGTTATAAAACTCAAATAAGATTGAAAATGAAAAAAAAGCATTCAAAAATGAGATAAAGTAGAACATAAGTGTGAATAAAGACAATAAATAATGCCTCAGACAAAAGGTGGAAAGAAAAAAATTTAAATAAAAATAATTTGAGAATAAGTGAAATATGAGGATAGTAAGGGTGCTTTTGAAAAAAGACTAAAGCAAAGGAAAAGATCAAATATTAAAAGCTCTAATATAGGAAAAGCTTCCTGAAAATAGCATAATTAAATAATGAAAGAGTACATCACATGCCTGAAAATACTAATGTGGCTAGTACCAATATATCCTAATAAATCTCTGGTATTTAAAGAAAAAAGCAAATGAAAAAATTTAGATAGTATCAGTCATTAGAAAATGAATTAATGTATTTAGAACTTTCAAAGAAAAAAATATACTTATATCTAGTATAACCTTCAAGTATAAAGAACACAGACAAGCTATCAACATTTAGATACTCAAAGGATATTATTCTCTTTAGTCCTTCCTGAGGAATCTACTAAAAAACAAACCTTAGAAAGACAAGCTGTAAACATTTAGACACTTAGAGGACATTATTCTAATTAGCCCTTCCTGAGGAATCTACTCAAAAAACAAACTTTAGAAAAACAAAATGACTCAAGAGAAATAGATATAAAGACTACTGGTGATTATTACACGTGCACTTAGAAAGACTAAAATGGTGGTTAAAAGCTAGGAATGTAGTATGTAAGGCTGTTATGTCAGATTATTCATAATATTACCATAAAAGTTGATGAGTTGAATGGGGAAAATATGAAATAAAACTATTCTCAGTAATTACATCAATGGTGGAAGTACTAGCCATGTTTTTCTGAGTACTGTAGTGTGTACTTTGTGATCAAGTAAAAGAGATTTGTGGACATTATAATTCTATCATTCCCGGTGTCCTTGAGAAGAATGCTTGGTATGGAGAAACAAGAGATACAGTACACAAAAGGTGAAATAATATCCCCATAGTGTTGAATCTGAAGTGTAAAAATTCATGAACACTTTATCTATAAATAATGCATACAAAATATATATATGTAAGTATGTTCACACACTCACACGTATCACGTACATTTAAGATCTTTTTTCCTAAATCCCTTCACAATGACCAACCCAGTACCAAAGAATATTCTTGGCTGTGCTTTTGAAATACCATTTCTCAGTAGAAATGGTATTTCTACTGAGGATTCTCTTAGCAAAATAGTGGCTCAAAAGTCTAAATATCATGCCATGCCAAGTAGGAGGTAACTACTTGAGAGCAAATTTTAAGAGGTTTTCACTGAGTAAAGATGTCTATTTTGGAACTAAAAACATACCACTAAATTTTCAGATAAAGAACCTAATAAAGTCTTAATGAAAATAAAGGCATTTACAATCAATAACTTATTGAGAATTATCTGAATAGGGCAAAACAAGAGTGTCTCCACTAGTAAATTCCTATGCAAAAAAAAAAAAAAATGTTTCCTTTATTCCTTCCACATGAAACTGCCTTACTGTGAATTCCAAGATAATGCATACATAAAATTTCTACATAAAAGAAGTATACATATTACAAAACTTTGAGAGCACAGTCAAACATAGGAGTTTCAGGTATAAATATGTATCACCAAAACCCTGTTTCTGATGGTCCATGATCCAACTGAAACACAGCAGCTGTGAAATAATCATCACAATTGCTCCAGTCTGTTTATACCACCAAAGGCCACCACTGTGTAACACCTAACAGCTGACACAAAACAGACAGATGAGAAAGTACTCTGGGAGTATAAAGGTAGCCACAGTTCTAGTCATCCCAAGCTACCATTATCTGGAGTTTAAGGGTTTCTATCTTTTATAAAGCAATAGTTTAAGATATGTAAGTAACTTCTTAAAAGCAGTATGTACCAGTTACAGATAACATCCAAGCCATATAACAATTAACACTTAAAATATCAACTAGAAACACTTCATTCTAATCCCCAAATAAACAGATGCCAAGAGAAAAAAAAGTGGCCTTAATTATTACAACTGTAAAATTGGGGAATCATCGTAATGCACACAAAAATTAACATCTGTTACAATATATAGGCTCTAAGGACTCATGCAGAAACATGGCTTAAATGGATTTTATATTTTTATTAGCTTAAACAGCATTATGAGAGAAGTCTAGGAGTTACAGGATAAAGTATTATCAAAAACCAAATAGCTTAAGTTTCTAAAGTGCAGGTATTTGCTACCTTTTTATAATAGTATTTTACAATAAAGCAACTGTTCAAAAGAAAAGATTCATGGAGAATTTTATATAGGTTTAATATATTGTTCCAAAGACATTAAAGTCTACAAAGACCCTAAAAAAATTGTAGTTCTTTAAGTTCTTGCCCTGAATCATTGACTAATGATAAATATCTCCAAAACAGTATTCAGTAAATGAAAGCCAATATAAAAGAGAATGTAATTATTAGTACTGAAAGTGGAATAGACATGTAACATCAGAAATACAAGAATGAAAAAGAGGAATATCAGGAGTAATATTTCAAAATTATTAATGTGATTATCTATTTTACCTTTCTTAATATATAGCCTCAATCCAGCTAGTTAGGCAACTGGAATTTGTTCTAAAGTAAATGTAAGAAAAACACTCTAAAATAATGAAGTTTAGATATATGTTCCAAAACAACAGGAAGCCATAGGCTATTAATATTTCAAGCCAATAGGTTACTAATATGGCCAAGCTATGTCGTCAGTAAAAAGCTTGTTACTTAGTTCTCCCCAAAGAACCTTCTTATGAATTTTATGTGACTCCTCTGGTAAATACAGTGGGCCAAACAGGGGTCAGAATGGAGATGATGGCAAAGACTCCAAGATATTTAGGCAAAGAGGACTGAGGTGTGGTGTACTCAAGAAGAGATAAATGGCTGGAGCTGTAGTGGAGAACAGAATTAAGGGTTCACTAGCCATTCTTCAGTAATGGCAGCTCAGAGAACACTAAGGAAACAGGTAAAGAAGGGATCACATTGGAAATCAGAGAACCCATAAGACATTCTGAAAAGAGATTCAACTTTTCCTTCTAACAGGGGGCCATGTTAGTTATACACATTCTTCCAACACACACAGATGCCATGTTCAGGAGATAAGCAAGTGTATAGGGACCAAAGGCTGTCAATTAAAAGAGACTGGGTTCTAACTAGATAAACTAAATCCAATAATTTAATATTGGATCAAACTCAGGTTCAAAACAAACTAGTTACCTAGTTTAAATTTAATCCTTGAATCAGTTATGGATAGATATTCCCTGTACATCCTAGTTAGAATGTAAGCGAAATTTACTACCATAAGAACTCCAAACGTTAGAAGAAAGAAATTACCATTCAGCTTGTGTGCTACAATACACTGAATACACACACATTCTCTCTCACTAAAATTTCCTATTGAAGGCATTGGAAGCTATGTCCTATAATATAGGGTAAGATTATTTCTCTAAACATACTCCATGGCGGGGTATGGGGAGATTTATACTGAGTTCTAGTTTGTTCATGTGGCTTCATTTTCTGCTGAAAGACAAACAACATGTTTTCCTAACATGAATATAAAAGACAGTAAATACTTCTGCTTATAAAAACAAAGATGAGCAAGATAAAGAAACAAATATACATGTTAGAAATTATCTATTATTTTCTGGACTGCCATCAATTTGGGGAGATAGCTACCTCTTCTTCTACCTCAATGACAGGCAGACTCTGACCAAAGAGAGTGGCTTATATTTTGATAAGTATTTTGATGTATTTACATTTTTACTAATTTAAAATCTTATTTTTCTTCAATCACCTAATTAGCATAATTTTTCCAAGTTGAAACACTACTTTGAGAAGTGAAATATCACACTTGGTTGTAAACATCCAAGAAACTGTAGTTAATTTAAGTTCCTCCATGAATGTTTTTTTCATACTTTCATGTATCAAATGAAAAGAAATAATTATTTCCTATATATTTTCTATTCAGGTTACAAATAGTTTCTATAATTCACATGACTTGAAAGCCAAAGAGTCTCGCAAACACATAAATACATGGATTCAAATTAAAAAATAAACACACTTTTTAACTTCATACTCTACACAGGATTAAATATACTTCATGCAGCTTCCACAAAAATCACTATCAGCTCCTTTTGATAGTGTGAAAACAGGACCAGAAAAAGATCAAAGTTTTAATTAAAACTATTTTATTATTTCTCTAGCAATGCTTAAAAAATAAAAATTTGGAATGCATTTAAACTATCACTTTTTTCTACTTTCAAAACTATAATTTTTATCATCTGGATTCTAAGAAGATAAAAGAGAAGAATATAACAATATAAACAAAGCATTGAACCTTTTTTGCTGGGTGGCTACTTATTATGTTTAACAGGCTTAACACAAAATGAGTCAAAGATCAAGAGTAAGTTATCTAATATGTCAAGTACATAAGGTCAAAGGTACAATTTTACTAGGTCAGAGGTGATATAAATAAAATCTTATATGTCAAAGAAGAAGGGTCGCCGACTAGGTGTATATAACACAAGACATCACAAATGACAAGTAATAAGTTTAAGTAGAACAAGTATGTTTACTATAGCTACTGTCACTGATTAAAAATGAAACTTCCTTATGAGTAAATACAAAATTGTCTTTCTATATCACATAACTCACATGCTACATTGCACACTTGTTATCAGGAAGAAGGGGCTATAATCAAGGACAACTACGTGTATTAAGTGAGAACTTAAAGAAGATTTAATTTTTTAAAACAGATAAAGTATTTAAAATGAACATACCAATCAAAACTCAAACCACAACATCAGACTATGCTATAATATCTACAAAGCTAGCACTGCACATTTTCTTTCCAAAGAGCATGAATTATATATCCTTTCGCGGCAACTTCTCATTGAAATAAAAACACAAAATAATTAGATTTTAGTTTACATACTAGCAGTGCTGCAGAAAAAATTAATGTTTTATTGTAAATTAAGTAATATACTTAAGTTTTTTATTCAAAATTTAACTATAAATAAATTTTATAAATGGAAGAATTTCCTTCATAATGGAGATAAATTCTAACTAATGAAGCAATTCAGAATATTTTTCAAAGTTGAATACACACACGTGACTCTAGATATGAACAAGAAGTTTAAGTAAAGGGTGAAGGTAATTATATAAAGGATTCAAGTCTTAAAAATTCCGTAATATTCTCTGTTAAAATATCTGTATGATTTGTGTAAAAAAGCAAAATCTACGTGAGGTTAACTAAACAGATTTTTATTAATAGTACCTAAAGCCATTCTGTATAACCTTTCAGTTCATTTCAGTTCAATTCAATAAGCTTTTCTAAATGCTTTACTATGTGTCAAGCATTATGTCAAAAAAATAAATATACAGGAGTTAAACATAAAGAGACTTCAAATTCCAGTCACAGTGAAGTGGTGTGTTGTAATAGACTAATCTTCCAACTCCAAAGTATGTGCAAAATATACAAAATATCTATTTAAATACATTATTAAAGAACAGTCAACAGAGTTAGGGCTTCAAAGACAATGATCTCTAAGAGACAGAAGCACTTGTGTTATGTTCTATCCTCATTCTAGATTTTTCCTTAAGGATGTAAGTCTATTTTTGGCATGGAAGATTAGTAGTACAAGCTGAAAGTCGCAGTCACACTTTGCTAAGGAGACAGAATTTGGTTCAGGGCATTCAAAGTGGTATAACTTAAGGGGCAAAAATTCTCAAAAGGAAGAAACCACTAAAAGTGAGTCAAAATGACAGTGCTGGGCCTCCCCTGGTGGCGCAGCAGTTGAGCGCTGTGCTGCGAAGTTGCCCGCAGCCTCTGCAGCACCGGTAATATCCAGAAACTCCAGAGAAAACAACAGCTTTGTTCCTTCTACCTAGGTTAATATTAAGAACCAGCCACAGCTTCTCTCTGACAGCATCCAGTCCAGAGCAAAGTCCCATTTCCTGGATCACCCTCTCCCTTCCAAACCACCCAGCTCAAATCCAAATCCTTGAGACCACCTTTATGTGAAGCTGCTTTCTTTTAGCAAATCAGTAACTCCAGTTTTATCCAGATATGTTTCCTGATAGTCTGCCTGGAAAGCACTGACAGAAAGTTAAGAAAAATAGGGAACTATAGCTTCATATAAACATGGCTATAAATCTCAGATTTCAGGATGAGTAAAAGAAGTCAGACACAAATGTACATATACTGTATGATACCATCTGTATGAAGCTCAAAAACAAGCAAGACTAACTGATGGTATTAGTAGCTAACTTTGGGAGGGATGACTGGGACTGAGCATGAGGAGCCTTAGAAAGTGCCAGAAATGATCTCCATCTTGATCTGAGTGGTATATATGCAGAATTCATTAAGGCATATAGTCGAGATTCGTGTTCTCTACCAAAATGTCGTATTTGTTGAACACATACAAGCACCTACACACAAGTTGAGCACCTCTAAGAGATGCTGACACACATGAACTTCTCATCCTTTAAAAATTTGTACTTGCAAACAGAACCAACAAACACATAGATTAAAAAAAAGTGATGCCTTCCATGTTTCAATAACATTTGAATGAGACATATATATAAAATACTGATACAAATCTAAACTGCATGTAAATAATAATTATGAGTAAATTAACAATTCATTTCCAAAATTTTCTACATATTTTTAAAGATACAAAATCAGCAATTTATATTGTTTACCATTTTCAAGACATGCAGCCATCATTAATATATTATTGAAAATCAAAATACCATAGCCTTTTTACAAAAATTGTATAAATAAAAATATTAAATTCCTGTTTCTATATCTCTTGCTAAACTATACATAATTATATTTGCTGTTTAGTATTATATAAATACTGAATTACATCCTATATTAAAAATACTAAAGCATACTAAAATAATGACAATTGTATACAATATATTGTAATAGCTATTAAAAGCTAATATTTTTAAAAAAGATTTATTTATTTATATATACAAGAACCAGGGTACAGGCCAGATTCGCGGAAGGATGAGAGGATTCACCAGAGACAGAACGGGGAACAGAACAGGCAGACTGATGAAATACACTGCTGAGGGGAGCAGCGGGCGAGACAGGAGATGTCTGCTGAGCTGTGTGGGACCCTCACCGGCCAGCCGGGATCAAACCCATGCTGCAGAGGCTGCGGACAGCTTCACAGTGCTGAGCTCAACCGCGTGCGCCACCAGGGGAGGCCCAAAAGCTCGTATAATTTTAAATAGTGACAGAGAACATAGGAATGTGGAATTCTTTATAATAAAACAGCCGATTCTAGTTGTTCAAAGAACATGTGTAAATGAATGAAAGTAAAACTTACCACTTCTTCATCTGATAGCTCACGTCCTTGAATGCTGGTATTCTCTCTCACAGCTTGCTGGTGTTTTTTCCCTTTAATGTGGCTAAAAAGATATACCTCTGAAGAAATCTAAAAACATAAAATGAAAGCAATATGATCAACATGTAATTATACCTAATTTTAAATATTACACATTCTACACAATATTACATGTTCTACACAATATTACACTATATGTAAGTTGAGATCACTTTAGCACTGGGATTAAAAATATTTTCTTTAAAACAAAATTCTGATACTCTTATAAAATGGTCAAAAAAGGCCTGTCTTTTTTTTTTTTTTTTCCCTCCACACCCTCGCCAACATTTGTTGTTGCTAGTTTTTTTAATATGTGCCATTCTCACTGGTGTAAGATGGTATCTCATGGTAGTTTTGATTTGCATTTCCCTGATGACAAGTGATGTTGAACACTCTTCTGCACTGTTGGTGGGAGTGCAAACTGGTCCAACCACTTTGGAAAGCTGTGTGGAGATTTCTGGACCTACTAAACATAGAGCTTCCATATGATCCAGCAATTCCACTCCTAGGTATTTACCCAAAGGACACAGAAACATCAATTCCAAACAACACCTGCACCCCTATGTTTATAGCAGCACTGTTTACAATAGCTAAGCTTTGGAAACAACCCAAATGCCCAAAAATAGATGACTGGATCAAGAAGATGTGGTACATATATACCATGGAATATTACTCAGCATTCAAAAAAGATAAACACATGCAATTTGCAGCAACATGGATGGCGCTGGAAGGGATCATGCTCAGCGAAATAAGCCAAAAAGAAAAAGAAAAATACCGGATGGTCTCACTCATAGCAGGAATCTAGAAAACTTAAATAAGGGACCAGGAAAATGAATAACTATAAGAAAGTGAAAATCAAAATCAACAAAAAACTATGAACTTTGAGGGGGGCGGGGGCGGGAGGGTAGGGATTGGGGTCAGAATGGGGGGGCTGCAATTGTATGGGGAATATAACAATAAAATTTATTAAAAAAAAAAAAAAAGAAAAAAAAAAGGTCTGTCATTGTAACCTACCATAACAGCAATCATTTTCTCTAACTATCAAGGTTAATGTTTCAGTATTGGGCATGTGCCTTTTCTTTTTTGGTCCCAATACCCAAAATTATAGACTTTGACTATCATTAAGCACTCAGCAATTCCATGCTTTGGCAGTTTGCACTGCTACTCCAAAACGCTGATGCTACTTTTGTATTATTTACTTGGCACTAAAAACCATGAAAGAAATCCACAATGTGCAGCAGGTGCTTTAGGATGAGTTTTTAAAAATTGGGAGAAGATATTTTCATAGTTTAATAAACTTAATAAATTCTAATATATCACCATAATACTGATAATGAGAACCTACTAGGACATTGCAAAGAGAACACTGTTTCTTTCTTTCATACGGGGTCAGTTTGGGGGCATAATCAGTATTTGCATGTCGTCCACTGCTTAACTCAGCTGCTTTTTCCTTTCGTTGTTCAATCTGTTCCATGTGTCTTCGAATACTTTCATCATGCTGTAGGATGAAGTCAAAGTACAAGTACATTAAAAATATATATATTTAAGTTATAACGAGAAGTTGAAAAGTTAACATTTATATTAAACCTTCTAAAATAAGAGAATGTCTTAATTCAACAGTAACATGAACAATGAATATCATAATTTATATAAAGTCCTTTAATATCCCCCACATGCACTGTACTGTTTCAAGTGTGACCCATGGAACAATACCGTGGGATATTAATAAGTGTTTTGTGGAAAAGATTTATGGTCAAATAAATTTAGAAAACAGTAAGTTAAAGCTAACCAGGTTTTTGACATGGGAACTTTACAAAGCATCCAGTATGCCACCATTAACTATGATTCAGTAAACCCAGCCTGTACTAAGTGACATGTAAAATTTTCTATTCTTTCATACAACACACTTTTGGGAAACACTTCCTGGAATAGACTAAAGGACACGCTAACCCATATTCCAAGTTTAACCTCATTGAAGACCACACCAACTTAATTTCCAGTTGTTTTACACCTCCAGTGGTCTTCCCAGGAAACAACACACAAACAAACCAAAATTATTATTTCAGACTACTCACTCTGTGCCCATACTATTTCATGAGGCTGGAATGTCATTCCATCCACCTATCCGTTCTATCACTGAACTTATCTTTCTTTCAAGATTCATCTCATGAATTATTTTCTAATGGTATTTCCCAGAAATCTGTGACCATTCATGGTAAACTAAATGAATTCTTCCACACTTCCACAGTGCTCCTGTGTGGAACTTATCTGCTTAGTATTTGAATCTCACATTTGATTACAAATTTCATAAAAGTTAGAATTATGCCTTACTCATGTCTGTATTCCCCACTACTATCACAAGACTCAATATATACATGTGGCATTAAATTCAAATGGGTGATAAAGTTCTAGAACTATGCATAGAGTAAAATATGGTCTCCACATTATGGAATTTACTATGTGAAGAGCCAGTATGTAAATAATTGATATGCAATTTGAAATACTCCTAAATGCTAGAAACTGTAGTATCTACCGATGGTAAAGGTTTTTTAGCAAATATCAATTTATCATAATCTCTTAAGCTACAACTGTACAATTAATAAGCACTGTAATTAAATAAAACAAATTGGAATGACATTTTAATTTATTTCTAAATAGTTAAAAGACTGTGAATATCAGAAGCTAAAGCTATTAATAAATTGCTTGGTAAAAACAAGAAAGGCTAAGATTCCTTTAATCCTTTGCTTTTATTGCTCTGTTATGAAAATGTTTTCACATATTGAGTTTCAAATTATTGTAGCCATATCATTCAAGTATTAATATCCAAAAATTAAGAATGTAAGTTCAAGTTTTCTACAAATAATTCAACAGCTAAAATTTTAATCTCAAGTACCATTTAAAGCCCTAACATTTCTAATTAAAAATATATATAGTATCTCTACCTTCAGCTGAATTTTTTTCTGTAGCTCTTCCATAGCTTCCTGTTGAGCAGCTGTCAGTGCCGCCAAACGTTCCTCCCTGTCTCTATAAAAAAAAAAAACCACAACAAAAAAAAACAGTAAAAACTACATATTTAATAGTTTATATTTTCTAAAAAGTTATTCTTTGCTAAAACTTTTTTTCTGAGTGCCAATTAAGTACCAGATTTATTGTTCAATAAATGTTTGGGAAGCAACAGAGGTTATTAGTTGTGAAAACAGATTTCTGGACCAAGTGTGGGCTTAAATTATAGTCCTGGGACTGTCACTTTAATATGGTATGCTTTAAACATACATTCATCTCCATTCCCTTCAAAAAAGTGATTATAACCACAAGAAAGAGTAGAAAAGACATAAACTGTAAAAACAGGGAATGGGAAAGTAACAGTCACAAAGAAATTTTGATACAAAAGTAGTGTAACCAGGCTTAGGAAAAATGCAGCCATTGAAACTATGTCTGAATGAAAACATAAGTTGTGTGTAATAGACAAAGACTACAAAACAGATATTATAAAATTACTCAAATAATTAAAAGTACAACAAAATAAAGAAAAATATGAAAATGACTGCACAAATAGGAACTCTCAAAAATAAAAACAAATAGTTAAAGAAAATATTTCCAATAAAGGAATTAGGATTCCGAACACAAATGGCTGATACTAGGGGTGAAGCAAGAAAAACACAGGATAGGTCTGGAGCATCTTGCAGTGCTAGAAAGTAAGAAAGTGCTCCAAAAATAAAAAGATGTCAAAGGGCCTCAGGGGCCAAATAAATGAGCTCTCAATGTCCAAGTTGGAAGAATTTGAGCCACAAAATAAATAAAATAACATAGGTTTATAAACCAAAGTATAAAATAAATATACATGAATATACACTAAACTATAGGAATTTAATAAATGGGAGAGAAGAGACAAATGTTGTATACAGAATAACTTAAAGTAATTTATGCAGTAATTCTCTTAAGTTGGTGGCCCCAACTCTTTAGAGTGATCTATACTTAATGGCTAGTTTTGAAGGAGAACAGCATGAAGAAATTTTAAAAGGAACTATATAATGAAGAAATTTGACCAACGCTATCTCAGCCCAGTGATCAAAGTTAACAAAATCAGGAATAAGCCAAGTTGATAGCATGAACTTTTGACATGCTAACAATAGTAGTTGACATTTACTTCTGTATCTTCCTCCCCAAAACTCAAAACATCTGTCTAGTCATACGGAAAAAAAAATCCGACAAATCCCAATTGAGGAACACTCTAGAAAAAAACCTGAGGACAAATCAAAACTGTCTAGGTCATCAAAATCATGAAAAAATATTAGAAAATATTACAAATCAGAAGTGCATGAAAAGAACAGACAAATATCCGAAGAAACAAAGGTCAAAAACACTCCCCAAATATAAAAAACTTTAAATAGTATCAATACAATCATGAAGAGAACCAACCTAGACAAATCACAGCCAAACTGATGAAAGATAAAGTCATACAGAAAAGCTTAAAACAATTCACCATACAGAAGAAAAGCAGTACGACTAAAGGCACATTTTTATCAGAAACAACAGAATCAGAAGATTAAAAATACTGAAAAAGGAAAAATCAAAAACTCTGAATCCAGCAAAATTATCACTCAGAATGAAGATAAACTAAAAATGGTAGCTGATATATAAAGATCAAGACAAATCATTAAAAGTAAAAATCCCTTACAAGAAATATTGAAGGAAGTCTATCTGATGAAAAAGAAATGATGCCAAAGAATAATTCAAATCCAGCATTGGAGGAGGTAGGGGTAGGGAGATAAGTAGACCCAAAATGGTAAATATATGGGTAAATATAAAGAAATGTAGAAATATATTTCTTCTTCTATTGTCCTGATTACTTTGAGAAATACAGGCTTACAAAAGAAAATAATTATAACACTGTTACTGGGTCTATGACAGGTAGATAGACCATATGCCAAAAAAAAAAAAAAAATTAAAGGAAAGGATTCAGAGTTACATTAGAACAAAGTTGCTCTATTTTACTACAATAAGTTAGTTTTAACCTTAAGTAGCTTGTGACTTTAATAAAGATGAACATTATAATAAAGAACAACCAAAATAGGGCCTCCCCGGTGGCGCAGCGGTTGAGCCCTGGGTTGCGAGGCTGCCCACGGCCTCTGCAGCACCGGTTCAATCCCCGGCTGCTCCTCGGCCACCGGAGGAGGGTCCCACATGGCGCGCAGACCTCTCCTGCCGCCTGCTGCTCCCCTCAGCAGTGTACTTTGGTCCTTCTGCCTGCTCTGCTCCCCGCTCTGGCTCTGGTGAATTCTCTCACCCTCCCGCGCTTCTGACTGTACCCAGTGCTTGTATAAACAAACAAACAAACAAACCAGCAAACAAATAAATAAAGCATGCCTCTATAAAAAAAAAAAAGAACAACCAAAATATATTAAAATCAAGAGAAAAATTCAATGATACACCAAAAAGTATTGGTTTAACAAAAAAGGTGTCAATAGTAAAAAGACATATAGTAAACAAACATCAAAATGGCAGACGTAAATCCAATCATATCAATAATTGTATTAAATGGGAAAGGACTACACACTTCAATCAAGCAGCTTAAACAGACAGTATAAACATAGAAATCTCATCTCTATGTATAGCCTATAAAAATATACTTTGAATTAAAAGACCCAAAAGAATAAAAGGGAAGGATAGAAAAAGACATGGCTCAGGCCTCCCTGGCGGTGCAGGGGCTAAAGTCTCAGTGCTATCAAGCTATCACCAGGTACTGCAACATGAATTCAATCCCCAGGCAGGGAGCTAAACCCCATGGCGCTGTAAACCTCCCCTGCCTCGCCCGCTGCTCCCCTCAGCAGTGTATTTCAGTAGATGTGCCTGTTCTGTTCCTCACGCTTGTCTCTGGTGAATCCTCTCACTCCCCCACACCCACACACACTTCTGGCTTATACCTCAGTTCCTGTATGCATAAATAGATAAAATAAATCTTAAAAAAAAAGAAAAAGAAAAAGATATGGCTCTATTTTAAGCAGAAAAATATTAAAGCATGAAATATTTTTTAATTTTTTTTATTTATACAAGAACCGGGGTACAGGCCAGAAGCGCAGGAGGATAAGAGTATTCACCAGAGACAGAGCGGGGAACAGAACAGGCAGACTAACGAAATACACTGCTGAGGGGAGCGTGGGCGAGACTGGAGAGGTCTGCTAGCCATGTGGGTTGCTCTGAGGCCAGCGGGGTTCAAACCGGCACAGCAGAGGTGGCAGACAGCTTTACAGTGCTGCGCTCAACCACCTGCGCCACCAGGGAGGCCCCGAAATATTTTTTAAAGACTAAAGAGGGTCATTTCATAAAGATGCAGGGGTCAATAACCCAGAAATACATTATAATCATGCTCCTAATACTGAGGCAACAACATATATAAAGCAAAAACTGTTGAAACTAAAGAAGAGAAATAGACAATTAGCAATTAGTTTTCAAAGAGTACAATAATCCTTTCTCAAGAATACAACTAAATAGAAAATCAGTTACGTTTATCAGAAGACTAGATTACACTATCAATTTTTCCTCTCTCATTTAAAGAACACTCCATCCAACAGCTGAATACACACACTTCCCAAGAGCACAGAACATTCTCTAATACAATCTACATATAAGGGGATAAATTTGAATACATTCAAAAGGCTTGAGAACATACAAGTATCTTCTTCAATCCAAAGCTTAGAATTTAACAACAGAATATTTGGAAACTAAACACATTTAAATACTCATAGATCAAATAAAACATTACAGTAAGTATTAGGAAATATTACAAGAACTAATACAAATCCTACAAAAAAGTTTCTATAAACAGAACAGGAAAAAAATAATAAATTCTAGGAGGTTTTTACTGCCTTGACATATGATCACATCCATAAGAAAATTAAACAACGTTAAAAATGATTACAGGGCCTCCCCTGGTGGCACAGCGGTTGAGCGCTAGGCTGCAAGGCTGCCCACAGCCTGGGTAGCGCAGGTTCGTTTCCCAGCCGCCGGCGAGGGTCCCACAAAAAAAAAAAAAAAAAAAAAGACTACAGACCATCTACAGTAGACATAACCAAGAACACACAATAACCAGGAAAGCAAGGTTGGTTTCATACCAAATATGAATGAATGTAAAATACCTCATTAATAAATAAAACCACACGATCATCTCAATAAACGACAAAAAGCAGCAGTTCACCAAACTGATACTTGCTACAACATGGATAATCTTGAAGACAATATGATAAGTGAAATAAGCCAATCACAAAACACAAATACCTATAAGCAGCTAGAGAAGTCAAATTCAAAAATAGATTATAGAATGAACTTTGATAAGGGCTGGGTACTGAGAAGAGTGAATGTGGAATTACCACTTCATGGCTATAAAGTTACAGTTTTGCAAGGTGAAGAGAGTTCTGGAGATGGATGATGGTGATGGGAGCATAGCAATGTGAATACTTAATACTTAATGCTGATGAACTGCAAATTTAAATGACTGAAATTGGTAAATTCTATGTTAGGCATATTTTACCACATTAAAAAAGTACAAAATGTTTTTACAAAACAGTTATAAACCTTACAAAAACACATCTTAAGCACCTAAAGAGTAGAAAAGTAATTTAGAAGTATGTTCACAAATTCTAAGATTCATTATCAAAAATAATAATCTCTGTATTAACTTACAGATTCAATTCCATACCAAACTTTTGACATTTTTTTTAATATAGAACTGAGCAAGCTGATTCTAAAACTAACATAAAAATGCTAAAGAGCCAAGACAATCCTGATAAAAAAAATAAAAGGAGCAACAGTAATAGACACTAAGAGTTATTATAAAGCTCTGATAATTGAATAGGTAGAAAAAGTCACCACTGAAGCCAAAAGATAGAACCTACAAACACATCCATACATAGAAATTTGACTTATGTTCGAAAGCTTTGTCAATCAGCAGGAGGAAAATGGTTTTTCCAATAAAATATAACAATAGAGTATCCTACCTCAAACCATACAATAAAATCAATTTTAGGTAAAGACTTCACTTATAATGCAAAACTACATTTTGAAGAGTATCATATGACTTAGGACAGAAAAGGATTTCATAAACAAGATTCACACAGCACAAATCACAGTCTGTTTAGTTCTACTACACTGCTATCAAGAATTGTGTTAATCAAAAGAAATCAGAATGACAGCCTTTGCAGCATGAATTCGATTCCCTGCCAGCCAGGGAGCAACCTACATGGTGAAGCAGACCTCTCCTGACTCACCCACTGCTCCCCTCAGCAATGTACTTCAGTCAGTCTGCCTGTTCTATTCCCCACTCTGTCCCTGATGAATCCTCTCACCACCCCCTCCCCCCGCATCTCTGGCCTGTACCCCAGTTCTTGTATGCATAAATAAATAAATCTTTAAAAAAAATAAAAATAGTCAGGCAGTGGATAAAAAGAAAAAAAGAAATCAAAATGAAAAGGCAAACCACACCTACAAAAATATTTGCAGGGGGCCTCCCTGGTGGTATATGGAGTTAAGCACAGCATTGTGAAGCTATCAGCAACCTCTACAGCATGAGTTCTACCCCATGCCCAGCCAGGGCGCTACCTACATGGTACCGCAGACCTCTCTTGTCTTGCCCGCTGCTCCCCTCAGCAGTGTATTTCAGTCTGTCTGCCTATTCTGCTCCCCACTCTGTCTCTGGTGAATCCTTTCACCCCCCACACCTCTGGCCTTTCCTCCAGTTCTTGTATGCATAAATAAATAAATCTTTTAAAAACATATTTGTAATATATGCACCTGGCAAAGAATTAATATCTACTAAAAATAATCCCTAAATAGCAAGAAAACAGGATCCCAAAAGAGAAATGGACCAAAAACTAGAATTGGCACTTTATAAGAAAAAAAACCTGAAATTTCAAAGGATTTCCATTTTGAGTTCAAGTTATAATTTCTGAAAATTTAATAATTTCTGTATTTGTGACTGTTTCTAAAAAATCTATAAAACTTGACTTGAATATTCCAACACTACAAAAAGTTCATTAGGATCAAAATCAAAAGAGGCAGCACCTTGCTCTTTCCCGGGCTGCATCCTCACGGGCTTTTTCCTTTTCTTGCCTCTGCTGCTCAATTCGGGCTTCTTGTTCTTTCCTCTTCATTAATAATTCTTCTACACGGGCCTGCCGTTCTGCTTCTAAGGCTCTTTTGCGTTCCTAATGTCAGAAATGTTTGAAAAGATAATTTAGTTGATGTGCAAAATTAAAACAATTAAAGGTGACATGTCTTTGACATAGACATATACAAGTTAAATAGATCTCTGGCTAGGTGTACTTCCCAAATTTTAAATAAAAATTATGTATCTGATTTTCATGTCATTTACCAGTGCTGCACATAATTATAAGAAAAAGTGCTATTTTACACAAATAGTATGTAATACATATTCTGTGGGAAACTAGTATGTGATAAACTAATATGTATTTTATGATTAATCACTTCTAAAGGTTTATGTTTAAAAATAGTTCTAGAAATACCAGAGAGTGGTGAAGAAATCATAATTAACAGATTTTCTTTAAGAACTAAGCTTTCATAAAGGAATTAAATGAAGAAACTCTCTGGCAAAGAGAATTGAGGCAATATAACATGGTGGGTTTAAGAAGCAGCACTGGGTCAGATTCTGATGGTGTCTCCTCACTTCATGATTCACTGGCTAGGTAACTCTGGTCTGGTTATAATTGTGCCTTAATTTTGCAGAAAACAAAAACCAGTAGTTCTTTCTGAGGACAGTTTGAAGAGCAGACAAGATAATACATGGAAAGCACTAACCACAAATACCTGGCATACAGCACATTCTCAATAATTATCATCATCATCAAGGCAGAAGATACGTCATCAAAACAGGGTAACCGTCTATGTGAAATAATGTGTCCCATGTTATTTTTGCCTAATAAGATTACTTTTCACCAGTAATTTCCACCAAATTATTAGCTGAATGGACACCTTTCTTTCAATTCAATCCCAGTCCCTGGGCAGTTAACAAAACTTCTCCCCAGACCTTGCTTTTTTTCATATTAGTAGATATGCTGACTGAGGACCCAGTAACCACATATATAGCTCTGGGTGAGTCATCTCACTTTAAAAAGTCACAGTTTGTTGTGAGATATAGGTAATTAATAAAGGAAAACACTCAACAAAGTGTTTAGCACAGAGTAAATATTCAGCAAATGAAAATGACAGCAAAAATAGAAATAAATGCACTTTTAGAGAACACTGAGGAGGGATGCAAATAGTTCTAGTAATTAAGCTTACATGGTAACTAACTACCTACAAAACCAATCTACCCCAGAGGGGAATAAACATTTTAAATTAGTAGGCCAAAAGAAAACACTGTACCCTACAAAAGCATCTTGCAAAAGGAAGGAGTTCCACAAAAATCTGTTAAATAAATGAAGCCTGAGTAAATGTTGTAATGCATTATGACATGCATTATAAATCTATAAACCTATAAATAAAAAACATAAGCCTACAGAAAGAAATTAGAAAAATATCTAGCTCTTAAGCCATCGCAAGAATCTCTCAGGCTCTTAAATGCTTTATAGTCAGGGATGTGTTTATGGCAGCTTAAAAAGGTATTTTACTAGGAATCTCTCCAACCACTCAACCCTCCCCCCACCGCAACCCTGACAATTATTCAAATAATTAGGACCAGAGGCCAAAGCAGAAAATCTAAGAAAACTGAACTTAAAACCAATCAAAAGTATAGAAAACAATAATGGCACCTTGCTCAGAGCTTTGGATTGGCATATGCTCAATAAACGCTTATCAAACAGAACTCTACCTGAACAGCTTCATCACGTGCTTGCTTTTCTTCCTGTCTGCGCTGACGTTCTTCCTGTAACTCATTAAGCCTCTGCTCATATTCCTTCAATTTTGATAAAACGTCATGGCGTTTATTCTGGGCTTCAAGGGTATTAATAAAAGCAATTTCGTTTACCTTCAATAAGAAACAAAGAGAGTTTCAAATCAAATTAATTCTAGGGCATAAATAAGAAATAACTGTGTGTAATAACAGGCTAGAGAGAAGGCAGAGAAGAAAAAATTCAATGACTTACACAGGTCTTTTCTTGCAATATTTACCTCAAAACTGAATAGTAATACAATGTGCATAATAAAGCCTTAGAAACAACTGATTTCGAGTAAATAATAGTCTGATGTTGATAAGAAAAAAATTAAGATTCTTTCAGAGATCATTTTATACCGTTCCATTTAATATCATTGTAATTTGCAACTATACAAATTATATTAAGATTTAAATAGGTATATATTTATTCTAATGAGTCTGAGATAACAAAATTTAAACAAGAAGTCATTTTTCTTCAGTATATATTTAAATTGTGACAGGTATAACATGTAGAAAATGTACACTACATCCTCAATTTCCTATATATATTGCATTTTAACAGCCAAGTTTTGCTAGAGAGTGCAGTTTTTGAGTAAAGTGTAGCTAATGATGAACTGGAGAAAGTTAGTTTTGGTTCAGTTTCTCATTCTGAAGCTGGATTTTAGATTAAATATTGTCAGTACACACCCAAATGGTAACTAAGTAGAAGTGATACATAATTAGCAGCAATGTAGTCATTGTCCCACCATATAGATATAGATCAAAACATCAAATAGTATACCTTAATATATATCACTTTGATGTCAACAATATCTCAATAAAAAATAAATAAGAATAAATATATAAGGAACTAAATGACCATTCTGGAAGAAACAGCAGAATATTCTTAAGGCAAATTCTTTAATACAGTCATGTTTTGCATAACAATATTTCAGACAGCAATGGAAACTTGTATCATAGAGAAAATTAATTAAATAAAATTCTCTATATAAATGTGAGCCCATTTATATATAAAAAGAAAACTGAGGAATTTGTAATTATAGAGCAAAATGTAAATGTAATAAACCAATAAACTATGAAAACTTGGGGGAGATTGGGAAAATGAAAAGAAATAAGTGCTAATTTCCTCTTTTTTTTTTTTTTAGCAAGAACTGTGTCAAAATTGTCAGAAATTAAAATGGAGTTTATTTATTTATTTTTTTAAAGATTTTATTTATTCATTTATACAAGCACTGGGTACAATCAGAAGCATGGGAGGGTGAGAGAATTCACCAGAGCCAGAGCAGGGAACAGAGCAGGCAGACTGATGAAATACACTGCTGAGGGGAGCAGCAGGTTGCAGGAGAGGTCTGCGCCCCATGTGGGACCCTCGCCAGGGGCTGGGAATCGAACCGGTGCTGCAAAGTCTGCGGGCAGCTTCGCAGCCCAGCGCTCAACCGCTGCGCCACCAGGGAAGGCCCTTAAAATATATAATAATAATAACTTAAAACTCTTGCTATTTTTATAATCATAGCAAGATATATAATATATAATATATATATAATATAATATAACTTATAATAATATAAGATATATAATAACTTAAAGATATATAGATATATAATAACTTAAAACTCTTGCTATTTTTATAATCATAGAAGAAATTTATGCAAAGTAATGTCTTTTGTGATACAGTAACATTTATTACAAATTCAATAATTACCTCAATTTTACTAAAATTTTACTTCCCTCTCTTAAAATGAAACTAAAAGAAAGATTAAAACTCATTAAGAAGTATCTAGTATAATTCTGCTTCATGAAATTTTTTATTGTGTAGGCTAAACATTATTTTGAAGAGATGTCTGAGAGTAACCTAAATGGCAGCTATATTTGAGGGTGGAATTTTGAGTTTTGTCTGGTGTATTGTTTGAATTCTTTCAAATGAGAATGAGAAAATTTAATTATAATAATTAATTATAATACAATTTAATTATAATATTTAAACTGTAAAATAATATTAAAGAAAACTAGAGCAATGAAGACAATGGAAAGTCCCTGAAACTTTTAAGCTGAATAAACACACAAATGGTAACTAAGTAGAAGTGATATATAATAAGCAACAATGTAGTCATTGTCCCACAATGTAGATATATATCAAAACATCAAATAGTATACCTTCATAAATACTGTTTTTTAACATATAAACCATACTTATATATACCAACTTATAAACACCAACTTTAACAACTTTTATTTAAAAAAATAAACTGGTGACAACTGCAACTGAAAGGTAAACACACAGAAAAACAGTATCACAGAATCTGTTTTATATGAATAGATGCATGGAAATCAATTTGGGAAACTGGCAGGGTATAAAATCAAAACACAAAAATCAGTTTCCCTCCTATATGTAAACAATGGGATAGAAGAGGAAGACATTTAAAAAGCAATCCCCGTTATATTTTCAACAAAAAATTAAAACCTAAAAGTGAACTTAACAGAAAATATGAAAGATCTAAACAAAGAAAATGGTAAATCACTGAAAGAAACAGAAGACGCAAGAAAAGGAAAAATATTTCCTGCTTGTGGAATAGAATTAACACTGTAGAAATTACCATCATACCCAATGTAATAGACAAATTCAATATAATCCTAATAAAAAATATCAATGGCAAGTTTCAAAGAACTGGATCAAACTCTGTATGAAATTCATATGGACTCACAAAACACCCCCAAAAGCAAAACCAATTCTGACAAAAAAAGAAATGGAGTTATCACACTTCCAGACCACAAATAATGTAATAAAGCTGTAATAATTAAAACTTATTAGGACCAGAACAAAAACAAGCACATGGGAGAGGGGCATCAACCCTGTGAGAGCAACAGTTCTGGTAAACCTCAGCAGAAATCCACCAGCCTCAGCCTGCCTGGAACCCAGCCAGGGATTAATTCAACATAGCCAAAGGCCATACAACACACGTGACATCCTTCTAGTGGTTCACTCAGATGCCCACCAGTCCTAGCCTCCTGGACACCCACCTGGGAAATATACCCCTGGCAGAGCAAACCCAAAAACAAACAATAGGAAGAAAGAAAAATACAAATAATCAAGCAAGCCCTCCTGGAAACAATACACCAAAGGAAGAAAATAAATCTTCAGAATCCAACAACACTGACATAAAAGAATTTCTCTGTTTGATATACGATGAATTTATAATTACCATAAATAAACATATAAGATGCAGAAAGGGAAAAGAAAGCTATGAGAAACATAATCAACAAACAGGTGAACAAGATTGAAATTTTAAATAAGAAAATAAAGGAATTACTGGATGTTAAAAGATAAATGGAAGAGGTAAAAAATTATGGAAAAGGTTGCAAAAATAGAATATTAGACAATAAGGAAGAACAAATTGGTACTCTCAAAGATACAGATACAAACAGAACTAGAAAAATAGAGATACAAAGGAAAAAGAACAAAGAAACCTAATGAGAATTATGAGGAAAGGAAATATAAGAGTCACATAAATCCCGGAAGGAGAAGAGTGACAAGGGAACTGAAAATTATTCAAGGAAATAAATATTATAATTATTTAATATATATTATTATAATAATACTTATTCAAAGCTCTCCCTCATTTATGAGGGAAAAATAAGGAATTTCCCAGACCAAAAAAACCTTCAGAAATTCATTACTACTAAGACCTCATGCCAAGAAATATTACAAGACTTAAAATCAAACTAAAAGAGGACTGAACAGGAAGAACTGCACAAGGTACTGAAAAGAACCATGAAACAATGAACAAAATGGTAATAACAAACTTTCATGTATCAAGAATCACTCCAAACATAAATGGACTAAACTTACCAATAAAAAACCAGAGTAGCATGTTGGATTAAAAAACAGAATCCAACTTTCTGCTATCTCAAGGAACACACCTAAGCTCTAAAGATAAACAGATTAAAGGTAAAGGATTGGGAAACAATTCTATAAGCAATGGTCCCCCAAAGAATGCAGGAGCAGTCATACTTACATCAGATAAAACAGACTTCAAGTTAAAAAAGGTGACAAGAAACAAGGATGGACACTATATTATGATCAAAGGGATGATGCATGTGGAAGACATAACACTCATCAACATACATTCACCAAATGAAGGAGCAGGAAAATACCTTAGACAATTACTATCATCTCTGAAAACAGCCAATGGAGAAAATACATACGTGGTAGATTTCAACACCCTACTCTCACAAATGGCAGATCAACAAGAAAAGAAAAAAAAAAAAAGGAAAGGATATAATAGACCTAAATAACGATCTAGATAGACCACATGGGCCTAACACATCTATAGGACACTGCATGCCCAAAAAAACTGAATACAAACTTTTCTCAAATGCACAGGAATCATTCCACAGGATCAAACACATACTGGTGTCGCAAGACAAACATCAGTAAATATATGAAGATCAAAATCATACCAAGTACCTTCTCAGAAAAAAGGCCATTAACTAAAACTCAACTATGAAAGAAAGCAAAGACTGTCCCCATCACATGAAGACTGAACACCACACTACTGAAAGATCACTGGATACATGAGGAAATCAAGGAAGAAATTTAAAAAAAACCTGGGATGAATGAGAATAGGGACACAACCTTCCAGAACGTATGGGACACAGCAAAAACAGTAACAACAGGAAAGTATATAGCAATATACGCCCACATCAAGAAACAAGAAAGAACCCAAAAACAACCTATCCTCCCATCTTGAAGAACAAGAAAAAGAACAACAAAAAAACAAAAACCAATTTAAAGCACAAATAAATGAAATAGAAATTGAAAAATCCAAAGGGGAAGAAAGGGGCAAAACTCAAATAGGATCACAAATGAAAGAGAAGAAACTGAAACAGACACAGCAGAAATCAAGAGGATAATTAGAGATTATGATGAATCATTGTATGCAAATTAGTTCAACAATTTAGATATGGATAAATTCTTAGAACTACACAATAACCCAAAGCTGAATAAGAAGAAATAGAGAACTTAAACCAACTAATTACAAGCAGCAAAACTGAAACAGTATTCAAAACCCTACTCCAAAACAAAAACCCAGGACCAGACAGTTTCACAAGCTAATCATACCAAATGTTCAAAGAGGAACTAGTACCAATCCTACAAAAACTATTTCAAAAAACTGAAAAAGAATACTGCCAAAATACATTTTACAAAGCCAACATTACACTAATAAAATTTCAATACAGGATGGTGTCACTAATATATGGAATATAAAGTAGTTAAAGTAAGAGAAAGATAAAGCCAAGCTTTAAAACTCTTTTTTTAAATCTGTTCATTTTTGTCCATCATTGTTCATTTTTGTACAATGTTTCATTTCTCCTCTTCAGTGTAATGAAATTCCCACCACCAAGTCACCCATGAACTGTCACCATAGTTTTCTTGTGCTCTCCCTCCCAGCACCTTGCTCTCTATCTCTGATTTATAGTTTGTTTGCTAGTTTTGTCTTCCCCCACAACACCTTGTTTGATTCCCCTATATTCTTCCTATAAATGAAATCATTCAATATTTTCCTTTTCCTTCCTACTTATTTCACTGAGCATAATCCCTTCTATCTTCATCCATGTTGCTGCAAATGGCATGAGTTTATCATTTTTGATTGCTGAGTAGTATTCCATTGTGTATATGTACCACATCTTCTTGATCCAGTCATCTGTTTTGGGGCACTTAGGTTGTTTCCATATCTTACCTACTGTAAACAGGGCCACAATAAGCACAAGAGTGCAGGTGTCCCTTCAAATGAATACTTTGTGTCCCTTGGGTAGATTCCGAGGAGTAGAATTACTGAGTGATAGGGTAGATCCACCTTTAGTATTTTGATGGTCCTCCACAAGGCTTTCCATAGTGGTCGGATCAATTTGCATTCCCACCAGTAGTGTAGAAAGGTTGCTTTTTCTCTACATCCTCACCAGCATTTGTTATTGGGTCAATCTCACTAGTATGAGAGTATCTCATTGTGGTTGTGGATCTGCATTTCCCTGATAAGTGATGCTGAGCATTTTTTCATATACTTGTTGGCCATTTGTATTTCCTCTTTGGAAAAGTGTCTTTTTAGCTCTTCTGCCTTTTTTTTTTTTTTTTTTGGACTGCATTATTTGCTTTGTTTTTGTTGAGTTGTGTGAGCTATTTATAGATCTTTGAAATCAGTCCCCTATCAATTGCATGGAGTGCAAATATTTTCTCCCAATCAATATGGTGTCTGTTTTGGTTATTGTCTCTTTTGTTGTACAGAAACTTTTTCAGTTTGATGTAGTCCCAGCTCTTTATTTTTTCCTTCACTTTGCTTCTGGAGATGAATTCCCAAAGATGTTTCTGAGGTGTATGTCATGGAGTGTTTTGGTTATGTTTTCTTCTATATATTTTATGGTTTCAGGTCTTATATTGAAGACTTATACCCATTTTGAGTTGATTTTTGTGTATGGTGTGAAGTAGTAGTGTAGTAGTAGTGTAACCTCATTCTTTTGCATGTAGTGGTCCATTTGTCCCAGCACCATTTATTGAGCAGAATATCCTTGTTCCATTGCATCTTCTTTGCTCCTTTGTCATAGATTACCTGTCCATATGTGTATAGCTTTATTTCTGGGTTTTCTATTTGATTCCATTGGCTTGTGTGTCTGGTTTTGTTCCAATACCACATTGCTTTAATTGTTATGGCTTTGTGATATAGTTTGAAATCAGGAAATGTGATGCCTCCATTTTCCTTCTTTTTAGTCAGGAGAGCTTTTGCTATTTGAGGTTTTTTAGGCTCCATATGAAATACAAAAATATTTGTTCTATTTCTTTGAAAAAATGCCATTGAGATTTTTATCAGAATTGTGTTGAATCTGTAATTTCCTTTTGTAGGATGGTCATTCTGATAATGTTAATTCCTCTAGAAGGGAACGTCTTTCCATTTCTTTGTGTCTTCCACTATTTCTTTTAACAAAATTTTATAATTTTCTTTGTATAGATCTTTCACCTCCTCTGTTAGGTTTATTCCCAGGTATTTAATTTTTTTTGAGGAGGGTACAATTGTAAATGGAATTTTTTTTTAATTTCTAATTGTTTGCATATAGGAAGGCTACTGATTTTTTGTGTTGATTTGTATCCTGCTACTCTACTAAACTGGTTTATTGTTTTTATTAGTTTTTCTGTAGTTAAAAACTAACTCTTAAAAGCTGACTGTACAACTGAATCACCAAGGGGCTGGGGGTGAGGAAAGGAGATGAGAGGGAGGGAAAAGAACAAACATGGAAGGAACACAATGGTCCATGTTGCTAGATTATGGTTCATTTTGTAGTGTTTGCTCTAAGGTGCTAATATCTGAAGGAGGTATTAAAATATTACCTCAATAAAAAATTAAAAAATAAACAAAGAAGGAAGTGTAAGCCTACACTCCTAAGAAATACATAGTGTTGAAAATTAATGTTAGCTCTGTAAAAAATAATAATGAGGAGAGGCAGTATCACATAAGTACTCATGGACAAAAAAAAAAAAAAAGACAATTTCCAGATAAGATATATAAACAGTCTGTAAGTATATAAGAAGATGCTTAAAATTATTTATTAGTGTAATGATAAATTCCTGGGAAGGTGCAAATTAAAAGAATATGTGAATAAACGTACGTATATCAAAGAAAAGGAAGTTGTAGTCAAAATCCACCCACAAAGAAAACCACAGGCCCCGATAACTTCACGGTAAAATTTTACAAAAAGAAATTAAATAAAAAATCATACCAACTCTATGCAAACTGCTCGATGGAAACTAATAAGGACAATAACCTTCCTAATTCATTTTATGAGGCCAGCATACCCTGTTACCAAAATCAAAGACAAGGTCAATAGCACTCAAAAACTATGATGTAAAAATTATTAAAATTTTTGCAATCATTCCCACCAATACATTAAAAAAACACATCATTAAAACTTCAGAGTCATCTCAGAATTGAGTAATTTCAAAATAAAGCAGTGAAATTCTCTAAGTATATATTAATAATTCTTAAATTCAGTAAAAATGCAGTATAATAAAATCAACATATAAAAATTGGTTGTGTTTCAATATACTAGTACCAAGTCATAGAAAAAGAAATTAAGAAAATAATCTCATTTACAATTGCATCAAAAAGAATAAAATGCCTAGTAATAAATTAAACCATGAAGGTAAAACTCCTGTACACTGAAAACTATAGGACACTGATTCAAAAAAAAAAAAAAAATTGAAGAGAACCCACATAAAGGGATAGTTCATGCTGAAGGACTGAAAACATTAATATTGTTAAAATACCCATACCCTGAGTGATATACAAATTCAATATAATCCCTATGGAAACGCTAATGGCATCATTCACAGAAATAAAACAATCCTATAATATGTATGTAAGCAAAAAGAAACACAAATAGATGAATCAACTGTGAGAAAGCATTCAATACTGGCTGGAGGCATGATGTTTCTTTATTTTTAAACTATATTACAAAGCTCTCATGGTCAAAAGAGTATGGTAATGGCATCTAAATAGACACAAAAATCAATGAAACAGACCACATAAAATCTCATCAGTAAACTTATGCTAGAAAAACTGGACAACCATAGGCAAAAAGTTAAACAAACGATATACAAAAAAATAACTCGAAATGAACTAAAGACACAAACATAAACCCTTAAGCCAGAAGATATTTTAGAAACTTCTTTCTTAAAGAAAACATAGGCTTATATTAAACAATTTACATTGGTCTCAGCTATGAGATTTTGGATCTGACTCCAAAGGCAAAAATAAAGAAGCAGGACTGCAGAAAACTAAAAAACTTCTGCACAACAAAGGAAACAACAAAATGAAACAAACCTACCAAATGGGAGAAGATATTTACAAATCAACCAGCAAAATCTGAAAGGGAATTGTTATTGAAAATATATGAAGAACTCATACAACAGGGTATCAGATACAAAATAATTTGGTTAAGAAAAGGGCAAAGGATCTTGACAGCCATTTCTCCAAAGAAGACATAAATGTGTAATAGAAAAGGCACTCAACATCACTAATGATCAGGGAAATGCAAGGTAAACCACAAAGAGACATCATATCACACCAGCTAGAAAGGCGATTATCAAGTAAGGCAAGAAATAAGAAATGTTGGTAAAGATGGAGAGATATGGTAACCTTTGTGCATGTAGTGTTGGTTACAATGTAAGCTGGCACAATCACTGTGAAAAACAGTATGTACATTCCTCCAAAAATTAAGAATAGAAATAACACATGAATCAGCAGTTCCATTCCTGGGTATTTATCCAAAGGAAATGAAAACACTAAAGAAACCCCATTTTTACAGCATTATTTTCAATAGCCAAGACACTGAAATAACTTAAATGCCCTTCAGTGAATAAAGAGACTACACACAATGAAACACTATTCGTCAGAACAAAATAATGAAATCTTGCCATTTGTGAACAACATGGATGCACCACTGTGTGCATTACACTAAATGAAATAGATCAGAAAGATAAAAACAATACCTTTTGATGTCAACTACACCTGAGTGAGGGAAAAAAATTACAACTCAATAAATGTAGAAAAAGCATGCATCAAAATTCAAAGTTCATTCACAGTACAAAATTTTCAATAAAGTAGGATAAATAAGAATTTCCTCAACCCCATAAAGAACATCTATGAAAAATCTCCAGCTAATGTCATACTGAATAGTCAAAGAATTAATGCTTTCACCTATGACTGGAAATAAGTATGATGCCAGCTCCCAACATGACTGGCCAACATTTTAATGCCATTAATGATTATAACAAAAGGAGGCTAAAAAATTAAAAATATATTCAAGTAAAGAAGAAATAATATTAGAGCTATAAAGATTAGCAAGGTTGTAGGATATAAGGTTGTAGAAAATCCTAGTATACAGAAATCAACCATATTTCTATATACCAGCAGCAAACAATTAGGAAAATTCCTTTTAAGCAAAATACCACTGACAATATCATTAAAAATATAAACTACAGGGCTTCCCCTGGTGGCAGAGCAGTTGAGCGCTGGGCTGTGAAGGTTTGCAGCGCAGGTTTGATCCCCGGCCACCGGCAAGGGTCCCACATGGCGCAACAGACTTCTCCTGCCACGCCCGCTGCTCCCCTCAGCAGTGTATTTCGTCAGTCTGCCTGTTCTGTTCTGTTCCCCGCTCTGGCTCTGGTAAATTCTCTCACCCTCCCATGCCTCTGACTGTACCCAGTGCTCGTATAAATAAATAAATCTTTTTTTTTAAAAAGATAAAAAAAAATATAAACTACAAATAAATTTCATAAAATACATGCAAAGACAAAGACCAAAATAAATTGTGATGTAAGGTATTCTGAATCATGGATCAGCATACTCTATATCACTAAGATGTTAACTCTTCCCCAAATCAATCTATAAATTCAGTGCAATCCAATCAAAATCCAAGCTGGTACTATAATACATATGGAAATGCAAATAATCTAAAGTAGCCAACATAATTTTGTAAAAAAAAAAAAAAAGACACTTCCTGATTCCAAGACCTTTATCAATATAAAGGTACAATAATCAAGAGAGCACTGTTTTAGTCTAAACATAAGTACAGAGATAAAGGAAACAGAACAGAGTTGAAAACAGACACACAAATACATGGTCAACTGCTTTTCTACCAGCAATTCAATGTAAAAAGGATGTCTTTTCTAAAAATAGTGCTGAATCATTAGAGATCCATGAGAAAAATGAACCAACTCTGCCTCATAGCATACACGGATATTAAAAATTCAAAATGTAACACATACTTCATTATAGAATTTAAAACTAGAAAAAACTTCAGAGAAAATCCTAGTGAATTTAAGTAAAGATTTTTAAAAATAGGACACAGAAAACAACATCATAAAAAAGTATAGTAGATGTTATCAATTTTTAAAACTTCAAAAGACACTCTGAGAATATGAAAAGACAGAGAAAATACTTGTAAAGCATCAGTATATTAATATCTAAAATATATAAGGTCCACTCTATTAAATCCTGTCATTTATGACAACTGGCTAAGATGGAGAACATTGTAAGGAAGTGAAATACAAAGAGAAAGGTAAATACTGCAGGATATCATTATATTGGAATCTTTAAAAAGAAAGGGATTTTAGAAATTTTTTTTAATTTTCAAGGAAACAGTAGAAATGTGGTTGCCAAGGGCTAGAGTTGTGAGAAATAGGGAGAGGTTGACAAAAAGATAGACAATTACAGTGTCTAAGGATATAATGTACAACATGGGCATATATTAAATAACTGTGTTATAGAACTGAAATTTGCTTAGAGAGTAAAACTTAAATGTTCTCAACAACACCCTATACACCAAAATGATAAATATGCGAGATTACAGATGTGTAAACTTTTTCAGGCAGAAATTCTTCCACAATGTATAAACTATCAAACCATCCTGTTGTACACTTTACATAACTTAAAATTTATGTCAGTATACCTCAATTAAGATGAAAAAAACTCAGTAAAACAATCCCACTTTAAAAATTTATACAATATTTTAACAAACATTTCACCAAATAAGACATACAGAAAGGAAATAAGCCCATGAAAAACTGCTCAAAAAAATAATTAAAACCACGAAACACTATACACACATATTAAAATAGAATGGCTAAAATTACAACATCTAACCATATCAAACTGCTGAGAATGTGGCTAACTAGAACTCTCATCCACTGCTGTAAGAATGTGTAATAGTTTAACTACACAGGAAAACTGTTTCCGTAAAAATTAAACAAGAAACCTATCATAAGACTCTGACAAAGACTCCTTGGTATTTACCCAACAAAATGAAAGCACACATCTGCACAAAGACTTGTACATGAATTTTCAAGACAGTTACATTAGTAATAGCCAAAAAATAGAAGGAAAACAAATGTCCATCAACAAGTGACTGGATTAACAAATTACGGTATTTGTATCCAATGATATAATTCTCAGCAATGAAAAGGAACTGATATACATAACAGCACAGAAGAAATTAAAAATAACTATGCTGAGTGAAACCAGAGTTAGGGGCCCATACTGTATGATTCTACTCCTACAAAATTTTTAGCAAATGCAAACATCTGTAATGACAAAAAGCAGATCAGCAACACATAACAGAGTAGGAGAAATGTTACAAAGAGGCATGAAGAAAATTTTGAGGGTAATAGAACTGTTTATTATCTTCATGGTATGTATAGTTTCAGAAAGACAATAATTTGTCAAACTGATGCCTACATATGTGTTGCTCACTATGAATTGTATGTCAATAAAGCCACAAAAGTTTTATCTACCTAGGTAGATGGAAAGATAGGTAGGTAGGTAGATAGATGATTGACAACATAGGATTACTATAAGGATAAGATATTGCACCAAGTAATTTTAAAATAACCTTTTAAAATTGATCTGTCAATTCTGGCACAGAATAAAAACTTGATAAACATTAGCTTCCATTACTATTCTGTAACAACTGAAAAGTAGCTGGACAATAAATTCAGTGTTCAAAGAATCTAAGATATACCTTAGCTTCTTCCTCTTGTGCTTTTTTCACAATTGCTTGTAACTGTACCTCCCGTTTAAATTCGGCATGAAGTAATTTCTCTTCCATCATCCTTCGCCGCTGATCTAGTAGTTCTTCCTTCCACTTTCGAACATCCTTCTCCTATATACAGTGAATTATCACAACATTAATTTTAGCACACACAATCATTAAAGAAGCACAATTAGGTAAACAACTTATGAAGTAAATAAAATCTAGAATGAGGGGCCCCAGGTGGCACAGCGGGTTGAGCAGAGCACTGTGAAGCTGTCCGCAGCTTCTGCAGCATGGGCTCAATTCCCAGCCAGCCAGGGAGAAACCCACATGGCACGGCATACCTCTCCTGTCTTGCCCGCTGCTCCCCTCAGCAGTATTTTCTTTGGACCATCTTACTGTTCTGCTCCCCGCTCTGTCTCTGGTGAATTTTCTCTCTCTCCCATGCCTCTGACCTGTACCCCAATTCTTGTACAAATAAATAAATCTTTAAAACTAAAATCTAGAATCAGGAAAGACCTAAAAAAGTGTGAATAATGATTAAGAATCAGATTGCAGCCAGACTGCTTGAGTTCTTAAACTACCTTTGTCATTTGCTGGCTGTGTAAAATGGGCAACTTTTTAGCCTATGTTTCAAATTCCTAATTTATCAAAAGACAATAATAATACTATGAACAACCTAACACTGGGTTGTTTCAAGACTGAGTTAATAAATGTAAAATTCTTACAATAATGTACTAAACACGCCTCAATAAAATTATCAATATTTGCTGTTTTTATTATACTGCACTATAGAGTACACTTAAAATACAAAGCATGTAATATTAATCCTCATAAATCTCAACATCTCCCAAATTCATGAAAAATGAATAATTTTATCACAGAAGTTGAAAAGTGATGAGAAGCCTGAAAAATCACATTTATCTACATAAGAAAAATACTAAGGTATATTATAAGGTATATTATAAGGTCAGCTGATGAACATGGCAGTGAAAAAATGCTACAAGTAAGTTCTCCCACAAAAACAATTAATAGGAGAAAAAGCAGCAGGTCCCTGTGAGAACTGGGACATGGAAGATAAACTGGAGAAGCTGCCAAACTGCCCAAACAGGAATTCTGCAGTAACAGAGGACAAAAAGGAAACCATCATAACACTGCTACCCTCCCACACCCACAAGGCCTGCACACTTTGACTAACAGAAAGGTGGGGAAAAAAAGAACAAACTAGAGATCAAGCAGGATAATGAGCAAAAAGGCAGGCACCATGCCCCATGACCAGGAACTGGGGAACCCTGTGGGAACCTCCACAGAGGTGAGCCAAAGGCACCAGGTAATCACAAACTCAGCACCATTAGAGGAAGACAGAGACTCCACGGAGAGACCTGCAAATAGCCAAAGGCCAACCAGTAAACTGGCATGGAAAAGTGCACGCACTCGAAAAGCATACATGAATCACCACTACCCAGGTTCCCAGCCCACGACCTAGGACTGTGGGGACATGCATGGGAGCCATCATTAAGGTGAATGACCCTCACTGGGTAATCAAAAACCAGGCACCCAGGCATGGGGTCGGGTGTAAAAGGCACCATATTTGTGGGCACTGAACTGGGCTACTGCCAATGGTCCAGATCTGAGAGCTTTAGAACTGAGAACTGGGGTACAACATTTGGGGTGTGGGATCCCCACAACAGCAGGGCACTGGGCAGGCACAACCCCATTCAGTTGAGGCAATCCCCTCCATCCCCCACTCTGTTCCCCAGAGACCAAGGGGGGTGTGTGTGGGGGGGAAGCATAGTTCTGGAAGGATACTAGGAAAGGTCTCTGGTGCCACCTAGTGATCAGAACAAAATCATCAAATACCTGATAGTTGGAAGCCAGGAATTCCAAAGACACCCTCAGGCTCTAAGAGGTAGTGGGCCATGCAAACGGGGGTGAGAAGGGAAAAGAGGTGTTAAGCAAGACTATTGAAGACCCCATGCCCACATTCTGGAACTGGAACTGAGAGTCAGGCATGGGATCCAGGGTGTAGGACACGCCATACACAGTGGGCACCACACAGGGTGACAGGCAGCATTTTGGATATGAGAGCCCTAGAACTAAGAGCTAGAGTGCAGAATCCAGGGCGTGGGATCTGTACAACTGCAGGCATAGTACCAGGTGAACACGGGGCAGACACAGCACCCAGCATGAGCAACAGACCCTGCATTAAGTTACTCTTTTCCCACACTCCATTTTCCAGAGAACTACTGGGGAAAAGCACAGGTTGGAAGTACAGGTCTCTGGTGCCAATTAGTGACCAGAAAAAAATCACCAATCTGCTGATAGTTGGAAGGCAGGGACTCCAAGACTCCCTTCCGGAAGTGAGTAAACACAGATGGAGGGAACCAAAAGGGACAGTGGCCAGCAACACAGCCACAGCATCAATACCCTGGAGGAGTTTTGGCCTAACAGTACTGAACTTGGTCTTGGAAACAGTTTCCCACACCACCGAAGGAGCACCACAAAGAGAGGCCCACCAACGCCAGTGGCACAATGTCCCAACACATAGAACTAATTAGAAAGCAAACAGCAGGGAGAAGGAAAAATATAAATAACCAAGCAATCCCACAGGGGAAGGACACACGACAAAAAGGAAATCAGTCAACAGAACTCAACAACAACAACATGGAAGAATTCTGTGCCTGTCAAATAGAGAATTCAGAATCATCATGATTAAAAAGCATAAAGAAAATGAAAAGGAAAAAAATGATATGAGGCAAATAATCAATGAACTGAAGAACAAAAATGAGACATTAAGAAAGGAAATAGAAGAAATGCAGGAGATTAAAAGATTACTGGAGGAGATAAAGAACTCTCGGAAAAGCAATGAAAACAAAATCGATGAAATGGAAGAACGGATCAGTACTCTAGAAGATACAGAAATAAAAAGAAAAAGAAAAAAGGAGAAGTACAAAGGAAAAAGAATTAGGAAACTCTTCGACAATTACTAGACTCCATGAAGAAAGGATATATAAGAGTTATAGGCATTCCAGAAGGTGAGGAGAGAGACAAAGGAACTGAGAAAATATTTAAGATTATTGAAGAGATCTTCCTAAGCATGAAAAAGAAGATGAATATAGACATACAAGAAGTGAGAACACCCAATTACCACATTGAAAAGAAAACTACAGCAAGACATATAAAAGTAAAGCTTGCAAGAGTCCAAGACAAGGGGGAAAAAAATGAAACTTGCAAAGGGGGAGAAACAGATAACTTAAGGGAAAACCAATCAGGCGGACATCAGACCTCTCCAAAGAAACATCACAGGGAAGAAGACAATGGAGTAACATATTCAACAAACTTCAAGACAGCAAATGCCAACCAAGAATACTTTACCCTGAAAAGCTCTCCTTCCTCTATGAAGAAAAAATAAGGGCCTTCTCAGACAAACAGAAACTTCTGAAATTCATTACAACTAAACCCTCACTCCAACAATTCTACAGAAGTCCTAAAGCCAAAACCAACAGAGGAATGAATAAGAAGAACAGAATAAAGCAAGGAATAAAAGCACAAAAAGAAAAAAAAATGGCAAATACAGATACCAATGTATTGATATTAACTCTACATGTAAAAGGACTAAATTCATCAATAAAAAGACACAGAGTAGCAGACTGGATTAAAAAACAAAATCCAACCTTCTGCTGTCTCCACTTTACAAAAGGTAAACACAGACTGAAAGTAAAAGGTTAGAAAATGATCCTACAAGCAAACAGACCCAAAAAGAAAGCAAGAACAGCTATACTTATATCAGATGAAATAGACTTCAAACTAAAAAAGGTAAAAAGAGACATAGACAGGGCCTCCCATGTGGTGCAGCAGGCTGAGCAGAGCGTTGTGAAGCTGTCCACAGCCTCTGTATTGAGGGTTCGATCCCAGTCTCCCGGTTGGCAGAAGAGAATCCCACATGGTGCAGTAGACCTCTCCTGTCCCACCCGCTGCTCCCCTCAGCAGTGTATTTCAGTCTTCTGCCTGTCTGCTCCCCACTCTGTCTCTGGTGAATCCTCTAACCCTCCCGCGCCTCTGGCCTGTACCCCAGCTCTTGTATAAAAATAAATAAATCTTTAAAAAAAAAAGAGAGAGAGATAGACAGGAACACTACATTATGATAAAGGGGACAACACATCAGGAAGATATAACACTCATCAACATATACTCACCAAATGAAGGAGCACCAAAATACATTAGAAAATTACTATCAGCCCTGAAAAAAGACATTCAAGAAAATGCATATACAGTGGGTGACTTCAATACCCAACTCTCACAAATCAACAGATCAACGAGACAAAAAATAAACAGACAGTAGAGGCCTAAATAAAGACATAGAATTCATGGGCTTCATGGACATTTATAGGACACTGCACCCAAAAATATCCAAGTACACATTTTTCTCAAGCAGGCACAGTTCATTCTCTAGAATTGATCACATACTGGCCCACAAGATACATTAACAGATATATTAAGATTAAAATTATCCCAAATATCTTCTCTGATCATAAAGGCATAATATTAGAAAGAAATCATTCAAAGAAAATAAAGAATATTTCCACTTCATGGAGATTGAAATTCACACTAGTGGAAGACCACTGGACTAAAGAGGAGATCAAAGAAGAACTTAAAAAAATATTTAGTCAGCAAACATTGTTTAAAAATGAACAACGATGTAAATACTATATATAAACAAAAAGGAGAAAAATACTTTGAGTTGAATGACAATGAGCACACCAATTTCCAGAATGTATGGGATGCAGCAAAAGTAGTAATAATAGGAAAATACATAGCAATACAGGCTCACAACAAGAAACAAGAAAGAAATCAAAGAAACAAACTAATCTCACATCTCAAAGAACTAGGGGGAGAAAAACAAAAAACAAAACCCTAAAACTAGTAGAAGGAAATAATAAAAAGTCAAAGGAGAAATAAAAGAAACAGAAATTTAAAAAACAATCCAAAAGATCAATGAAACCAAAAGTTGATTCTTAAAAAAAATAAATAAATAATAGACAAACCCATAGCCAGGCTCACAAAGAAAAACTGGGAGAAAACACATGTAAATAGGATCATAAACGAAAAGAGGAGAAATCACAACAGACTCCGTTAAAATCAAAGGAATAATCAGAAATTACTATGAACACTTATATACAAACAAATTCAACAATCTAGAAGAGATGGACAAATTCTTAGAACGATATAATCATTCAAAGGTAGATAAAGAAGGGTCTCCCCAGTGATGCAGTGGTTGAGCACTGGGTGGGAAGCTGCCCACAGCCTCTGCAGCGCCGGTTTGATCCATAGCCGCTGGGCGAGTATCCCATATGGCATGTAGATCTCTCCTGCCGCCGGCTGCTCCCCTCAGCAGTGTATTTTGTCAGTTTGCCTGTTCTGTTCTCCGCTTTGGCTCTGGAGAATTCTCTCACCCTCCCATGCTTCTGACTGTACCTAGTGCTTGTATAAATAAATAATCTTTAAAAAATCTAGATAAAGAAGAAACAGAATAACTAAACAGACCAATTACAAACAGTGGGATTGAAGCAGTAATCAAAACCCTCCCCAAAAACATAAACAAAAACAGTTTCACAAATAAATTCTACCAAATGTTTAGAAATGAATTAGAGCCTATCCTATACAAACTCTTTCAAAAATTAAAAAAGAGATACCACCAAATATATTCTACGAAGCCAACATTACACTAATACCAAAACCAAACAAAGACAACACAAAAAAAGAAAATTACAGGCCAATCTCGCTAATGAACACCAATGCAAAAATCCTCAACAAAATCCCTGCCAACAATGCGTAAAAGGGATCAAATGGACTTTATCCCAGGACTGCAAGGATGGTTCCACATATGAAAATTGATGCGTGTAATCCAACACATCAACAAAAAGGAGATAAAAACCTACGATCATATCAATAGATACTAAGAAAGCATCTGACAAAGTTCAACATCCATTTTATGATGAAGGCCCTTGAAATTCTCGGAATAGAAGGAACATACCTTAACATGATAAAAGCCATAGATGACACACCCACAGCCAATATTATTCTCAATGGCAAAAAGCTGAAGGCCTTTCCTGTAAGATCAGGAAAAAGACAAGGATGTCCTCTCTCACCACTGCTCTTCAATGTAATAGTGGAGGTCCTAGCTAGAGTAATAAGACAAGACAAAGACATCCAAGGAATACAAATAGGGAAAGAAGTAGCAAAACTATCATTATTTTCAGATGATATGATAATATACATAGAGAACCCTAAAACTCCACAGAAAAACTACTCAAAATAATCAACCAGTTTAGTGAAGTGGCAGGATACAAAATCAACACTCAAAAATCAGTGCCTTCCTTGGGCCTCCCTGGTGGCGCAGCGGTTGAGCGCTGGGTTGCGAAGCTGCCCGCGGCCTCTGCGGCGCCAGTTCGATCCCCGGCTGCTCCCCGGCCACCGGAGGAGGGTCCCACATGGCGCGCAGACCTCTCCTGCCGCCCGCTGCTCCCCTCAGCAGTGTACTTCGGTCCTTCTGCCTGCTCTGCTCCCCGCTCTGGCTCTGGTGAATTCTCTCACCCTCTCATGCTTCTGACTGTACCCAGTGCATGTATAAACCAACCAAACAAACAAATAATAAATAAATAAATAAATAAATAAATAAGACATGCCTCTAGAAAATTAAAAAAAAAAAAAATCAGTGCCTTCCTATACACAATCAAACTGAAGAAGAAATCAAGAAAACCATCCCTTTTACAAAAATTAAATACTTGGGAATAAACCTAACAAAAGAGGTGAAGGAGGGCCTCCCCAGTGGCGCAGCAGTTGAGCGAAGCTGCCCGCAGCCTCTGCAGTGCCAGTTCGATCCCCGGCTGCTCCCCGGCCACCGGAGGAGGGTCCCATATGGCACGCAGACCTCTCCTGCCGCCCACTGCTCTCCTCAGCAGTGTACTTTGGTCCTAATGCCTGCTCTGCTCCCCGCTCTGGCTCTGGTTAATTCTTTCATCCTCCCGTGCTTCTGACTGTACCCAGTGCTTGTATAAATTAATAAATAAACCTTTAAAAAAAAATCTAACGATTAGAGAAATTAAAAAAAAAAAAAGAGGTGAAGGACCTATGTAAGGAAAATTATAAAATACTGTTAAAAGAATAGAAGAAGACAAAAAGAAACGGAAAGACATCCCCTGCTCATGGACTGGAAGAATTAACATTATTAAAATGGTTGTCCTAACAAAAGCAATTTACAGATGCAATGCTAGTCCAATAAAAATCTTAATGACATTCTACAAAGAAATAGAACAAATAAGATGAAATTCATGAAATTCATGTGATGAAATTCATATAGAACCACAGAAAACCACAAATAGCCAAAGCCCTACTGACAAAAACAGAGACTGGCAGTATCACACTTCCAAACTTCAAACTATACTACCAAACCATAATAATTAAAACAGTATGGTAGTGGAACAAAAACAGACACACAGACCAATGGAACCAAATAGAAAGCCCAGAAATAAAGCCCCACATACATGGATAACGAATTTTTGACAAATGAGCAAAAATATGCAATGGAACAAGGACAGTTATTCAATAAACGGTGCTAGGAAACCTGGACCACCACATTCAAAAAAATGAAACTAGACCACTACCTTTCATCGTGCACAAAAATCAACTCAAAATGGATAAAGGATCTGGACATAAGACTTGAAACCATAAAATATATAGAAGAAAATATAGGTAAAACACTACAAGACAAACATCTCAGTAACATCTTTAAAGACTCATCACCCAAAGCAAAGAAAGTCAAGGAAAAGATAAAACACCTGGGATTACATCAAACTGAAAAGCTTCTGTACAGCAGAAGAGAGACACCCTAGAGAATGGGAAAAAATCTTTGCACTCCATCTAACCGATAAGGGACTGATCACAAGGCTAATCAAAGAACTCACATGACTCAATAAGAACAAAGTAAACAATCCAGTCAAGCAATGGGCAGAAGAACTTAAGGCACCTCTCCAAAGCGGAAATGCAAATGGTCAACAAGCATATGAAAAAATGCTCAACATCACTTATAATCAGGGAAATGCAAATCAAAACCACACTGAGATACCACCTTACACCAGTAAGAATGGCACATAGCAAAAAAACTAGCAACAACAAATGATGAGGTGAGGATGAAGAACAAATTGGTGAGGATGAAGAACAAATTGGTGAGGATGAGGTGAAAAAGGAACTCTCCTACATTGCTGGTGGGAGTGCAAACTGGTCCAACCACTACCTACTAAAGTTTCTCAATCTACTAAAAATGGTGTTACCATATGACCCAGCAATTCCATTCCTAGGAATCTACCCAAAGGACGCAAAAACACTGATTCAAAAGAACACCTGTACTGCTATGTTTACTGCAGTAGTATTTGCAACAAGTGAAACCTGGAAACAACCCAAATGCCCAAAAATAGATAACTGCATCAAGAAGATGTGGTATATATACACAGTGGAATACTATTCAGCAATCAAAAAAAATAAAATCATGCCATTCACAGAAATGTGGATGGAGCTAGAAGGAATCATGCTCAGTGAAATAAGTCTGAAGGAAAAAGAAAAGTATCAGATGGTTTCACTTATAGGAGGAATATAGGGGAATCAAGTAAGACATCAGTGAAAAAATAATAACAATACAAAACACAACACAACACAACAAAAACAAACAGACAATTACAAATCAGACACATCCTGGAGGGGAGGAGTAGGGAGTGGGATCCGAGAAAGGGAGGGAGGAACACAGGGGATGGTGCGCAGGTGCACTGGTGAAGGTGGTGATGGTGCGCAGGTGCACTGGTGAAGGAAATTTTGTGAGGACTACCTCTGGGGGCAGGGGTAGCAAACATTGTTTAAAAATAAATGATGACATAAAATATATATAAATAAAAATTAAAAACAGTAAATAAAATGGAATAATCAAATAATAATGCCATTAAAAAAGAAATATTCTATGAAGACACATGACTTTTGCATGCAGTAGATATAAAATAAATATAATAACTACCTTTATTCCTTAAAGCAATAATAAATAAAATAAGTGACAGACTTTTCTGTGCTCCTGCTGGAGCACATCAGATCCAGCACCAATAAGAACGAAGTAGAGAAAACCATATGCTGGCTCATCATGAGTGGGAAAAAAACTGACATTTTACAGTTGAATTTTAGCTACATGTTTATGTGTTTAACCATCTAATAGGGCATGATGTAGAAGCAGCATTGACTTATGAGATAAAGAACAGATCCATAAAGCCCAAGCTCTGAAAATTATCATTCATGTGATACCAGAAAGAGAACCCAAAATTTCTTATAGTTATCACATGTGTAAAATGGGGTTCAGTATCTGTTTGTGTATCTCATAGAATTATTGTGGTTATCAGATAAAACCATACTGTAGAACAGTGTTGAAATAATAATCCATTATACAAAGAGAAGGTGGGATTTGTCATTAAAATTCATTGAAGAGAGACTTTCATTAACAGGAATATCAAACCAGAAAACTGCTGTTTTGCAAAATTTCAAGAATTTATGATTTTGTTTGCATGAATACTAAGGTATTATTATATAATGAAAAAATGTAATTTTATTTGTATGATGAGACACAAGAGGAGAAATTGTGGTTCTGTTAGACCACTACTATAAAGATGAAAATTAAGTTATATCTTTACTGTTGCAGAACCCCATAACATGGACACTGCTTTTCATATTTCATCTTTCCATTCTAAATAATTAAGATAAAACAACAAATCTTGAGATTCAGATCAAGAGAAATATCACAGATTATCTCCCTTTCCAATTTTACTACTGCACTAGAGACTCTTATGCTACTTCAATTTTATGAGTATTCAAATTATTTGGCTCAATTTATCTCCCAATTTTAAAATATACAGTGTAAGTAATGCAAATAATGTTTAGCCTATGCATTATAGTACTCCTTTCAATACCAAAAGGTTACAAAGGAGTTCACCTGTGATTTTGTCATACAGCCAAATGACCAAGCTACCTGGTATTACAGTCTACTTATCCATTCTCCCTCAGTCTTTTCCTCCCATCCTCCCTACCTTTCATGGATTACTTTGTGTGTCAAAGCCAGTTACTGTATCGTAAGAACACCTGACCCACCTATGCCCATGAGCCAAAAAAGGGAGGTCTACAGCCAACTGCCCAAGAGGAACTGAGAACTGACAATAACCGCATGCGTAAGCCTGAAAGTAGATCCTCCTGCTCCAAATGACTGTCTGCCCCAGCTGACAATTTGACTACAAATTCAGACGACTGAACAAGGTTCACAAGTCAAGTCACAACACTAGTTCCCATGGTCACAGAAATTATAGCTGAATAAATGTCTTTCATATTTAGCTGGTAAGTTGTGAGGTCATCTGTTACATAGCATACATAACAATAATACAATACTTACCTGTATCAGCCATGTTTTACAATAAGGATATACACTAGGCAAAAGCCATTCTAGTACTATGCTATTGTTCTATATACTTGCCACATATAACAGTCATAAGAGGTTAATAACTGTGATATGTCATTTTACAAAAAACCAAACAGAATTGCACTATTATTAATTTGTCCAGGGAATATGTTATATGATTAAAACAAGGATCTGGCCAAGTTGGCCATCTCCAGAGACCATATATATTCCTTTCATTGTATCACAATAATAAGAAACTACAATCCTCTTCAGAGAATCTAAGAATCTCCTAAGAATCACTCTAAGAATCTCCTCTACAACTTAAGTTAGTGCCTCACATCGCTCAAATGTGATTACTAAGATTAACAGTTATACTACCAAATCATTTATACTTTGCCCAAGATTCTCCAGGAAATTCCTCAATTAAAACAGCTAAAGCAAAGTGCAGTTTCAGTAACACATTTCAGAAGAAACCCTGTAAGCAAGAAGAGGATGTAATGATGTATTCCATATACTCAAAAATGACAACTGCCAACCAAGAATACTATATCTTGCAAGGCTTTTTCAGAAAGAGAGTGAAATATACACCATCCAGAAAATCAAGCTGAAGGAGTTTGCCAAAATTAGACCTCCCCAAGAAATAAGTATTAAAAGGTGTGCTCCTATTGAACTCAAGGAGAAAAAAGTATACAAAATAATGTATAAGTAAATAGTCATTAAAATAAAGACAGACTGGCAGTAGCAAATCCCCATGTATTAATAATAAACCTAAATAAAAATGTACTAAACTCACCAATCAAAAGGCAGAGTAGTTGTTTAGATAAATATAGGCTCAAAGTAAATGGCTGGAAAATAATCACGCAAGCTAATAGGCAGGGAAGCCATATTTACATAAGACAAAATACACTGCTAATTAAAACAGGTAACAACATTAACATTATATGAAAGAAAATATATTATTCATCAATGTATATGCACCAAAATGAGCATCAAAACATAAAAGGGAACTATTAACAAATTTAAAAGCAAATACTGGCAGTAACGCAATAGTAGTAGGGGAAATCAACACCCCACTTATATCAATGATCGGAACAACTAAGCAGAAAAAAAACAAGAAGACAATAGCCTTAAATGAGGAACTAGACCATTTGAGTTTAATGGCTATTTATAGGACACTGCACCCAATAAAAGATGACTACACATTTTTTAAAGCACAGATGGAATATTATCCAGGATAGAATACATGTTGGGTCACAAAACAACTGTCAATAAATTTATGTAGACTGAAATAATATCAAGTGTCTTATCTGATCACAATATCATTTAGAAATAAACCACAGACCTGGCCCCTCCTAGTGACGTGCAGTCCTTACTCTCTGACCATCTTTGAGACCTGAAGGTTTCCTCTATTCTGTGCTGAAAACACAGTGAGCAAGCCTGGTTTCCAAAGCAAGATGGATTTTTAATAGTGGATTTGTAGATGTCACAAACTGTAGATGTCACAAACCTCCTCCCCACAAACTTTCAGGTGGTCCCTTGGAAAGACCAAAGAAACCTGAGCATCCTCAGCTTAAGGACAGAGGGCAGACATGCCATATTTAGATAGGGAATTCTGTGTCCAGACCTCACCAAAGCTGTTGTGTGGAACTGAGAAAGGGCTGTCCCCACAGTCAGAGGTGTGCTGAAGGCACCCACAAGCCAGGCCCTGCCTAGCAGCGAGTCAGAGCCCAGAGAGGGACCCAGTCACCACCTGCGTAGACCCAGGGCACAGAGAAGCACCCAGCAGATAAGCCATATTTAAGACAGGGAATTCTGAGTGCCTCTGGAGCTCTCCAAAGCTGTTGTGTGGAACTGAGAAAGTCCCAACAGTCAGGAGGTGAGCTGAAGGCCCCACAAACCAGGTCCCACCTGGCAACGAGTCAGAGCCCAGAGATTTAGAGCAGAGTGGGTGATCCAGCCACCCCACCTCCAGGGCAGTCTGTGGGACCTCAAGAGACACCTCTGGAATTAAACAAATACAGAAAGAGGAGATTTTCAGGGACAGCAACCATTAACATATCACAATACCACTGCCTTATTGGACTTCTGGCATAACAGTGTTGGACTCCATTGGACCACCAGTTCCCAACATCCCAGAAAGAGCACACCAAAGAGATGCTGGCCAGTACCAGTGACAGTGTCCCAATGCATAGGACAAATTAGAAACAAGCAGCAGGGGGAAGAAAAATAACAAGCAGCCAAGCACGTCCACAGGGAAAAGAATATCACAAAAAGACAATCAAACACCAGACTGCAACACCAGTGACGTGGAAGAACTTATGAGTCTTCCCAATAGAGAATTTAAAATTACCATGTTTAAAAAACTGAAAGAAGTCAAAAATGATATGGAAAAAATAAGCAACGATCAGAAGAATGAAACTGAGTCCCTAAAGAGGGAAGTGAAAGAAATACAGGAGATCAAAGGATTAATGGAGGAGCAAAAGAACTCTGGAAAAACAGTGAAAGCAAAATAGATGAAATGGAAGAACGAATAAGTACTCTCAAAGACACAGAAATAAAAAGAACCAAAACAGAAAAGAAAAGAGAAGTACAAAGGAAAAAGAATGAAGAAAGACTCCAGAAACTGACTCCATGAGGAAAGGAAATATCAGAGTTATAAGAATACCAGCAGGAAAGGAGAGAGATGTAGGAACAGAGAAAATATTCCAGGAAATTTATTTGAAGAGAACTTCCCAAGCATGAAGAAGGAGCTGAAAATAGACATACAAGAAGCAAGATGAACACCAAACTTCCATGATGAAAGGAAAAATATAGCAAGACACGTAACAGTAAAGCTCCCAAGAATCCAAGACAAGGAAAAAATAATGAAGCTGACAAGAGGGAAGAAATAGAAAGCATACAAAGGAAAACCAATCAGGCTGACATCAGACTTCTCTGAAGAAACACTACGGGCAAGGAAAGAGTGGAGGGACATAGTCAATAAACTCCAAGACAACAAATGCCAACCAAGAATACTCTATCCCTCAAAGCTTTCCTTCCTCTAGGAAGAAAGAATAAGGACCTTCCCAGACAAACAGAAACTCCAGAATTTCATTACAACTAAACCCCCACTCCAAAAATACTACAAGGAGTCCTAAAGCCAGAACCAACAGAGGGATGAAGAAGAACGCAAAAAGACAAAAAAAAAATAAAAATAAAAATAAAAAAAAATTTTTTTGAATAAATAGATAAAAGCAGAGGAAAAAAAATGGCAAATACAGACGCTAACATATCAATATTAACTCTAAATGTAAACGGACTAAATTCTTCAATAAAAAGACAGAGTCGCAGGCTGGATTAAGAAACAAAATCCTACCATTAGCTGTCTCCAGGAAACACATTTAACTACAAAAGATAAAAATAGACTGAAAGTAAAAGGATGGTAAACAATCCTACAAGCAAATGGACAAAAAAAGAAGGCAGGAACAGCTATACTTAGATAAAACAGATTTCAAACTCAAAAAGGTAAAAAATGACCCAGACGGTCACTATATTATGATAAAGGGGACAATACTTCAAGAAGAAATAACACTCATTAACATGTACTCACCAAATGAAGACACACCAAAATATATCAGACAACTATTATGATCTCTGAAAACAGACATCAGAGAAAACACATATGTAAGTAGGAGACTTCAACATAGCACTATCAACAATGGATAGATCAACTAGACAAAAAATAAGTAAGGACACTAAAGCTCTAAATAAGGATCTAGAGCTCATGGGCATAACACCTATCTACAGAACACTAAATGCAAAAAAATCTTTCTCAAGGACATTTTTCTCAAGCACACACGGATCATTCTCCAGGATCGATCACATACTGGGACCCAAGACAAACATCAACGGATACACCAAGATTGAAATCATACCAACCATCTTCTCTGACCATGAAGGCATCTAACTAGAAATAAACCATTAAAAAAAGGCAAGGAACCCTCCTATCTCATGGAGATTGAAACCCACACTACTGGAAGACCACCAGACTAATGAGATCAAAGAAGAAATTAAAAAAATACTTTGAGCTGAATGACAAGGAGGACACCAATTTCCTAAATGTATGGGATGCAGCAAAAGCAGTAATAAGAGGAAAATATATAGCAATAGAGGCTCACATCAAGAAACAAGAAAGAACTTAAAGAAACAACCTAATCTCACAGCTCAAAGAACTAGAAAAAGAACAACCAAAAAAACCCTAAAACCAGCAGAAGAAAAGAAATAATAAAAATCAAAGCATAAATGAATGAAATCAAAACTAAAAAAGAAATCCAAAAGATCAATGAAACCAAAAGTTGGTTCTTCGAAAAAATAAATAAAATAGACACAAAGGAAAAACGGGAGAAAGCACAAATAAATAGGATCACAAATGAAAGAGGAGAAATCACAAAAGACATAGCAGAAATCAAAAGAATAATCAGAAACTACTTTGAACTGTTACATGCAAACAAGTTCAACAATCTAGAAGAGATGGACAAATTCCTACAACTTTACAATCACCCAAAGCTAGATAAAGAAGAAGTAGAGGGCCTCCCAGGTGGTGCAGTGGGTTGAGCGCAGCGCTGTGAAGCTTTCTGCAGCCTCTGCAGCCCAGATTCAGTCCCCGCCTGGCCAGGGATATTCCCAAAAGGTGTGACAGACCTCTCCTGCCTCGCCCGCTGCTCCCCTCAGCAGTGCTTTTGGTCCATCTGCCTGTTCTGCTCCCCGCTCTTTGGTGAATCCTCTCACCCTCCCATGCCTCTGACCTATACCCCGGCTCTTATTGCATAAACAAATAAATCTTTAAAAAAAAAAAAATGTAAAAAAAAGAAATGGGGCAGAAGAGCTAAACAGAAACTTCTCCAGGGAGGAAATGTGAATGGCCAATAGGCATATGAAAAAATGTTCAGCATCACTTGTAATCAGGGAAATGCAAATCAAAACTACAATGAGATACCATCTTACACTAGTGGGAATGGGACATATTAAAAAAACCAGCAACAACAAATGTTGGCAAAGATGTGGAGAAAAAGGAACTCTCCTGCACTGCTGGTGGGAGTGCAAGCTGGTCCAGGCACTGTGGAGAGCTGTGTGGAGATTCCTCAACCTGCTAAAGATGGAGTTTCCATATGATCCAGCAATTCCACTCCTAGGTATTTACCCAAAGGACACAGAAACATTAATGCCAAAGAGCACCTGCAGCCCTATGTTTATAGCAGCACTATTTACAATAGCTAAGCTATGGAAGCAACCCAAATGCCCAAAAATAGATGACTGGATCAAGAAGATGTGGTACATATACACCATGGAATATTACTCAGCAATCAAAAAAGAAAAACTCATGCCATTTGCAGCAACATGGATGGAGCTGGAAGGGATCATGCTCAGCAAAATAAGCCAGAAAGAAAAAGGAAAATACCAGATGGTCTCACTCACAGCAGGAATTTAGAAAACCTAAATAAGGGACCTGGAAAAAACCTAATTAAAGTAAAAATCAAAATCAACAAGCAACTATAAACTGGAGACATACTAGGGGGGGTGGAGGAAGTAGGATCAAAACAAGGGGGTTGGAATTGTATGGCGACTATAACCAAGATGAAAATGCATACATTGTGCAAAAATGAAAAATGAGGTAAAAAAATGTATAAAAGAAAAAATAAATAAACCACAAAAAAAAGTGAATCTCAAGATTGAATGGCACACTACTGAATGCTATTGGGTTAACAGAGAATTTTTTAAGACCTGGAGACTAAGACATAACCTACCAGAACCTACACAACACAGCAAGTACTCAGAGCAAAGGATCATCAAGAAACAGAAGTTCTCAATAACTTTACATCTAAAAAATGAGAACATTAACAAAACCAAAACCCAGTCAAAGGAAGGAAATAATAAAAATAAGGGCAGAAATAAATGAAACAATTTAAAAGAAAATTCAAAAGATCAATAAAACCAAACACTGGTTCTTTAAAAAAATGAACAAAAAGAAAAATAAGGGGAAACTCTAATAAACAGAATCAGAAATGAAAGAGGAGCATTAACAATAGCTATCTCAGAAAAAAAAGGTTCATAGGAGATTACTATAACCTAGAAGAAATGGACAACCTCTTGGAGGTATACAATCTTCCAACACTAACTCAGGAAGAAGCGAAAAACCAGAACAGACCAATTACAAGCATGGAAACTGAAGCAGTAATCAAGAGTCCACAAAAGTCCAGGAGCAGAAGGTTTCATTAGTGAGTTACACAAAATCATCAAAGACTTACCCTACATTACTCAAACTCTTCCAAAATCTTCAAGAGGAAATGCTTCCAAACACACTCATTGAGATAAACTTTTCTTTGATAACAAAAGCAGATAAAGACATGACCCAAAAAAGAAAATTAAAGACCAACGGTTTAAATATAATTCATTACAGTAAGAAAATTTTTTTTAAATTATTATAATTTCGATGGAAAAATCTTCGATAAAAATCTTAGCAAACCAAATTCAACAATGCATTTAAAGTATCATACATCATAACCAAATGGTATTCCAGGAATGCAAGGATGGCTGAATTTATGCAAATTAATGTAATTCACCACATCAACAGAAGATAAAAATCATATGGTCATTAACAACAGATGCAGAGAAAGCATTATTTAAAAATACATCTCAATATAATAAAGGGCTTATATTACACACCCACAGTTAACATACTGATACTCAATGGTGAGGAGCTGAAAGTTCTTCCTTTAATATCAGATACAAGTCAAGGCTGTCCACTCTCACCACAATTATTCAACATAATATTAGTAGTCCTAGCTAAAATAATTAGGTATGAGAAATTTAAAAGAAATCCATGGAAAAGAAGTAAAACAATCACTATTTGTAGAAGACATAATGATATACGTAGAAAATCCCAAACACTCCACTAAGTAACTATTAAAAACAAATCAGAACAGTAAAGTGGCAGACTATACAATCAATATAAATAAATCGGTTGTATTTCTGTACAGAAACAACTGGAAGAGAAAGACATTTACACTTATACCATTTATGATTGCATTTAAAAAGGTAGCTAGCACAAGGGACTATGGCGATGTTTCACGGGTGAATTGGTAGTAGGAATTTTATGGGGACTATACCTGAGAGGAGAAATCAAACACTATACAAAATTGAACAATGATGTAAAATAAATATATAAATATTAAAAAAATAGAACAAGTACTACTGATATTTATATGGAACCAAAAAGACCCTGAATAGCCAACGCAATCTTGACAAAAAAAGAGATATTATGCTCCCAGATTTCAAACTATATTACAAATTTATTGTAATCAAAATACGGCATTGGGAGGGGAAGGGAGACACACACAGATGAATGAAATAGAATTGAGAGCCCACAAATAAATCACAGTTGTATAGTCAGTTAACATGACAAAGTAGCCAAAGTTGTACAATTAAGTAAAAGAAATTCTCTTTAACAAATTGTATTGGGAAACTGGACAGTCACAAACAAAAGAAAGAAACTAGACCAAACATCACAGAATGCACAAAGATTAACTAAAAATGGATTAAAGACTTGCATGTAACACCTAATATCTTCAAATACATCGAAGAAAACATAGACAAAACATTATAAGTCACTGGTGTCAGGGATGCCTCTAGGTCAAAAGCAGGAAAAACAGCAAAATAAATAGTACTGTATATAACTAAAAAGCTTTTGTTCAGGAAAAAAAAAAAAAACCACAAAAACTATCATTAAAAAAAAAAAACATACAGGTAATGGGAAAAAATACTTGTACATCATGCATCTGACAAGGGACTAATATCCAAGATCTACAAAGAACTCATGCTCAACAGAAAAATGAGCAGAAGAGCCAAAAGGGAATGATTTGGAGAAAAAGAAACCTTTTTCTCCAGGGTTGGTGGGAATGTACACAGGTTGGCTCAGATGGGAAACAGTATGTAGGTTTCTCAAATTATTTTATAAAAAGATCTACAATAAGATCCTGCAATTCTACTACTAGGTATTCACATGAAGATGACAAGATTACAGAAATACTAATTTCAAAAGGATATATGCACTCCTATGTTCATGAAGCACTATTTACAATAGCCAGGTGATGGAAACAACCTAAGTATCTTTCTAGTAACCTGGATGGAACTGGAGAGGATTATGTTAAGCAAAATAAATTAGGAGAAAGACAAATACCAGATCATTTCCCTCTTGTGTGGAATATTAAAAAACAAAACAAACGAATAAACAACAGCAAACCCTTGAAATCACACTGAACTGTGGCTACCAGGAAAGGGAGGTGGAGGACAACAGCAAAGGGAGATGGGGGACTCAATGGACAATGTTGGAAGATTATTGGTGTGTGTGGTTTGGTAACACACAGTTACAGAGGTGTGAGCCTAACCTCTAAAACATATAGTATCATAAATCATGTTAAGTTAATAACTAAACATAGCTTAAAAAGAAAAAAGAAAAAGAAGTCTATTAATTTACAGTTATTATAATATCCTATCAATTAAAAACTCACCCGTTCTAACAATTTTTGAAGCTTTAATGCTTTTTCTTCCCGTAACTTTTCCCTCAGCTGCTGTGCTTTCATTTGCTTTTCCTCAAGTTTCTTCTTAGATTCTGCAATTGTTCTATTAATACAAACAAATGGACAGGAGGCACAAATGTTTACATAATAAAGTCAAAAATATTCTCCTTAGTCGCCAAAGTTTATAAAATAAATATACAATATATACAAAACTAATTTGGGGCTAACATTTCAGGAAAACATCATCACTTTTCAATGGTTCTGGAACTGTCCTAAAGTAAAGTGTCTTAAAATGTTATGCAGCAGCGCTACATGTTGAGAAAGTAGCTGGCTTCCTTTCTGTGAATATTCCAAATCGATTCCAAACGTCAGACCTTTTACGAGATGGTGAGGAGAGTTTCTCATGCATGTGAATTCCATGTCCTGGAGGTCTGGCAGGTTCCTCCTCTACAATATCTCCCCAGGATGTATTTTGACGCCAGGATTCACGGGCTGTTCAGAAAAAACAAAACCACTGTTACTGTTTAATAACAGAGTTCTATAAAAATATGTTTTGCAAACAGATTTTTAAAAGGCATCAGCAGTTCCTCTTCCTATTATTTTTATTTTTGCAAAGAAACTACACATAATAAAATAATCTGTTTTTTTACAAACATACACACAATACCTTCATAGTCTGCAAGGACATCATTCCAGTCCATAGACATACCACAGAAAGATACACTCCCACTGCCCACGCTGGCCTAAAAGGTAATAAGGAAAATTGAAAAACAAATACTTGGATACAATCATAACCTTAAAAATTAAACTACATATGGCATTCTCAAATCTTTGCTCATACATTTCACTTAATAAGATGATTCAAAATCATAAAACAGCCATATGCCTGTTATAGTCACAATAATCACCAAGATAAAAATACACCATAGCCTATGTATTTTAAGAGGAAGACAAGACCACTTGCCATTAACAGCAGATACAAATGAAATAATTTTAAGACATGTATATGCCTATTAATATCACTACATAAACTGGCATATTCAGAGCACATATCAAAAGAGCAAGATTACTTGTTAGGCATTACAATTTAATGGAAAAATATCTGAAACTCAAGTTATTTTTATTCCTTAAGAAATCCCTCTTATCAAGATATATATTCTCATTGTATAGTGACAGCAAGGCAGTGTATTTGCTTATTGTTAGAGTAAAATAAGGAAAATTTCTTGAATTCTTTTTCAGTCTCTACAACTATAATCTCAGTAATGTTAAGTTCTAATTTTCCTTAATTTCAAGTTCTTGATTTGTAAAATGAAAATAACTTTTAACTTGTCAACTGAAGTATATATATAAAACACAAAGTAATGGTAAAATGCTAAAAAAAAAAGATGTGCTATTGATTATTGTACAAATCTCAATTACACTCAAAATAATAATGATTTCTTTAATGATTTAAAATAGAACTAGATGAATGCTAAGTCCTTTTGGCCTAAAAATTTTATTTATGAATATAACATTTGAACAATTATGTTAAAATATCTAAAAGCTCACAGAAAAATCACTGTCGTTGTCAGTTTCAATGTTAATATCATTGTTTTCTTCAGCTTCAATTTCTCTAGTTAACTGTTCCTCTTCAGCAATAGCACTAGCAATGGCTTCTTCATTGGCCTTTTCTAGACGATCAGCTAACTCTTCTTTTTTAGCAAGAACTTCTGCCATGGACTACAAAGTTAAAAACAAACAACAAAGAAAAATCATCACTTGACCCAAAATTTAAGTAATCATCTCTTTTTTTATGTTCAAATGATATTCAAGAGGATGCCTAAAATAGCAGGGATCTAGAATTACAAAACCTGGGGTAGTATAGGTTCAACCACCGCCTCGCTATGTGATGTAGAAGTTTCCTAAAACTAGTATCTATTTTATATTCCATAAAATGTTACAATAACCATGACTTACCTTCTTAGACTGCTGTGTATGAGAAACTGTGAAGTTATATAAATAACAGGTATTATTATTAATTAAAAATGTAAATTTCATTTAAGTGCAGAAATTCAAACAATTATTGATCAAATATCTTAAAATGGGAACAAAAAGGAATAAATGCTATAATCATGATGATACTTTTTGAACATATACACTTTATTTTAAAACATTAGAAATAACACAAACAATATCATTAATAAATGTGACATCATTAATTAATAAACACCTACAATAAACTAAATATGTATACTATATCCTTTAAGGGAACACTAGAAAAAAAAGAACTATGGCTAATAAGCTAACACAGGATACAAATTGGAAATATGAAAGAGGAGAGGAAATAAAAGGGGTAACAAAAAAAGGGGGTAACAAAAACCAATAATGAAATTCCATGGAAATAATCTAAACACCTTAATAGATATTGTTACATTGGATAAAAAAAGAAAACACAACAATAAGCTCCCCATAAGAAAACTGCATAAAATATGAGAATACAGATTATAAATAAGAGTTACCTCACTAACACTAATCAAAAGAAACTAGTGGCTGAGTTTATAGCCAAAACAATGATTTCATTACTCATATATAACTTTACTATTTTCAAAATGAAAAATCAAGTATCTGCATATGTCATTATTTCTTAATTTAGAATTTTGTATTACAAGTTAAAATTTCAGTATAAACTTTAATGGAAAAAAGAAAAAACAGATCAACAGATCCACAGTAGGTAGGCTTCATAGTATCACATTTTTACAATATTGTCAGAAGTTGACCATAAACAGAAAGGTTTTCAGCCGCTTTTTGCTAAATTTCTGTTAAATAAGAAGAGTATAAGTTTTGTTTTTTTTTTTACTTTACCCAGCTATTTGTTTTTTTGTTTTTTTTTTTTTTTTACTTTACCCAGTGACAATACTGTATTATGGGAAAACAACAACAAATAACCATTCTCTCTCCACTGCAGCAATTCTCCATGAGCCCTCACTGAGAATCCAAAACAAAGAGTGGTTTCTGTAGAGTGACCCATAGAAGGACCTCTGATGTACAAACCAAATTAAGAAATTGTTTTTAAGCCATGATTTAATTAAAATTCTCTAAGACCTTTAAGGACATATTAATGTTCGCCTTAAAAGCAAAACTTTTTTTCAAGTACATAAATGTGACCCGCAAAATAACCAATGGTTATAATACACAGAAGCTTATTTCCACATGTGATCAAAATTTAAATGTTTAAGGAAGAATTTTTAAAGTATTTTTATGGATTTTTTTTTTTAAAGTATGGGATCTTTTTCCTATTTTAATATTTGATTCCTACAGGATCAATTTGCAAAATAAGTTTAATATGGTAGAGCTATGACAACAAAAAATATAAATGTAACTAATTTCTATCCCATACTAAACACACTACTTGTAAGACCATAATTATATTTCACCACTTAAAGCTTACCTCACTTAAAGGCCTACATTAAAAAAACAAATTGCTTGTAACTCCTTATTAAAGGAATCTAAGTATTTGTCTTTCTTTTTTTTAATGTCTATTTATACATATATAATTTTTACATTATTGTCTTTCTTATTAATGTAAAGCTTATTTTTCCCTTAAACCAGAAGTTATTTCTCTCTATAGAATGTATAATCTGGTCTAATACCATCTGCTGATAGCATCTTTCAGCATAACAAGGCATTAAGTTTTCAAAAAAAAATATGGGTTACAGAGATCATTTACAAAATAAAATTTGAATAGTTTTTTTCAAAAACTTTTTATATGGTATTATTTCTTCTTAAAGTTACTAAGTAACTTCAACATTCCTCCACAAAACAAAAAGTTTAAAGTTACTAAGTAACTTTAAAAAGAAATAATTCCAGGGCCTCCCCTGGTGGCGCAGCAGTTGAGTGCTGGTTCGATCCCTGACCAAAGGCGAGGGTCCCACATGGCACGCAGACCTCTACTGCCGCCTGCTGCTCCCCTCAGCAGTGTATTTCGTCAGTCTGCCTGTTCTATTCCCTGCTCTGGCTCTGGTGAATTCTCTCACCCTCCTGCACTTCTGATTGTACCCAGTGCTTGTATAAATAAATAAATAAATCTTAAAAAAAAAAAAAAGAATTCCATATAAAAAGTTTTCAAAAAAAAAAATATTCAAATTTTATTTTGTAAATGGTCTCTATAATCCATATTTTTTTCAAAACTTAATGCCTTGTTATGCTGAAAGATGGTATCAGCAGATGGTATTAGACCAGATTATACATTCATAAAGTTACTTTTAAACAAAACTAGACTGACCTATTCTAGATTATCTTTAGGTTAAATATTTTAATAATAAAGCAGGAAATAGGAAGAGATAAGCATAAATGAGTAGTCATCCCAAACCATAAACCAATACATTCTAAACCAATGCACATAAATTCTGCAATAGGGATGGTAAATGAATCTTATCCTAAAGATCAACTCCAGGCAAATGGTAGTAGCTATCTAAAGAACTCTGTTAAGATAATTTTCAAAGTCCAACTAGGCACCTTCTCCCAACCTCAGAGTGCTAGAGGTTACAGACAACTTTATTTATTTATTTATTTTACTTATTTATGCATACAAGAACAGGGGTGTAGGCCAGAGGTACGGGGAGTGAGAGGATTCACCAGACATACAATGGGGAGCAGAACAGGGAGATCTACTGAAATACACTGCTGAGGGGATCAGCAGGTGAGACAGGAGAGGTCTGCTGTGCCATGTGGGTTAGCTCCCTGGCCGGGGATCAAACTCATGTCATCCTGGCAATAGCTTGATAGCACTGAGACTTTAACCCTTGCGCCACCAGTCAGGTCCCGACAACTTTATTTTTGTTGGTTTAGTTTCTTAATCCTAAAGAACATCTGATCAAATCGCATACAAGCTCAATGATTTTGAACAAGTTACTTAAATCACAGTCTTATTTTCTTCCTCCATAAAACAAGAATCTTAGCTATATCAAAAAACTACCTTAAGAATAAAATATTACTACGGAATCACATATATAAAATGCATTGTTTAAAAAAGGGCTTTTACTATTATCGAGGTTTATATCTCTTTAGTATATTTACTCAGAATTCTGATAAGTTGTTCTTACCAGGTTAGCAGCACTCACATTTGAAATATCTGAAGGGTCCATTTCACTTTCTATCGGTGCTTTCTCTGCTGAAAGTTTATCCTCAGTTGTTTGCAAAGATGTGTCCACTTGCTGAGTAACTGAAACATACTCTGAATCAATGTGAACAGCAGGTATTTCCGAAGTTCGCATAGAATTGTCTTGTAAGAAACTACTGCCAGTGGTCTTGATATCATCCAATGTACTCACTGTGAACTAACAAAATATATTTGAAGAATGAATGAAAGATAATAAAAACTCTAGAAAGTTGATTATATTTACAAAAGGTATTTAACATGGCTTTTACAAAGACTGTCTATATCAAAAGAAGGCATTTTTCATCAAAATATATATTTTAAGGGTGCTTTACTAAAAAAAGAAACTTTCTCTCTTTAGATAATCTTAACACAGTATGTAAAAGTATCAACTGAAGACATAACACCAACCTCAGCTCTAAAAGAGAAATATACCATACAGAAGTACAGATTATCTGATCATGCAGTCTCATGCAATTCATAGTATTTAGGTTTCAACATCCTGCACACCTCCCTTTAGGAATATTTAACACAAACCAACAGAAATGTGAAAACAATCTAAAATAAATACAACATTGGCACTGGCCAAATACCTATCCATTTCTGCAAAATTTTCTGGTGTAGTTACTAGGAACAGGCCTTTAATTTCAGTTTCTACCAGATTACAGAAAGGTAGGTGTGATATTTTTCAACTATACTCAAAGTAATGAGCTCCAAGTACAAGAAATAAAATGTATATTGGTGAATTTAAAAGTCACTCACATCACTACTTAAATAAATATTATATAAACACTGCAGTAGCCATAAAACCCCCAATTTGATTATTTATATAAATATTAAACGTGGCCAAATGGTATAAACTACTTTAAAAATACTATTATTACTCAGAACTTAAAGTGTCCCAAAGTGTTGATTTTAGCAAAAACATTATTTAAATTGTATCACATTGTTTATGTTGTCATCAACATTATATATACATCAGTCACCATGGTTTATAATCTCCTTGGCAATATTTATATTAGCATTACTGAAGTTTACAATATAGTCAACCCTGTTTGTTAAAAAATCAATACCATTTATATAACAATATCAAAGCTAAACTATAGAGTTGAGAAAAGATATAAATATACTAATTCCATTTTTAGAATAACAGTGGAGAAAACAAGTATTATTAGTTTGGCCACCATAACAAGTGAACTTTTATACTGAAATATTTTAGCAATAGTTTAATTTCTCAAAAAGTTCTATGCATGCATTGCTCCTGCAAAACATGTAAGTTTATTCAATACATAAAACAGCATAACTTTAATACTGTTCATTTAATACAGCTAAAACACACTTTGTAAAACTACCAGATGTTAAATGATTTTTCAGTGATTTTCCTACATTAGAAAGCTTTTTAAAGTTTACACTAAAACAAAATGTACTGATATCAAGGACTCTGCTCCATATTATGGGAAATTAAAAGGCAACACAAGATATTGCTCACAAGGAGCCTCCAATCTCATGTAGGCATAAAACACACATACATTAAAGAATTAGGGAACATGAGGCATAATGTAGGATTAAGAGCCATCATCATTACTAAGGAAAACATGGAAGTAGAGTTACAGTTTCTAATAAAAATAAATATCCTAGAGTTAGAGAATTTTTAAAAACAGATTTTATTCTACACTATTAAATATTACAACTATTTTATGATTTAGTTACTTAAACTATGTAGCAAATCAAAAAATATATTAGTCATTTACATAAAATCATACTAGTTGAACATGAATCTTTACATGAACAAATATCTTTAAAATGTATTCCTTCATCAACTAAGTAACGAAAATATCAGAGACTAAAAAAAGTAACAGGATATTAACTTTAAGAATTGCATTAAATATTAGCAAATTATATCTGAATAGCAACAAGTAAAAGCAGAACAAGTACAAAATGATCCTTATTTTCACCATTTTAAATAAACTAAATGAAGAACACCAGTTTAGTTAAGTAATCGAAGGTAACAAATTTGATTGAGTTGATAATCATGATACCACATGTGACACTAAAGACAAAACACTTATTCCATCAAAAATACATAAGATAAATTGAATAATGAACAAAAAACTGAAGGACATCCCACCAAAAAAATCCTGAAACATAGTCTTCAAAATATTAATATGAAAGACAAAGATACGCTGAATAACTGTTCCTGGTGAGCAATATTAAATAAACAAAACAACAAACCACATGTGACTCTAGATTGGATCTTGGAATAGAGGTTTAAAAGTTCTATGAAGAAATTATTGGGACAATTGGAAAATTCTGAATATGGATGATAAATCAGATATATTAGTTAATGTAAATTTATCTAAATTTATCATTACAGTGTAGTTATGTGAGAATTCCTTTATTTTATGAGATACATGCTATAGTATTTGAAGGTGAATGGTGATGCTTATCCACGTATAGGACACAATATATGTATTTGACTCATAAATAGAGAAAGAAAAGGCAAAAATAAGACATGTGTATCTAGGTAAGGAGTGCAGGAGAGTTCACTGTTCTATTGTTGCAACTCTTCTGTAGATCTGAAATTTTTCACAATAAAAAGTTTAAAATAATGTAGAATAATGAGACATTCCAGCATAAAAAGGCATTAAAGAATTTTCAGATTGTACTACCTGGGTTCTTTCAGCAAGAGGATGGTCACAAGAGTGTAATGAGTCTTTGGGCCGAGATTCTATGGTATTAGAAGGTTCATCTCCAACAAATTCATCTTTTTGTGTGCTTTCATCAGGTAAAAGATGTACATTTTCTTTATCACTGTCATCCTTTGACCTTAATGCATCTCTTGCTAAGGAAACTTTTGGCATCATTACTGTTGATCGTGAACGAACAGGCCTTCCTCTCTGAACAGTCTCCCATCCTTCAGCATCCTTCCGTTCTATGCAATTCAGTGAAGAATATTAATCAAGATTTTTTAATGATAAAAATTTCCAAATAACTAGAAAATAGAAACATTTAGAACCTAATTCCCATTAAATCTAATTAATAAACATAACACAAATTATTGTGCAATGTGTGTTTTGTGTGGGGTATGTGTGTATAATCACTAATCCCTACAACTAAACTATAGGGTAGTTATAATTATCCCTATTATTCAAAAGATAATACTGAAGTTCAGATTAAGATTGGCTCAAAGCTACACAGTCAGATAGAAATAATAAACATTGATATAGTATATACTATGTGACAGCACTTTCTAAGTGCTTTACATACAATAACATATAATCTTCATGAAAACCCATAAGATCAATACTATCATCTCCATTTTATCAGAGGACAGAGAGAGGTTACATTTTTTCCCAAGGTCACAGACCTAGTAAAGATAAAGCCAAGATGCAAGTCCAGTGAAATTGGTTGTGGGGTCCATGCCCCCACTGGTTATGAATCCCCCTCTTTCAGAATTCAAATATAGGCCAGCTTCAAAGCCTAAATTCCTTCCTCTATCACAATACTATACCAAACCTTAACTTTCAAAAAGGCACTTCAATGATTGTAAGTCTACTGAATGTTAGTTGAAGGAGGCCTGGGGAATCTAATCCAATATTTCAACACTTATACAAGGAAATCAAGGGTCTGTGTCCAAAGTCACATAGTAAAATGGCCTAAATTAAGTAAGACTCTCTCACTAAAACGTCTGAAAACGTCACAGCTTGAGGTATATCTGTACATAAGCACAATTTAAGTTTTATAGGCTAGCTATAGTCTTTCAAATTTAATACAAAGATTCCAGTTTTGGTCAAGATGGAGTAGCCATACCTGAACAAAACACACATCAGCACTGAAGATTTTGAGAAATAGGAAAAAGTAGGTAAACTTCTGTGATACCTTACAATTTGAAAAGCAGCACAACAGTGAGTTCTGAGTTTCCTTATTGTTTTCAAATATATTCCAAGCAACACTACAAAAGCCTACAATTCAGAAGCACCACCAGAAATACACAAAATAGGTATCAGCAAAACCTGTCAATAATCTCTAAAACTGTCAATACACCGAACTCACTAATAAAAAGACACAGAGTATCTAGCTGCATTAGACTACTGCCAGAAAGTCCCTAAATACACCTAAGTAACAAGGATAAACATAGACTGAAAGTAAAAGAATGGAAAACAATTCTGCACACAAATGGCACCCAAAGAAAGGCAGGAACAGTCATACTTGTACTAGGACAAAACAGACTTCTAGCTTTAAAAAGTAACAAGAAACAGAGATAAAAGGAAGGTGGAAACAGCCATACTTGTAATTCAGACAAAATAAATTTCTAGCTTAAAAAAGTAACAGAGACAGGGATAAACACTACATAATGATCAAGAGAACAACACATAAAGAAAATGTAACACACATCAATATATACTCACCAAACAATGTGGCACCAAATTAGATCAAACCACTACTATCAAATCTAAAATCAGACACTGGAAAAAATACATAGGTGGTTGAACACTTCAACAGCCCACTTTCACCAATGGACACCAACGAAACAAAATATATAAGGTTGTAATTGCTCAAAAGAAAGAACACAACATTTGGATCTAGTTGACTAGACTCAAATAAAGCCAAATAAATATTTCTGTCAATTGCACATAAATCTTTGACCTGGACTGACACATACTGCATCACAAGACTATATCAAAAAAGTTTGTAAGACAGAAAACATACCAAGTATATTCTATGGCCATAAAGGTACTGAACTACAAGTCAACTACTAAAAGAAAACCAAGAAAATACTTTCATACATGAAGACTGAACAATACACTACTAAATGACTGCTGGGTTAATGAGAAAAACAAGGAGAAATCAAAAAATAAATAAATAAATAAACCAAACCTCAGGACAAATGATAAGGACACAACCTTTCCAAATGGATGAGACACAGCAAATGCAGCAGTAAGAGGGAAGCAGTAATAAGAGGGAAGTAAATAGCAATGTAGGACCACATTAAAAAACCAGAGAGACCCCAAACAACCAACCTTGTTGTTCATCTCAGGGAACTGGAAAAAGAACAACAAAAAAATCCAGAAGTCAGCAGAATGAAGGAAGTAATAAAAATTAGAAAAGAAATAAATGGAATAGAAATCAAAAGACAATGCAAAAGATCAATGAAATAAAAATCTGGTTCTTTGAAAAAAATAAACAAAATAGACAAATCTCTAGCTAGGTTCATTATGAAAAATTGGGAGAAAACTCAAGTAAATGGGATCAAAAATTTAAGAGACATTATTACAACAAACACTGCAGAAATTCAGAGAATGATAAGACATTACTATAAACATTTATATGAAAACAAATTCAACAAACTAGATGAAATAGATTCATAGAATTAATACAATCATCCAAGCCTGAACAGGTAAGAAATAGAAAACCTAAACAAAACAATCACAAGCAAGGAAATTGAAAGAGTATTCAAATCTCTCCCAAAAAACAAAAGTCCAGGACTGCACGGCTTCAAAAATGTGTTGTGCCAAACCTTCAAAGATGCTAATACCTATCATGCTCAAGCTCAAAAAAGAGAGAAAGAATTATTCCAAATACATTTTAAGAGGGCAACATTACACAACTATCAAAACCAAACAAAGAACACAAAAAAGGAAAACTACATAACTATCTAATGAGCACAGATGCAAAAATACTCAATATAATTGTAGCAAACTGAATCCAACGATGCATTAAAAAGATAATACATCATTACCAAGTGGGATTTACACCAGGGACACAAAAATCAATGTAATTCACCACATCAACAAAACAAAAAGCACATAATCATATCAACAGATGCTGAGAAAGGATATGGTAAGATTCAGCATTCATTTATAATGAAAATCCTAGAAACTATCTTAACATAATAAAAGCTAGATATGACAAATCCACAGCTAGTATCATTCTCAATGGAGTAAAACTGAAAACTTTCTCACTAAGATCTGGAACAGACAAGTATGTACACTCTTACTACTACTATTCCACACAGTATTTAGAAGTCCTAGCTAGAGCAATTAAGCAAGAGAATGCACTGAAAGGAATTTAAATTGGAAAAGAAGTAAAGCTATAATTATTTGTAGATGATATGGTAATATACAGACAACCCCCAAAATTCTATGAAAAACCTAATTGAAACAATAAACAAGCTCAGAAACGTGGCAGGATACAAAGTCAGCACATAAAAATCAGTTGCCTTCTTAAGAAAACTATCCCATTTATAATTTCAGCAAAAAAAAAAAAAAAATATCCTAGACATACACCTAACAAGGGAGGTAAAGGACCTATACAAGAAAAACTATAAAACATTGTTAAAAGAAATAGAAGAAGATACAAAGAATTGTAAAGTTATTCCCTGCTCATGGACAGGGAGAATCAATATTGTCAAAATGATACTATATTCCATATGATCTCTGTGAATAATGGAATCAGATAAGAAATGAGTAACAGAAAGAAAACATGAAAATTTCAAAACACTTAAAAATTAAACACATTTCTAAATAATTTATGGGTCAAAGATGAATTATCAAAAAACTTTTAAAATACACAGGTATGAATGAAGCTCAATCAAGATGAATAGTCTTACATTTTTAAAAACACTATTTTTAATTTTTTTAAAGGATTAACACCATTTTACACAAACTATATAAGAAAACAGAAGAGGAAGGAATACTTCCAAGTTATACAGCAATTATTAACCTAGTACAGAAATACACAAAGTCCACACATAGAAACTACATACCAGTACTTCCCATAAATTCAGATGCAAAAATCTTCAACAAGGTATCAGTGCATCATATGCAGCAATGCATAAAATGAATAAACCATCAACAAGCAGAATTAATTTCAAGTATGCAAACATGGTTCAACATTCAAGAATCAATCACTAAAATCTACCTCTGTCAATAGGCTAAATCAGAAAAGTCATAAAGCCCTATCAATTGCTACAAAAAAGTATTTCACAAAATCCACAATCAATTCATTAAAAAAACTCTTGTTAAACTTTAATAATTGAAGGAACTAACTCAACTGAATGGAAAGTCTCTACAAAAAAAGCCCTACAACTAATACATAGTAAATAATTTACAACCAGTGCATTATTTCCCCCAAGATCTAGAACAAAGAAATGATGTCTCTTTGTTGAACCAAGCTCCTTCAACACAGCATGGAAAGGAAGAGAGTATTAAAAAGACAGAAAAATTTCAGTGGCATTTTCAAAGGAATAGAACCAAGGTTATTGAAATTCATATGGAACCACAGAAAATGCCAAAATAGCTAAAGCTCTCCTGAAAAATGAAGGTATTGTACTTCTGGACTTCAACTATACTTAAAAACCATAATAATTAAAACAACACGGTACTAGAACAAAAATATACAAACCAATAGAATTGTCAGCCCAGAAATAAAATCACACATTTATGGAAAACTAATATATAACAAAGGAAAGTGGAACAAAAAAAGCTTCGATGCTAAGAGAATTTGACAGCCACATGCAAAAGAATGAAACTAGACCATTATCTCATGCCATACACAAAAGTCAACTCAAAATGGATGTAGACCCGGATGTAAAACCTGAAACTATAAAATACATAGGCTAAAACACAGGCAGAACACTCCATAGCATAAACTTCTGGAACATCTTTGCACATTCATCTCCAGCAGCAAGGAAAATAAAGGAGAAAATAAACAACTGAAACTGTATCAAACAAAATGCTTCTGTATGTGAAAGAGACATCCTACTAAATGTGAGAGTATTTACACACCACATTTGATGTCATTGAGGCCAAGCAGAGAACTAAGATTCCACCCACCCTAAAACAAGACAATTTGAGTCAGTTTTCCCTTCACTTTGCCCCTCCTTGGTGTCATTAGTGCCTAGTAGCAGCATCTATTCAGATGGTCAAAGTGATGCCCCGATGTTGCCGAATAGGTGTCACAAGGCTCAATTAACAGGAAACTGTATCAGAGTCCCAGAAAAGGAGAGAGGATATAAGACTGAATAAGTATCTGAAAGAACAGCTGAAAACACCCCAAATTTACCAAAAGACATGAAACTCAAGAAACAAGCAATAAATACAAAAGATATTTGTGCTAAAACACAAATACAAAGATATATGTGCTAAAACACATCATAAAAAAACCACTGAAAAGTGGAAACAGAGAAATTCTGAAAGCAGCCATACAGAAAAAATACATTATCAATAGAGAAACTTCAATTCAAATGACAGCAGATTTCTCATCTGAAGTATCTGAGGTGACGGGGAGTAGCACATTTTTCAGGACTGAAAAAATCAATCACAAATTCCATATACAGGAAAGTATACTTTACGAATGAATTGTAAATAAAGGCATTCTCAGATGAAGGGAAAACTAAGAGAATGTATCTCTAGCAAACTTGCCCTTAAAGAATGACTGAACAAAGTCCCTAAAGGAAAATGAATGTATTAACATAAGAACATTTAAAAGGTCAAAAAGAAAAGAACAATGGGATGCTACAAATAAGCTGGATATAAGAAATTATTCCAATTTTCATGAGTTGTTTTTTTTTTAAGATTTATTTATTTGTTTGTTTGTTTGTTTGTTTGTTTATACAAGCACTGGGTACAGTCAGAAGCACGGAGGGTGAGAGAATTCACCAGAGCCAGAGCAGGGAGCAGAACAAGCAGACTGACCAAGCACACTGCTGAGGGGAGCAGCAAGTGGCAGGAGAGGTCTGCGCGCCATGTGGGCCCCGCACAGGCGGCTGGGGCTCGAACCAGCGCTGCAGAAGCTGCGGGCAGTTTCGCAGCCCAGCGCTCAACCACTGTGCCACCGGGGGAGGCCCTTCATGAGTTTTTTTAACTATACTTGACAGAGAAAAAAATATTACAACACTCTCTGATGTACTCATTATAATTAAGAAAATTTTAGCAGTGAAGACAATAAAAGAACCAATTACAAGGTTTCTATATTTCACTTGGTGTTGTAATAGCAAAAACAGTAGGAAATAACTTGCGTATGTTAATGTAATACCTCAGACAACAACTACAAAGACTACACAAGCCAACACACTCCAAAACGCTATAAAATAAATCAAAGTGGAATTAGAAAAAATGTTCATTACCCACAAGAAGGCAACAAAACAGAAACAATGGAAAGACAACCAGCGAAAAAGTAAATCAAATGTCAGACTTAGGCCCTAACTATGAAAATCCATCTTACAAACTAATGGTCTAATATATCAATTAAAGGTACATTATATTCACATATGGAAAGATTCAGCAAAATAAAGATGTAAATTCTTCATAAGCTGATGAACTGTAATGTTATTTCTATCAAAATCTCAGCAACATTTTTTAGACCTAGGGAAGCTTATTCTAAAATTTACATAGAAAGACAACAGGACCTAAAACAGCTAAAAACAATTTCTTTTTTTTTTTTAAAGATTTATTTATTTATTTATATAAACACTGGGTACAGTTAGAAGCACGGGAGGGTGAGAGGATTCACCAGAGCCAGAGCAGGGAACAGAACAGGCAGACTGACCAACTACACTGTTGAGGGGAGCAGCGGGTGGCAGGAGAGGTCTGCGCGCCATGTGGGACCCTCGCCGGCAGCCGGGGATCGAACGGGCGCTGCAGAGGCTGCGGCCTGCTTCGCAGTCCGGGGCTCAACTGCTGCGCCACCAGGGGAGGCCCTAAAAACAATTTCTAAAAAGAGAAGGTGGAAGTAATCTTTCTACATGATGCTGATGCTTACCACAAGGGTAAAGTAATCGAGACCATGTAGTATGTGCAATAGACACGGAAAAAAAAGATGAAGCACAAACCCACCCACAGAGACCTACACAAATATAGTCAACTGATTTTTAACAAAATTTCAAAACAGAATTTCCAACAAAAGGTGGTAAAACAATTGAATGTCCATAAGCAAAAAAGTGAATCTCCATCTCTAAAACTCAGAGAAAAATCATCTGAATCAATAGCTAGTCACTGAGTTCTTTGACACCAAAATCATACTCCATAAAGAAAAGACCTCATGGACCTCACCAAATTGAAAATTTTGCTCTGCAAAAAGACTTTTGGAGATAATGGGAAGAAACAACACTCTGGCAGGAAAAATTCAGCAAAGAACCAATGTTGAGTACATATAATGACCTCTCACTACTCAGTAGTAATAATACCAAAAAAAAAAAATTCTAAGTAGAAAATGAGCAAAAGACATGAACAAACATACTAAAGAGTATATACAAAGGGAAAATAAATGCATAAAAGGTATTCAACATTATTAGTCACTAGAGAAATGAAAATTAAAATCACAATTGAGATGACACTATATACTTAACAGAATGGCTAAGATTAGACTACTACTGCTAATAGAGAATGAATTTGGAGTTAGAGGAGTGCTAAATAAAGGTATGAGATTTCTTCTTTAAGTTTTATTGAGATATAATTGGCATCTAACACTATTAGTTTAAGGTGTACAACATAATCTTTGATAGAGAAATTATTGCTATAACAAGCTTAGTTAATACTATCACTCACCATTTTTTTTTGTAGTAAGGATTTTTAAGATCTAACTCTTAAATTATTATATAAGATACAATATATTGATAGTATTGTTAACAATAAGCACCATGCTGTACATTACATCCTCATTATTTATAACTCAATGTTTATACCTATTAACCACCTTCACCACCCCCCTCCACCACTGGCAATCATCTATCTTCTCTGTTTTGATGAGTGTGGATTTTTTAGATTCCACACGTAAATAAGATCATACAATATTTGTTTTTCTGTCTGAATTATTTTACTTAGAAACTAACATCCCCTCTTTGGCACCCTACTGAATGGGAAAAAATTTTTGCACATAATACTAATGATAAGGTACTGATCACAAAGATCTACAAAGAGCTCACACAACGCAACAAAAACAAAGTAAACAATCCAGTTGAGAAAATGGGCAGAAGAGCTAAAAAGACACGTATCCAAAGAGGAAATGCAAATGGCCAAGAGGTATATGAAAAAATGTTCAACATCACTTGTAATTAGGGAAATGCAAATGAAAACCACAATGAGATACCACCTTACACCAGCGAGAATGGCACATATATATTAAAAAAAAAAAAAAAAAAACACAGGAAACAACAAATGTTGGTAAGGATGTGGAGAAAAAGGAACTCTGCTACACTGCTGGTGGGAGTGTAAACTGGTCCAACCACTATGGAAAGCTGTGTAGAGATTCCACAAGCTACCAAAAATGGAGCTTCCATATGACCCAGCAATTCCACTCCTTGGAATCTACCCAAAGGACACAAATATATTAATTCAATCCCATGTTTACTGCAGCACTATTTACAATAGGTAAGATAGGGAAACAACCCAAATGCTCAAAAATAGATGACTGGATCAAGAAGATGTGGTATATATACTCAACGGAATACTATTTAGCAATCAAAAAAAGATAAATTCATGCCATTTGCAACAGCACGGATAGAGCTGGAAGGGATTATGCTCAGTGAAATAAGCCAGAAGGAATAAGAAAAATATCGGATGGTTTCACTTATAGGAGGAATGTAGGGGAACCAAATAAGGGACCTGGAAAAAAATATTATTATAATAAGTAAAAAACAAAATTAACAGGCAACTATTAATTAGAGATACTCTGGGGGGGGGGGGGGGGGAAGGGATCAAAACAGGAGGGAATGTGTCCTTACACAAGGGACTATGATGTTAGTAAAAGGTTAACTAGTGGTAGGAATTTTGTGGGGACTATACCTGAGAGGAGAAAGCATGCATTGTACAAAAAGGAGGCATTATTTAAAATACATATAAAATAAAATAAAAACAAAAAAAGCATCTCTTCTTTGAAAGTTTCCTGATAGAATGAAATACTGTTTAAAACTTGGATCTAACCATAAACCAGTAAATGGCCAAAAGTATCAGTAAAAATTTTTAAATTTTGTCCCACTGAAGCAAGTCAAGAGGAATATATCAGAATTAAAACAATAACACAGGTCTCTTGAACATTTTAGTATTAGTGATGGAAAAATTAAATTTTTAATGAAACTTCAGGAAAAATTACATTAAAAATCTATTCCCATATTGAAGAATGTTTGTTGAAAACAGAAAATTATGAAATTTAACCATCCAAAAGCTTCTAAATACTTACAGTAATCTTAGGATAGAAGTACACAAAATTCAAAATTATATTTGTTATAATTTTTATACTCTAGAGTTGTATGATTTTTAATATTTTACAATATTATTTATAAATGTCTTTAATATAAAGAGGCATTAAATTCAAGTTAGTACAACCAACAACTGAAAAACTAAAATAATCCCAACCTGATCATGATTTGCTATCATTTTTATTGTACTTAATTCATTAATATTCTGTTTAGGGCCCTTACATCAGTATTCAAGAAAAAAATGAGATATTCTAATGAGGTTTTGATATTAAGGTTATGCTGGTATCATAAAATAAGCTCTACTTTTTTATTTTTTAGAGAATTTCTGTAAGATTGGTATTTTTACCTTAAACATATGTAGAATTCACAGTCAAAGCGATCTTGATCTAAATTTTCTTTGTGGAAAATTTTTGTGGACTCATTTTTTTAATACATGTTTTTAAGTTTTTCTAATTCTTGCTATGCAAATTTTATGATTTTGTATTTCGGGGGAATTTGTCAATTTTATCTAAATTTCTAAATCTAGTATATAATATTATTCCTAATATCCTCCCACTGCCATTTTAACATCTGTGGGATGTCTACCCACATCTCTATTTCATCCCCCCTACTGCACTTTGCCACTTCTCTTTCTTCATCAGTGTTACTAGATATCTGGACCTTTGGCTTTGTTGATTTTCTCTGTTCTCAACTATGTATTTTTTTCCTTCTATGGTCCTAGGCTTTACTTTGTTCTTTTCTAACTTCTTGAAGTAGACAAAAAGTGTGGGTTTTAGGTTTTCTACATGCAATTAAGGTTAACAGAAATTTTCCCCAAAGCATAGCTTTACCTTAATCCCACAAGATTTTAAAAGTTTATTTTCACTCAATTCACATTTTCTACTATTCATTGTGATTTGTTCTCTGACTCATGGTTACTGTAGGGTAAATGATTTTCAGGCTTTTCCGCCATCACCATTAGGATTTGCCTGATGGGGGGTGGGGGGGACCTGCATTTTGTTACATTGTTATATTCAGTTGCATTGTTTACTTCTGTGGGCCATGGTTGCAGTATTGATATATTCACCCAGAGAAGCAGAAGCAGAGAGAGAGAGAACATGAGAAAGGGAGAAAGAAGCCAGAGAAGCCCAGAGTGAAGATTTTCCAGGGACCTGGGGGCCTCCCGGCCTCCTGGCCCCCGGGCACCCCTGCTTGCTGTGTACCTGGTTGTTACACTACATGTAAAAGCTCAATAAACACCTGAGAAAGGCACCAAGGGCTCTAGGACTCTCCTTTACTGCGTCTGCTCCAATCATAGAAAACCTGCTCTGTGCCCTTCCTGGCGCTACAGTTACTCAGATATATATTCCAAAAATATGGGAAATTTATAACTTTTTTTTGATTGATTTCTAATTTAATTTTACTGTATTCAAAGAGATAGCATGTTACCAACCTGAAACTTGTTTAATGGTTGTGCATGTGTCAATTTTAGTAAATGTTCCACATGTACTTAAATATGTATTGGAACTTAGTGGCATGACAATGTATCCTGTATCAAAACTAATCCTCTTCCTGCCAAACACAACTATAAAAGTTTGACAAAAATATATAAACTGTTAAGCCATTAAAAAACATCCAGTATAGGCAAGATTTGAGGGACTACAACTCTTGAGAAAAAAGGATACACATTCACCCTAGAATTTTCTATAAAGACATTTGGAATCCACTGTTCCAAGGAAGTGAGTTCTAGCAGAAACCAGAAGTCCCTTCTGACTAAAAAAAAAAAAAAAAAAAGATATTGGAGTTCAAAGAATCCAAAGTAAAAACTGGACACAGGGGGAAATTGCAAGCATGATATTCAAAAAAAAAAATCTGCATTCAATCTTTCCTTAAGAAGTTTGACAACTGTTAAGCTTTGCATATACAGGGCAAAACTCCAAGACACCCAGCAGAAAGCAGCAGCTGGGATGCTAATGAGCTAAGCAGATATTGTAGCAACTATACAGTACTCAAGAAACAAAAGCTGAAATTCAGGAATGTAGTGGCCTTGGCAAACACCTGAAGTCTTCAGTTGAGACCCCCAAAGGAATGAAGATGTAACTAAAATACATCAACTTTGGGCCTCCCCGGTGGCGCAGCGGTTGAGCGCTGGGTTGCGAAGCTGCCCGCGGCCTCTGCGGCGCCGGTTTGATCCCCGGCTGCTCCTCGGCCACCGGAGGAGGGTCCCACATGGCGCGCAGACCTCTCCTGCCGCCCGCTGCTCCCCTCAGCAGTGTACTTCGGTCCTTCTGCCTGCTCTGCTCCCCGCTCTGGCTCTGGTGAATTCTCTCACCCTCCCGCGCTTCTGACTGTACCCAGTGCATGTATAAACAAAACAAACAAACAAACAAATAAATAAATAAAACATGCCTCTATTAAAAAAAAAAATTTAATAAAAAAAAAAAATAAAATACATCAACTTTAATAAAACCTCAAACCAAATGTTGAAAGAATTAAGGTGATCTGCTTGTTCTTTATCTACTTTCCAGAGGAAAAGTAATCCTTTTAGAAGGAATCCCTTCAATTTTTAATAAACTATGTTAAACATACAATTAAATATTATGAGGCATGCTAAAAAGCAAAAAACAACAACAGGATCAAATAACTAAGAACTCCCCCGAAGTATTAAGTATTAAGAAGTCACAAGTAGTTCAGATAGTTACACTTTACATAGACTTTAAAAATAAAATAGGCATTATTATGGATTAAAAACAAGAGAACAGAAGATTATAGACTAGAAGACATAACAGTAAGAAGTTTCTGGACTGAAGCATAAAAAAAATCTCATAGACAAATCCATTATGCCACATTCATTCAGGTATTTTATGTCTTTATTGACTCTTTGTCTACATAGACTCTCAGTTGTTGAGACAGTTACTTTAAAATATAGTATGACTACAGATTTTTCAATTATTTCAAATTATTGCTTAATTGTGTTTTAAAGATATGTACATATAAATTTAGAATTACTTTATCTGTTAAAAATAACCCTTCAATAAATAAAAAGTATCTAGTATTAAACACTTTCTTTTCAATATTGTACTTCCCACCTTCCAATGTACATGTTTCTCTCAGGTTTGATACCATCTTTTTTTTTACTTTTTCCAGAGAATATACCTCTAATATTCTGCTGAGTGAGAGAGACAGAGTCATCATACTGTTAAGAGTTGCAGAGAAGAAAAAGAACCTAAGCTGTTTCTTAACATACAAATACTACCTTGACCTTCACCTCAAGATACCTGCTCCTACCAATTTCCAACTCCCAAAAGTTCCATGGGGCAAACTGGATTGGTTTAAAGTTTTATCCATTCTGAGGTAGGTTTCAGCTCAGGTTACTCAAATGTCACCTGGGTCTTTCTATTTTCTACTACCCAAAATATGTTCATATTATCTTTCTTCCGCAATTTTTCCTTTAAGTCCTATTTCTAAATCCTTTAATATCATTTTCATAAAATTCAGAGAAAGAGTAGTAAATGTATATCTTCAATCTGTCATCTTTAACAAAAATAATTTTTATAGTCTATCACAAATGTCAATATAGAGCTACTGCTTTATAAATGGCTTAATACACCAAAATTAACCTGCATAACAGTGCACTAAAGCCTCAAAACTGAAGAACAAAGTGGTCAAAAACAAAACCTCCTGATATACTAACAAGGGTATTTTTAAACCTACTTGTAATCAAGATGTTTCATTTCATCTCAATTAAATGGGTCATAATCATGAATAATAATCTGAGGGTACTGCTTTAAATAAAACCATATGTGCTAGTACCACGACATCTTTAAGATTCAAAATTTTGATTTTTAACACATTTCTTTTAGGCTCTCAACATATAGAAGTGAAACTTAGAAAGGAAAAAGTAAACTGTAGAAAGAGAAAGAACTCATGCCTTCATTCTCAATTTTCTACACCTCTATATAAAAAAATCAAGAGGTACAGAAAGTAGATTAAATAAGAAATATTATATGAAATAAGTCAACAGAACTTACTATGACCAAAATGGACAAAAATCTACTTATAATGTAAAAGCGGAAATACCTGTTATGTTCAAAAAAAAAATTCTGAATCTAAAAGCCCCCAAATGATTTTTCATTGAAGGAAAAAGCAGTATTCTCATGCTGCTCCTACAAATTCACTATTACTATTATTCTAGAGTTCAAAGTATCTATAGATGTAAATATATAAAATTCTCTCTAGATTTCTATATAAAAAGATTTTATGAAGGAAATTCTCATGGAACAAGTCCAAGATAGACTCTCAGAATAACAGCCCTTCTATTTACTTATGCACCTTAGTAATTCTGGTGATATCGAACACAGATGTGTAAGCAAAGACATACACAGACATTATATTATGGTACCAAAATAATCCTCAAATACTAATGAAATGAAGTAATGACTTCATGGCTTCCTAGAGGATAGTCTAAATTACCATAAGTCAAAAAGAGCTACAAAAGACATACTAAATGAACTGACAAAAGACGGGCCTCTCCTGGTGGCACAGCGGTGGAGCACTGGGCTGTGAAGCTGCCCACAGCCTCTGCAGCGCCAGTTCGATCCCCAGCCACCTGCGAGGGGCCCACATGGCGTGCAGACCTTTCCTGCCATGCCCGCTGCTCCCCTCAGCAGTATATTTCGTCGGTCTGCCTGATCTGTTCCCCGCTCTGGCTCTGGTGAATTCTCTCACCCTCCCGTGCTTCTGACTGTACCCAGTGCTTGTATAAATAAACTAATTAATTAAAAATAAATAAATAACTGAACTGACAAAAGAAATCACTCTCTTAAAATTTATATAGTACAAACCTGAGACAAGCATGATTCCCATAAAGTTTTATAGAATGCTGAAAAGTAGTTATCTTCACTTTTTAAGATTATTTTATCAATTTTAACTAAGGCAAATTAATATCAGACAGATGATCCAAATAATAAAATACATAATGCTATTATCAACCATTTCAAGTAAAATAAGTATTTGCTTACATATCCACCTGTCTGCTACATAAAAAGATTGATTCAAAATCACTTGCCATTTTTGCGAGAAGACTTCTGCACTGTTAATGGTGGGCAAGACTGAGGTGTTACATCTGAAGGTGCAATTGAGCCTGTATGATGAGCCTTTACCTTGTCAGCCCAACTGACACCTGTGGGAGCCAATCGGGGAGCAGCCATTGTGCCAGGTGAACCCCTACAGAGAAAATGACTACATTAATAAGAAGCCAAATATAAAAGTCAAAATTTAAATATAGTATCTACTACATTTTAAAACTAAATAAATTATGTGTTTATTTACAGACCAAAATGCAATTTAAGGCAAGTATATTCATAAATTTATCATGGTCTAATATTTCACTGAATTAATATATATTGCTGGGAACAAGGATAATACAGAAGCTCTCATTCATATGCTTTAAAGGAAAATTAAATAGGGAATCTTAGAAAATATGCATATATACCTTAGACTTTCTATTTTCATTTAAAACTGTGTATTAATTACATATTAAAGTGTGCATTAAGTTGCCAATCTAGTAATAGAGGTACTATTAAAACAAGTTTATTCTTTGTATACATTTGCTACATAAACTGCAACATAATGCCTCACAGACAATGTCTAATTTTGGTTTCTTTAAAATGGACTGCGAATTGGGCCTCCCCTGGTGGCGCAGTGGTTGAGCGCTGGGCTGCGAGGCTGCCCACAGCCTCTGCAGCGCCAGTTTGTTCCCCAGCCACCGGCAAGGATTAGGGTCCCACAAAAAAAAAAATAATAAAAAAGTAAAATGGACTGAGAATTTAGAGACACCTATTAAACAATACAAGTATGTAATCCTACTCAATTAGTAATACTTTCCCCAATCTTTCATAGTTTTCATAACCACTCCTCATTCAACAACTTTAAAAGTTCACCATCAAAGCTTTCCAAATGCTTATCTTTATCAACTGCCTAAAAACTTGTTCAAAACAGAATCAATAAATTCTTTTTGTACTCATAATTCATAGTTTAAGATTTAAATTATGAGTTAAAATAATGGAGATGACTTCAATAAAAAAAAAATTGGTAACTAAATATCTTGAGTAAGGATATAACAAATAAAAACAAAAATGAATAGACATACTAAAGGTAGCCTATGAGCTATAGTCTCAGCAGACTAAAAGAAAGAGTGTGTTTTGTCTTCACAATATTGTCAATTAATCATAGTGACATGATAATATGCAGATCAGTAAATGCTTCCAAAATAAAAATAAACCATGCACTGTACCATACTCAAATCCTCAGACCGAAGGAACATACTATAAGGGAACTTCCCTTAAAATGGTGCTTGAATATACAAACACTTAGCTTTGTTTTCTTATATATACTTCCCCCTCCTATAGCGTTCAATTATTATAAGGATCCAAAGTCAATCAACCTTCCCCAAAGTAGGGCACTTTATTGTGGGAACAATACATCAAGACGGGAACAATACATCAAGAAAGGAACAATCAGGAAACAATACATCAAGAAGACATAGCACTCATCAACATATACCCGGCTAGCAAATACTATCAGAATACAGAAGGCAATTGCTATCATATCTAAAAACAGACACTGGGGAAAACATATTCACCAATGGACAGGTCAGCCAGACAGAAAATAAATAAGGACATAATAGCATTAAAGAAAGCATTAGATGACATCAGCTTAATATTTTTATAGGGCACTGTACCCAAAAAGTGCTGAACATATTCTTCTCAAGTGCACATGGGAGATCCATGAGGATCAATTACACACTGTGTCACAAGACAAGTATTAACCAATTCATGAAGATCTTCTCTGATCATAATGATATCAAACAAGATATTAACCACAAAAAGGAATCAGGAAAAACCTCTAATACGTGAAGTCTGAACAACACAATACTTAAAAACCACTGGGTTAATAAGGAAATCAAAGAGATCAAAAAATACCTGGAGACAAATGACAGTAAAGACACAACTTTACAGAATTTATAGGATACAGCAATAGCGATACTAAGAAGGAGGGTCACAGCAATACAGGTCCACATCAAAAAAACAAGAGTACATATAATCTTATCTCTCACCTCAGGAACGAGAAAAAGAACAAACAAAACCAAAATCCAGCAGTAGAAAGGAAATACTAAAAATCAGAACAGAAATAAATTTTTAAAATTAAAAAGATCAATAAACCAAAAGTTAGTTCTTAGAAAAACATTAACAAAATAAACAAACCTTTAGGTAGGCTCATCAAAAGAAAAGGGAGAAACAAATAAATAGAATTAGAAATGAAAAATGAGAAATTATAATGGAAATTGCAGAACCTGAGAGGATAAGAGATTACTTTGAACATCAGTATGCTAATAAGAGAAGAGGAGCAAATCCTTGGAATGATAAAACCATCTGAGACTGAATAAGGAAGAAATACAAAACTTGAAGAAAGCACTCACAAGCAACAAAACTGTGAAACAGTGATAAAAACTCCACCAAAAAACAAAAGCCCAGGACCAGCTGGCATCACAAAAGAAATTAAGAAAACAATCACATTCTACCAAACTTTCTTTTTTCTTAAAGATTTACTTATTTATGCATACAAAAACTGGGGTACAGAACAGAGGTGCGGGAGGGTGAGAGGATTCACCAGAGACAGAGTGGGGAACTGAAATGCATTGCTGAGGGGAGCAGCAGGTGAGTCAGGAGAAGTCTGCTGTGCCATGTGGGTAGCTCCCTGGCCAGCTAGGGATCAAACTCAATGGCTGGCAATAGCTTGACAGCGCTGTGTCTTTAACTCCTGAGCCACTGGGGAGCCTGCATTCTACCAAACTTTCAAAGAGGAGTTAAAACCTATCCTGCTCAATCTCTTTCAAACAATGGAGAATGAGGGGACATGCCTAGACATATTTTATCAGGACAATATAATGCTAATACTGAAAGATAATCAACACAACACAGAAAAAAGAAAACTACAGAACAACTTGTCTCATAAACACAGGTGAGAAATTCCTCAAAAAATCCTAGCAAATTGAATCCAACAATGCAATAAAAGGTTAATACATTATGACCAAGTGGGATTCATACCAGGAGCACAAGGATGGTTCAGTATCCGAAAAATCAATGTAATTCACCACATCTATGATGGAAAACCTAAAAACCATATGATCACATCAACAGGTGCTGAGAAAGAAGTTGGCAAGCTTTAACATTCATTTATGAAGAAAAAAAAAAAAAAAACCTGTGGGTAATAGAACATTTCTCAACTTAATAAGGGTCATATGTGGCAAACCCAGCAAAAATCATTCTCACTGGTGAAAAACTTGAGTTTTTCCACTAAGACAAATATGTCCACTTCCACCACTATCAACCTAGCTAGAGAAACTAGGGGGGGGGAAAAGAAAGATACAAATCAGTAATCCAAATAGGAAAAAGAAGTAAAACTATCAATATTTTCAGAAGACGCAGTAATCCTAAAGATGCCACTGAAAAACTAATTGAAACAAAAAATCAATTCACAAAAGTGGCAATTTACAAAATTGACACACAAAAATCACATTTCTTCCAACATGTAAACAATGCACTAGAAGAGAAAAAAATTAAGAAATCACATTTACAATTACACCAAAATAAACACATAGGGGGAAAAAAAGAAACTACAGAAAAAATAATTACGAGATATTGTTTAAAGAAATGAAGGACACAAATGGATAGATAACCTCTGCTCATGGATTGGAAGAGCCAATACTGCTAAAATGACCACCCTAACCCAAATTCAATCCAATACCATTTTGGCATTCTTCCAAAAAATGGAATAAACAATACTGAAATTCACATGGTGGCAGAGGCAGTTGAGTGCCGCATTGTGAAGCTGTCCACAGCCTCTGCAGCATGGATTCAATCCAGGCCGGCCAGCGAGAATTCCACATGGCAAAGCAGAACTCTCTTGTCTCACCCGCTGCTCCCCTCAGCAGTGTATTTCAGTCAGTCTGCCTGTTCTGTTCCCCGCTCTGTCTCTGGTGAATCCTCTCACCCTCCCACACATCTGCTCTGTACCCTGGTTCTTGTGTAAAAATAAATAAATCTTAAAAAAAAAAAGACCCCAAATAGCCAAAATAATCCTGACCAAAAAAAAGAGGAAGAATGGCACACTTCCAGACTTCACACTCTACTACAAAGCTATAATAATCAAAAGAGAATGGTACTGGAAGAAAAGCAGAAGCACAAACCAATGAAATAGAATTGAGAACCCAGAAATAAACCCACACTTATGATAGTTAATCTACAGCAAAGCAGCCAAGAATGTATACTAGAGCAAAGAAAGCCTCTTCAATGAGTGGTGTTGGGAAAACTGGACAGCGGAATGCACAGGAATGAAACAAGATGACTATTTTATAGCACACACAAAAATCAATTTAAATAGATTAAAGATTTGGATGTAAGACTGCAAACCATTAAATACATAGGAAAAAAGCATAGGCAAAACACTCCATGATATAAGTTTCAGAGGTATCTTTGTGGATTCACCTCTAATAACAAAGAAAACGAAAGAGAATATAAATAATTTGGACTGCATCTAACTAAAAAGTTTCTGCACAATGAATGAAACTATCCCTAAAATAAAGATGCCCTACTCAATGGGAGAAAGTACTTTGCACACCATACACCTGAAAAGGGGCTGATAGCAAAGATCTACAAATAACTCAATACAACTTAACAAAAAGAAAACAAATAACCCAATCAAAAATGGCCAGAAGAACTACATAGGCACTGCTCCAAAGAAAACATATGGATAGCCAAATGGAGTATGAAAAAAAAAGTTCAACATCACTTATTGTCAGGGAAATGCAAAATAAAACCACAATGAGGTACCACCTTGGCTATGAGAATGGTTCATATGAAAAAGGCCAGAAACAACAATATGTTGGGGAAGATGTATAGAACTGGTGTACACTTTTGGTAGGAAAGATGGCTGATTCAGCCCCTGTGGAAAACAGTATGGAGATTTCTCAGTATATTAAAAATAGTTCTGGGGGCCTCCCCAGTAGCGCAGCAGTTGAGCTCTGGGTTGCGAAGCTGCCCGCAGCCTCTGCAGCACCAGTTCAATCCCCGGCCCCCGGGAGAGGGTCTCACACGGTGCGCAGACCTCTCCTGCCGCCCGCTGCTCCCCTCAGCAGTGTACTTTGTCAGTCAGCCTGTTCTGCTCTCCGCTCTGACTCTGGTGAATTCTCTCACCCCACCCCCACCCCCCGCACTTCTGACTGTACCCAGTGCATGTATAAATAAATAAATAAATCTTTAAAAAAAAATAGTTCTGCTATTATCCAGCAATTCCACTCAAAATAATACAAACATACTAATTAGAAGGGAAATATCCACTCTCACATTCACTGCAGCACTATTTATAATAGCCAGAATATGAAAAAACCTAAGCATTCAAATAATGAGTGGATCAAGAAGACTTGGTGTACGCACACAATGAAATACTTCTTAGCAATCAAAAAACATAAACTCACACCATATGCAGCAACATGGATGGAACTGAAAGGGAGTGCACTAAACAAAATAAGCCAGAGGAGAGAAACACTGGATGGTGCAGCTTATATGTGGAATACAGAAAGACTAAACAAAGGGTCAGATAAAGCTGCACTTAGAACTACCCCTAGAAACCTACAAAACTGAGAATCCCAGAGAAGGAAGGAGAGGGGCAAAAGCATGAGGGGGAGGGAGCACTATGGACCATGGTGGTGGACTCTGTGTGTCTTGGGAGTGTGTACAGCGTGGTGAGGGAGAGGAGGGAGGGGAGGATCCTATATTTCTAATACAAGAACAAACATGGGGGAAAAAAGATACTGCAAGTCTTATAAACTATTAACTGAAAAAATAAATGAAGTAATTCTTCACCACTAAACTGGCTCACCAAAAATTCTAAAGGGACTCAAATACACAATAATCTGTTGCATTCCTATATGCATCCCTAGTAACAGCCACATCAAGAAGAATATTTTGGAATGCATTTACAAAGGAGTGAATGATATATGCAATAAAAATATGTCACTATTTCAAAATATAGAACAAGACATAAAGATATGGAAAGATATCCCAAGTTCACAGTAGAGGAGAATAAATATCATCCAAATGACCATCCTACCAAAAGATTCAAAGCACTCACTATCAAAATTACAATGATATTTGGCTCTAGCAGGTTAAGCTGTGAACGGAAGGCTTTAGAGTCTGGACTCTTTCTCTATAGCACACTGCCTCCCTGTGAATCTAACAACAAGTTAGGAAGAAGTGTCTGAGAAAATATTCCCCTCTCTCCTTGGCTAAGGAGGGAGCTGAAGCACAAGAGAAAACAAAATAGTGACTGAAAACTGAAACAAGAGACAAGTGTAGGTCTTTTAACTTCTTAACTTACAAGGTGTCAGGCTTATCTATGACTTCTTTTTGCACAGGTGTTTAGTTTCTTGACACATACAAAATACTGACTGGTTTTACTACCACTGGGCAGTTACTCTATGACCTATTGTTTAATGCTGGAACACAGGAATGCTGCCTATCCTGTATTAATAGTCAGGATATAAATAAATATGACTTCTTTAACCACAAAAGAGAAATGATAGTCATTTTTAGACTCGGAATCTGTACCTCAAAAAAATAAAGTACAACGTTTGCCTTTTTTTACAACGTCAAAAAAAAAGAAAAAAGAAAAAAATTCTAATGACATTTTTCAAGAAATAGAACCAAAAAAGCCTAAAATTTATATGGAATCACAAAAGACCCTGAATAGGTAAAATAATCTTGAAAGAAGGAAGAAAAAGATGCATCATATTATCCAATTTTAAAATATAAAGTAACAACAATTAAGACAGTAATAGTATTGGAATAAAAATAGACATAATGATCAATGAAACAGACTGGAGTCCAAAAATAAATCCATACTTATAAATTCACATTTAATTTATGATTAAGAAAGCAGGAGCATACAAATGAGAAAAGATTCTTCACAAATGATATTGGGAAAACTGAACAGTCACATGTAAAATAATGAAACTGGATCACTTTCTACCTCCATACAGAAAAATAAATTCAAAAGGGATTAAAGACTTAGATGCAAGCCATGAAAACATAAAACACATAGTTAATATGTTCTGTGGCGTCAGTGATAGAGATGTCTCTGAGGACTCAACCCTGACTGGAAAGGAAATAAAACAAACAACTGGGACTACACAAAATTAAAAAGTTTCAGCACAGCAAAAGAAAATATCAGAAGATTAAAAAGAGCTTACTGAATGGGAAAGGATAAATGATTAATATTCAATAAGGGCTTAATATCAAAGGTATATAAAGAACACGTCTAATTGACCAACAAAATAATAAACAGCCCAATAAAGAAATGGGCAGAAGATCTAGCAGAAAATTTTCAAAAGAGGATATATAGATGCCCAACAAAGATAGGGGAAAATGTTCATGATTATTTCTAATTTAAACAAATGCAAATCAAAACCACAATGATACCTCATCTCACACTTCTGTGAATGACTTATATCAAAAAGACTGCAAACAACAAGTTCTAGCAAGGATGTGGATAAAGAGGAACCATTACAAACTGTTAGTGGGAAAGTAAATTGGTGGGGACAATTTGGAAAGCTGTGTGAATTGTTATCAAAAAGTTAAAAATAAAACTATCACTTCCAGTTATCTATGCAAAGAATATGAAATTATCAACTCAAAGAGTTATATGCATCACAGTGTTTGCTGCAGCATTATTTACAATAACCTAGGGAAATAATTTAACTGCCCACTGACAAACAGCTGGATAAAATTTGGTCACACACACAATAGATTATTATTCAACTCTAAGATATTTTGCCATTTACAGAAAAATGTGAGAGGATTATGCAAAGCAAATACAGAGAAAGCTTTGATAATTTCACCAATTTGTGTAAGACAAGAAAAGTAAGCAGATAAACAGACAAATACAACAAAAATAAACTAGTGGACACTGAAAACTATGAGTCTACCAGAGGTGAAAAAGGGTGGAAGCTAAAGTGAAAGGGGGTAATGGATGATGGATGCTTTGTTTTGTTTGCTTGTTCTTTAAAAAATAAAAATTTTAAACTTTAAAAATAAAATGTTTATGGGTTGAAAAATTTTCAAATAAAAATATGAAAACACTATTTCAACAAATACAGACTGTTGATAAAGAGAAAGTAAATGCAGAAAAGGACTACAAAGATGAAAAAGTTTCAAACACCTATGGAACATTATTGTGAACACCAGCATAGGTACAGTTAAATTTCCTAGAAAAGAACAGAGAAAGGGACCAAAAGAATATCTGCAGAAATAATGGATAAGAAATTCCTAAATTTGATGAAAAGAGCTGATTTGTCACCAAAAAACACTGAAGTGAGGAGCTAGAATGAGGACATATTCAAAATGCTAAAATAAAAAGATTTTTAAACAAGAATTCTTTTGCACAAGAAAACTGTCCTTCAAAAACTAATATTCTCAGGTAAATAAAAACTAAGAAAAAATATCACTAATAGACCTTACCAACAAAACATACTAAAGTGAGCCCTTTAGACCAAAATGATAGAACATTGGACTGTGACCTGAATCTATGAGGAAATAACAGAACCAGGTAAATAAATACAACATAAATGTATATTATTCTTTATAACACTTTTCTTCTGATTTAAAAGACAACTGCATAAGGGCCTCTCTGGTGGCACAAGGGATTAAAACGCAACCTATAAGGCTATCCGCAGCCACTGTAGCACCCAGTTCTATCCCTGGCCAGGGAGCAACCTACATGGCTCAGCAGACCTCTCCTGTCTCACCCACTGCTCCCCTCAGCAGAGTATTTCAGCCAGTCTGCCTGTTCTGTTCCCCATTCTGTCTCTGGTGAATCCTCTCACCCCCTGCACCTCTGGCCTGTACCCCAGTTCTTGTATGTATAAATAAATATCTTAAAAAGAATTTTTTTAAAAAGACAACTGCATAAAACATTATAAAACAATATTGATAGGATCATAATGTAAAAGGGTATAATTTACATGACAATTTCGTTTATTGTGTGTGTACATACATTTAGATCTTTTGTTGTAAAAGAAATTGCCAGTTCACATTATGAATTATTTAGTAAGCAACAGGTTTATGGGCTTTATTCTCTGGAACACTAATTATATGTAATACATTCCACTGCCCAAACCTTACTCTTCTGGATTTTTTTCCTTACTTTTTGTTCAAACAATTTCAAATATATACACAACATATACATGGAATTTTTAAAATGAAACATCAGTTTGAAAATACTATAGCATATTACTTAGTAGTGATTTCATCTCACCCAAAATTTAAGCTTCTTCGAGCATTTGATGACACACTTATTCTGTCTGTGGATGGACTTGGAATCACATGACGTCCTGGAGACATCTTCTTTACTTCCCATGCCAATGACGTTGGTCTGCCAATTCAAGACATAAAGTAAATTAAAATTGAAATGGAGCATGGGAAAACTTATCTACCAAGTTATTGGTAGATAAAAACGTAATAATCAGGGCTTCCCCTGGTGGCGCAGTGGTTGAGCGCTGGGCTGAGAAGCTGCCCACAGCCTCTGCAGCACTGATTAGATCCCCGGCCGCTGGCGAGGGTCCCACATGGTGCGCAGACCTCTCCTGCAACCCGCTGCTCCCCTCAGCAGTGTACTTCACTGGTCTGCCTGTTCTGCTCCCCGCTCTGGCTCTGGTGAATTATCTCACCCTCCTGACTGTACCCAGTGCTTGTATAAATAAATAAATAAATCTTTAAAAAAACAAAAACAAAAACGTAATGATCAGGTCACAATTTTTCCCTAGATATTAAGAAGAAATACTGTATATTTCCTGCATTACTGTCACATTCCACATGCTCTGCACTTCCATGGATGTCTTAATTTACTCCCTTCATCTAAAAGGCAAACCTTACTAGCTAAAATCCATTACATTCATACATTTTGTATCCTCCATGAAATACTTCCTGATGTAACACCCAAAAGAGATGAGCCTATCCTTCTTTCAACATCTATAATAGTTTTTTTTTTGTAGTATAAAATTTGACTTTATCCTACCCCTAGACTAAAACTTCATGAGTAGTGAAGTGTCATATTTAGAAAAAAAATTTTAATAGCAGAAAAAAATGCCCAATACTGAACAGCAAGTATTTGCTATTAATAGCAAGTATTTGTAAATCTAAAGTAGCAACTTTTAGATTTTTACAAAAATTCAAGTTAAACTAAGATAAAGTTCATGGCTGGTTTCAATGACTACTTTTTAAACAGCTGGCTGCTGTAAATATAAAGACAAGAGTTTATTACCTGCTTTGAGCATCTGTCTTCTCTAGCTTTTCCTGAAGTTGAATCCAGTCAATCAGTGCTTTGAAATCTCTTACATAGTTATCCAGCATCATTAGCACCTCCTAATTCAAAACAAACCACAAACATTAAATTCTAATTCTAAGACTAAAAAGTTTCAGGGGTGAAGTTGAGCTTGAAGAGTACAGAAATTAATTTTTACATTATACCCCTCATGCGGGAAGCAGCAAAACCTACTACTTTTTTATTCTCACTGTTTGGCAAGATAAAAAGAAAGTAGTGAAGCTGAGAAAAAAAGACCAAAAAATGGTATTGGTATTCCCTCCCAAATTATCCCCAAATGCCCTTGATTTTAACCTTTTTTATTGTGAAGTTTAACACAACACAGCATAAAACAAGAATGTATAGAAAACTTATTACAGACACTTTTCAGTTTGATGGAGTACCAGCTGTTTATATTTTCCTTCACTTTCTTTGATTCTGGAGATGAGTCCTCAAAGATGTTTCTGAGATGCTTGTCATAGAGTGTTCTGCCTGTATTTAATTCTATATATTTTATGGTTCAGGTCTTATTACAATTCTTTTATCCATTTTGGTTGTTTTTTGTGCATGGTGTGAGGTAGTAGCCTAATTTCATTCCTTTGCATGTAGCAGTCCAGTTTTCCCAGCATCATTTATTGAAGACACTATCCTTGTTCAATGCATATTCTTTCTTCCTTTGTCATAGATTAGTTGACCATATATGTGTGGCTTTATTTCTGGGTTTTCAATTCAATTCCCTTGGTCTGTGTGTCTCCTTTTGTTCTAATACCATGCTGTTTTTATTATTATGGCATTGTGGTATAGCTTGAAGTCTGGAAGTGTAATATTTCATTCTTCCTTTTTTAAGTTAGGAGAGTTTTGACTATTCAAAGTTTTTGTGATTCCAAATGAGTTTCAGCAATATTTGGTCCATTTCTTTCAAGAATCCCATTGAGCCAGAGACACTCTATGGGGGGTGGGAGGTGGGGAGGGGAGGGATTGGGGTCAAAATAAGGGGGTTGCAATTGCATGGGGAATATAAAAATAAAAATAAAAGTGCTAATTCTAAAAAAAAAAAAATTAGAAAAAAATAAAACTCTGTTCACAGAAAAAAAAAAAAAAAAAAGAATCCCGTTGAGATTTTTCTTGAAATTGCATTCAATCCATAGATTGCTTTTGTTAGAATGGCCATTTTTATAATGTTAATTCTTCCAATCCATGAGCATGGATGTCTTTCCATTTCTTGTATCACTTCTATTTCTTTAACTATATTTTATAATTTTCTTTTTGTAGATCTTTCACCTCCTTTGTTAGGTTTATTCCTAGGTATTTAATTTTTCTTAGTGCAGCTGTAAATGGAATAGTTTTCTTGATCTTTTCTTTTTCAGACTGATTGTATATAAGAAGGCTACTGATTTTTGCATGTTGATTTTGTAACCTGCCACTTTACTAAATTGGTTTATTGTTTTAATAAGTTTTTCTGTGGAGTTATTAGGGTTCTCTCTATCTATGTTATTATATTATCTGCAAATAGTGAGTTTTACTTCTTCTTTCCCTATTTGGATTCCTTGTATGTCTTTCTCTTGTCTAACTGCTCTAGCAAGGAATTTCAGTACTATAGTTAAGAGCAGTGGTGAGAGTGGACATCCTTGACTTGAGCTAGATCTTAAAGGGAAGGCTTTCAGATTTTCAGCATTAGAAATATTACCTGTGGGTTTGTTGTATATGGTTTTTATTATGTTATGGTATGTTCCTTCTCTCCCAAGAATTTTGAGGGCCTTCATCATAAATGGATGCTGAAATTTATCAAATGCTTTCTCATCATCTATTGATATGATCATATGGTTTTCATTTTTCTTTTTGTTGATGTGGTGAATTACATTTATTGTTTTTCAGATGTTGAACCATCCTTCTGTCTCTGGAATAAGTCCTATTGGTCATGGTGTATTAACCTTTTGATGCATTGTTAGATTCAGTTTTTAGGATTATGTTGAGGATTTTTGCATCTGTGTTCATTAGGGAGAATGGTCTGTAGTTTACATTTTTTGTGTTGTCTTTGTTTGGTTATGGTATTAGTGTAATGTTGGATTTGTAAAATGTATTTGGTATTATTCCTTCTTCCTCAGTTTTTTTGAAAGAGCTTTTGTAGGATATTGTCTGTGTTTTTCTTTTAAGTATTTTATGATTTCAAGTTTTAAGTCTTTATCCATCTTGAACTAATTTTTGTGGATTTAAGTAAGGATGTTCATTATCTTATTATTGTTGTTGCTGCTGCAGTTCCTGTTTCCCAGTGCCACTTACTGGAGAGGTATTCACTCCTCCATTATATGATCACGGCTTCTTTGCGAAGATTAACTGTCATTATTTATGTAGGTTTAGTTGTGGAATCTCTATATTCTATTTCATTGGTTTGTGTTTCTGTTTTAGTTCCAGTACTATTCATTTCCAATTACTACTGTTTTATAGTATAGTCTGCAGTCATGAAATGTGATTCCTCCATTTTCCTTCTTTTCTCTCTGGATTCAGGGCCATGTGTCAAACCATATAAATTTTATAATTATCTTTTTTCTTTGAAATGAGCCATGGGGATTTTGATAGGTATTGCATTGCATCTGAAAATTGTTTTAGGTAACGGCCAACAAGCATATTAAAAAATGTTCAACATCCCTTATAATCAGGGAACTGCAAATCAAAACCACAGTGAGATACCACTTTACACCACTGAGAATGGCACATACCAAAAAAAAATAAGCAACAACAAATGTTGGCAAGGATGAGGTGAAAAAGGAACTTTCCTACATTGCTGGTGGGGGTGCAAACTGGTCCAACCACTTTGGAAAGCTGTGTGGAGGTTCCTCAATCTACCAAAAATGGAGGTACCATATGACCCGGCAATTCCACTACTCAGGATCTACCCAAAGGACGCAAGAACACTGATTCAAAAGAACATTTGTACACCTATGTTTATTGCAGCACTATTTACAATATGTAAAACCTGGAAACAACCCAAATGCCCAAAAAGAGGTGACTGGATCAAGAAGATATGGTATATATACATAATGGAATACTATTCAGCAATCAAAAAAGATAAACTCATGCCATACGCTGCAACATGGAGGGAGCTAGAAGGAGTGATGCTCAGTGAAATTAAGTCAGAAGGAAAAAGAAAAATATCGGAATGTTTCACTTATATCAGGAATATAGGGGAGCCAAATAAGACATCAGTGTAAAAAAAATAGTAACAGTACAAAACACAACAAAGCCAAAAACAGACAATTATAAATCAGACATACTTCAGGGGAGGAGGAGGGAGAGGCATCAGGGTGATGGAGGGAGGAGTACAAGGGACTGAGGCGATGGTGCACGGGTGCATTGGTGAGGGAAACTCTATGGGGACTACACCTGAGGGGGTGGGAGGAAGTAAATATTGTTTAAAAATGAACAATGATGTAAAAAATAAAAATAATTATAAATAAATAAAAGTGTCACAGTTTTCAATGTATAGTTCCATTACCTCCTTTGTTAAGTTTACTCCCAGGTATACAATATTTTCTGGTATAATTGCAAATGGTTTTTTTTTTTTTATAATTTCACTTTCTTTAATTCACTTTTTGCATACAGAAATGCAATTGAGTTTTATGTATTGATTTTTATATCCTGCCACTTTATTCACTTATTATTTCTTTGCAAATAGTGATAGTTTCATGCCTTCTTTTCCAATTTGGGTTCCTTTCAAGTGTTCTTCTTATAGAACTACTCCAAGTTGGACTTCTGATACCATGTTGAATAGTAGTGGTATCTTGTTCTTGATTAGAAGAAATGCTTTCAGATTTTCACCATTGAATATGATGTTGGCTGTGGGTTTAGCATATATATGTTTAGATAAGTTCCTTTATTCCCATGTTATGAAGAGTTCTTATAAATGGGTGTTGAATTAAGTGGAATGCTTTTTTCAGCATCTATTGAAAAGATTGTGTAGTTCTGCCTTTCTTTTTGTTGATTAGTGATTGACACTGATTGATTTGCATGTACTGAACCAAACATATATATGATATGAAAATTACTTGATCATGAAGAATGAGTCTCTTATCTTAATATATGCTGGATTCAATTTGCTAAGATTTTGTTGAGGATTTGGTCATATATATTCATCAGAGTGATTTTCTTTTTTTGCTCTGTCCTTGGTTGGTCTTGGGGTCAATGTAATGCTGGACTCATAAATATACTAGGGAGCTTTCCAAACACTTTAATTTTTTTTTTTTTTGAAGAGTTTGAGTAGAGCCAATTAAGCACTATTTGAGGGTTTGATAGAATTCGCTAGAGAAACCATCTAGTCTTGGACTTCAGTATTTAGGGAGGTTTTTGACTACTCTTTAACTTCTCTGTGATGTCTGTTTAAGTTCTCTGTATCAACCTGGTTCAGTTTTGGAAACCTGTACAATTCTATAAATTAGTTCCTTTCTTCTAGATTGTCCAGTTGGACTCATGAAGTAGAGATATTCATAGTAAGTTCTTATAATATGTTGTATTTCTCTTGTAATTTTGCCTCTTTCATTTCTGATTCTTTTATTCGGGTTTTCTCTCTTCTTTGCATAGTGAGCCTTGCTAAGAGTCTGTCAATTTTTTGTTTAAATCTTTTCAAAGAACCAGCTCTTGGTTTCCCTATGTTTTGTTTTCAATAGCATTTATTTCTACTCTAATTTTTATTGTTTCCTTCCTTATCTTGATATTTGGGCCAACTGTTCTTTTTCTAGTTTTGTCAGTTGTAAATTTGAGAATTTTCTTGTTAATTGATGTGGTTCTAAAGTACTAAATACTTCCCTCATATTACCTCTTTTAAAACACTCCATAGGCTCTACTAGTTTGTCTCTCCATTTTTGTTACTCTCCAGATAGTTTTTAGTTTCTTGTTTGATTTCTTCACTGACCCAGAAGTTACTCAGAAGCATTCTGTTCACCATCCATATTTTTTTGTTTGTTCCAGGATTCTTTTTGTGGTTAATTTCTATCTTATATCATTGTGATCAGAGAATATGTTGGTATAATTTCTATTTTTTTTTTTTTGAGACATGTTTGGTGTCCCAGCATGTGATCTATCCTTGAGAATGTCTCATGTGCATTTGAGAAAAATGTGTATTCACTTGTTCTAGGACAAAAGGCTCTGCAAATATCTATTAAGCCCATTTGTTTCAGTACTTCATTTGAGGTTTACTTGATTTGATGAATTGTCAAATTTTCGACTTGGTTTAGAACTTGTATATCTAATCCTTAAGTGATTTATGTTTTTACCTTCTTGTGAAAGTTTTGTTATTAAAATCATGGTGGAGCATTCTCTCCTTATGTTCTCAAAGTTTGTCTAATACTTGCTTTTTCTGCAATTTTTTAAATTAAGATAAAATTCATACACTATAAAATTCACTATCTTAAATTACACAATTCAGCCATTCTTAGCATACGTATAAAGTTTGTGTAATTATCTAATTCCATCACCTTTTCACCGCCCCCAAAATAAAACCCCAATACACATTAGCACTCATTCTTATTCTCTCTCTTCCACAGCCCTTGTAAACTCTTAATCTTTCAGTCACCATAGACTGGCCTATTGCTGACAATGCATTTAATGGTCATGTGGATATTTTCTTTTACTTAGCATAGTCCCCTCAAGGTCCATCCATGTTTTTATAAATGACAAGATTTCATCATTTTTATGGCTGAGTAGTATTCCACGGTGTGTGTATTCTATGTGTTCTTTACCCAATCATCCACAGTCAGGTACATTTGTTGTTTTCATATCTTCACTTTTGTGAATACTGATGCAAAGTTGTCAAGGTTCATCTACCTTGTAGTATGTATTAGTACTTCATTGATTTTTATGAATAAATAATTATTTGAAAAAACACATTCTGTTAATTCATATATCTACTGATGGATATTGGGTTGTTTTTCAATTTTGGGGTTTGTAAACTTTTGGTGTACAAGTTTCCTGTATTATTTCTAATTCTCCTGTATGTACACCTAACAAGGAAATTCACTGGGTGATATGGAGACTTTAAATTTAACATTTAAGGGCCTCCCGGTGGTGCAGCGTTTGAGTGCTGGGTTAGGAAGCTGCCAGCAGCCTCTGCAGCGCCGGTTCGATTCCCGGCTGCTCCCCGGCCACCTGAGGAGGGTCCCACATGCTGCGCAGACCTCTCCTGCCGCCCACTGCTCCCCTCAGCAGTGTACTTCGGTCCTTCTACCTGCTCTGCTCCCTGCTTTGACTGTGGTGAATTCTCTCACCCTCCCGTGCTTCTGACTGTACCCAGTGTGTGTACAAATAAATAAATAAATAAATCTTAAAAAAAAAAAGTCTTTAAAAAATAAATAAATAAATTTAACATTTAATACTAACTACCAAACTTTTCTCACAGCAGCTGCATCATTTTATTATATTCCTATCAGCAATATGATAGATTCCATACCTTCATATTCTCACCAACACTCGCTATTTTCTGTCTTCTTGATTCTAGTCATCCTAATAAATGTTAAATGGTACTTTTTTTTTTTTTTTGCTATTTATCACTTTTTGAAAATTGGGATAACAGTCTATAATTGTATAGGTTGGAGGCATGTGGTTTCTCACCTCAGCAAGAGTACATATCACACCATCCCTGCCATCAAATGTCTAGTCAACATCTACCACCAACCAATCAACTACTCTACTTATTCCCCACATACCTTTTTGCCTCTGGTAATTCACCATATTTTGATGTCAGAGTTAGAATTTCTGTTTTGTCTGTTTGCCTTTTTCTTTATAGTCCATAAATGAGTGAAATCACATGGCAAATATTTGTCTTTCTCCTGCTGACTTATTTCACTTAGCACAGTCCCATCAAGGTCCATCCTTGTTTTCATAAATTACAAGATTTCGTCATTTTTAAGGCTGAGTAGTATTCCACTGTGTATATATTCTATGTGTTCTTTATTCAGTCATCCACTGTAGGGTATATTTATGGTTTCCTTATCTTCACTATTCTGAATACTGCTGCAGTGAACATAAGGGTGTACGTATCTTTTTGAATAAGCAGTGAAGTGATTTTATTATTGTGGTTTCTACTTGCATTTCCCTGAAAACTAAAAATAGGAACACATGTGCATGTTTTCATGTGCTGATATATCTTCAAAGAAGATATACAAATCCTTTGTCCATGGTTTAATTGGATTATCTGTACTCTTTATTTTTGAGATGTTATTTACATATTCTGGATATTAGACTATTATTAGATATATGGTATGAAAATATTTTCTCTCATTCTTAATGGTCTCTTCACTTGATAGTCTCCTAATATAGTCTCCAATATATATAATAAAACACAGCTTTCTTATTTTAAGGAAGTTCAATTTATCTATTTTTTCCCTTTGATTATCAGGACTTTGGGTATCATATGTAAGAAACCTGATTTATTAGTTCAAGGTCACAAAGATTTACATCTATGTTTTCTTGGAAGGGTTTTATAGTTTTGTTCTTACATTTAGGTATTTGATCCATTTTCAGCATTTTTATATATGTGAGGTAGGGAACCACATTCTTTCTTTGTGGATATGTAATTGCTAAAGTACCATTTGTTGAAAAATGCTCTTAGCATCATGTCACAGATGTATGATTTATATTATAGTTCAATGACTATAACTTTATCCTTTTTCCAGTACCAGTAGCTTTACAGTAAGTTTTGAATTCAGGGAGTGGGGGTCTACCAACTTTGTTCTTTTTTTGAGATTATCTTGGTTATTCTGTCCTGTGCATTTCCACATGAATTTTAAGCTTAGCTTGTCCATTTCTCAAAAAATTAGCTAAGTATTTTAATAGAGAGTATAATGAATCTGTCATACCACACTGGGGTATACTACCATCTTAAAAGTGCCCTCCAATCCATGAGTTTGTGTTTCCTTTTATATAGGGCTTTAATTTACCTTGTACTTTTTTAAAAGTGTACATGTCTTGCACTTCTTTGGTAAACTTACTTCTAAATACTTTATTATTTTTTAATGCCATTATAATGGCACCATTATCTTAATTTTATTTTGGAACAGCTCATTGAAAATGTATAGAAATACTGATTTTTTTATTGCTCTTAGATCCTCCAATCTTGCTGAATTTGTTATTTCCCCTAATCAATTTGAATTTATATGCATAGATTTTTTTGGATTCTCTACAGAAAGAACTGTGTCATCTGCAAATAAAGTTTTACTTCCTCCTCTCCATTCCTATTGCTTTTTCTTTTTTTTTTTGTTTCTCACTTTGATATTTATTTTTTAATAAATTTTATTTTTATATTTCCCCATACAATTGCAATCCCCTTATTTTGACCCCAATCCCTCCCCTCCCCGCCCCCCACCCCCCACAGAGTGTCTCTGGTTCATCGTTTTTTGTTGATTTTGATTTTCACTTTCTTATAGTTATTCATTTTCCTTGTCCCTTATTTAAGTTTTCTAGATTCCTGCTATGAGTGAGACCATCCAGTATTTTTCTTTTTCTTTCTGGCTTATTTTGCTGAGCATGATCCCTTCCAGCTCCATCCATGTTGCTGCAAATTGCATGTGTTTATCTTTTTTGAATGCTGAGTAATATTCCATGGTGTATATGTACCACATCTTCTTGATCCAGTCATCTATTTTTGGACATTTGGGTTGTTTCCAAAGCTTAGCTATTGTAAATAGTGCTGCTATAAACATAGGGGTGCAGGTACTCTTTGGAAGTGATGTTTCTGTGTCCTTTGGGTAAATACCTAGGAGTGGAATTGCTGGATCACATGGAAGCTCTATGTTTAGTAGGTCCAGAAATCTCCACACAGCTCTCCATAGTGGTTGGACCAGTTTGCACTCCCACCAACAGTGCAGGAGAGTTCCTTTTTCTCCACATCCTCACCAACATTTATTTTTGCTAGTTTTTTTAATATGTGCCATCAGTTAGAACCTTCAGTACAATACTGAACAAAAGTGAAAGCAGACATTGCTGATTTGTTCCTTATTTAGAAGTAGGATTGGGATGAAGGGGTGGGAGCTTTCATTTTTCACCATTAAGTCTGATGTTACCAGTGGATTTTTCATAGGTTCCCCTTTATCAAACTGAAGAAGTTTCAGCAACAGGAAAAATAACTCCCTATACCCATCAGTCACATTCCTCAATAGTTAATATTTTAACACATTTTCCTTGTCATTCTCTTCATACATATTTTTTTCTGAACTATATGACATTGAGTTGCAGACATGACGCCAAACATTACTCCTAAACATATAGATCATATGTATTTAGCCCACCCCAAGTCACTGTAACCACAAAATACCATCAAAACCACAGAGTAACATAGACATATTACCAATTAATCCATAGACTCCACTCCAATTTCACCCACTGTTCCACTGTTATTCTTTAGAGAAAAAAGACTCTAACACAGGATCCAATCCAGAATCCTACGTATTTAATATTTATATTTATATTTAATCATCACATATTCTTCATGCAGATCAGAAATTTTTAAAGAGTACAGGACAGTAACTGTGTAATATTTAAATCAATTTAAGTTTCAATGAAAATTTAAGTTTGAGCTAAATTATTAAATTTTGGGTATGGCTGAAATACCATATAAGTGATATTATATTCTTATTGGTTAATTATATATGAAGTAGCTGATAGCTACTTATAGTCTTATGGAGTTGTTAAGTTTGATCATTTGGTTGAGGTGGTATCAACCTTAAACACCCCACTTAAAGTTTCTGTTTCTCCTTTGTCATTGGGTGGCGCAGCAGTTGAGCGCTGGGATGCGAAGCTGCCCACAGCCTCTGCAGCGCCAGTTCAATCCCTGGCGGCTGGAGAGGGTCCCACATGGTGCACAGATCTCTCCTGCCACGCCTGCTGATCCCCTCAGCAGTATACTTCGTCAGTCTGCCTGTTCTGCTCCCCACTCTGGCTCTGGTGAATTCTCTCACCTTGCTGTGCTTCTGACTGTACCCTGTGCTTGTATAAATAAATTAATTAATTAAAAATAAATAAATAAAAAGAACAAATTTTTTGTAGGGCAATAATTTTTAACTATGTAAATACTCTGTTCATCAAAACTTCACCCACTAACTTAATGAATGATTCTTGTCTGACTCAAGTATTATTATATATTACTTATATCAATATGGATTCATCTATTCCTATATTATTGAATGATCCATTTAACATGTGTACATGCACACACACAGAGACACATAAATAGACACACACACAAATACCATTCATGCTTCCAAACTCTATTCAATCATCTGGAGTTCATTCAAACTGCCCTCTTCCATATTTTTAAATCCTTTCTCTGAAAATGAGAAATCTTGCTCCCTTTATCTTCAACGTATTAACTTATTTTCAACTCAGGTGGAGTAAATGTTTGCTGAGCAGTCTCACATTGCAACAAGTATAACAACATGTATGAAAAGTCTGGAGAGTTGATCAGGACAGGGTAAAATGAGACCACTTCCTCTGAGGGTATTTCATTTGCATTAAACATATTTTTCTAATTCTTTAAAATTGTTAACCAGCATATCTGGAAGAGTGAATCCTTGTACAGATGTACTACCTGGCAGTAAAGTATAGAAATATGATTGGGATTTAACCAATGAGACTCACTGCCTGAGACTCTTCTCAAGCAAGTAAGCCAAAGGCAAAGTGGCAATGATGCTACTTAAAGAAACAAATACACCATAGCCAGATTTCCGTTGTCCTTAGTTTTAAACTAAAATGTCCTTAGTTTTTATTTAATTTCTAACTCTGATTTATTGGCCTTATTGCCAATTCTGTGAACTATCTAATATCCCTCTGATTAATTATTGTTTCTACTTAAGCCAGTCAATCTATTTCTGTTGCTACCTACCAAAATCCTGACTGACAAGCCATTTTGAGTACCATAATTTAAGGAGACTAGATAAATAAAAAAACAATAAATAAATAGAACACAATAGAATAAGTAAAACAGAATACAATAAAAGCCTGACCATAAAGGAGACCTGAAAATCATATCATAATAGAAACTATAGTAAGAACTGTATGGGTCGATTTGCAAAGACTAAACAGATGGCATGATTGCCACTTTTACATATAAAGGGCTTATCATAAAGGGATCATACTGTATCTTTATAAAAAATAACCTATAGAAAAAGAATGCTGGATAGAAATTGTAGGTTTTCACCTGGTAAAGCTGTATCAAGAGAGAATTAGTTACCGAAGGAAAAATGGTGATAGGTAATTATGTAAGGGATGGTGGATTAGACAACATTACTTATAGTTCTGAGATTCTATGGTTTACTTACCAAAATGCTTGTTAGGATCTCACTATGTGCCAAAATGTTAAATATACTAAAACTAAAACCGGTGCCATGACATGAGGGCACAACGTCAGCAAATGATGCTCTTTTACCCAAGCGAATTAAGCAGAAAATTCTTCTCTTAAATGCCCAATGTAACACTTATCAGTAGTCCTTTCTGGCCTAATAAATTATCATTTACAATCCCTCATAAAGAAAATTTCTATACTCTCTAGTCTGATTTAGAAAATTTCATTCTGAAAATGGGCTATGTAAATAAAACTATGAGCTCAAAAGAGAGCTTCAAATCTCAGGATATTATTTAATGAGCAATTGAGTCATACTCTCAGAGCCAACTGCTCTGTCTGCAGAGTCATATATACAAGAATTCTTAAACCAGCAGTAAGAAAAATAAAAGATATTAGCCAATCCACTATCAAAGTTACTGTTTCCTCAACATTTTTTTTTTCATTTTAAACATTTACTTTCAAACTGAAAGTATCTAGAAGTATCTAAAAGCCACTGAGCTCTACTCCTTTCCTCAGAAAGGGAAGCTGATCTCAAACATAACTATAAATACAGATATGGGTTAATTCATTAAAGTTTCCATTTAAATATATAAAACAAAGAACTCTAAATTACATTCACTTTACCAATGTCATGCCATTCTCACCTTTCTATAAACACATAGTCTCATTTTACTACAAAAGTTAACTTTTAAATACTCCCAGAAAATGACAATCATCATATGCTAGCTAGCTATAAAAATTATCATTTGTTTTATAATTACATCAGTTTCCTATAACTAAATCTTAGATTGACTTTCAGGTATCAGTGGCATTCAGAGATCTCAAAAATAATTTTCACTTATGTTTTAAAAGATGTAGAGATACTCTGAAATTGTTCAGAAACTAAATACACTACACCATCCTAACTTCAGCTATAAAAGTTACATTCTACTTTAAAAAGTCCTCCTAAACAAAGAAGTATTGTTGATTTTCTTTCAAAATTAATCCCTGGTGCCAAATCACTGGTAATAAAAGTCTTCTACAATCAGGAAAAGGAAAAACTTAAAAAATTAGTTGGCTTCCTTTTCTCAATTCTACTAATATAATTCAAATTCTTTAATTAAATTCATTCAACTTAAGCCACCTACATTAGAGCACAGAAAGATTTAATTCAAGACAATTTATTTCAGAAGTTTTCTACTGATTTCCTTTCTTTGTTAAAACAGAAAAAACCCTCTAAAGGGCAAGACTATGAGCAGCTATATTTCTGATACTAGCTGGCACAGAGAAAGTACATTTGGTGGCTTAACCTATTTTAAGGAATGTTTAGTTCAACTTATCAGAAATGATCAGAGTGGTCCCATGCAGCTGTAATCTGAGTCATGTTTTATGAACAAGGGAATACAAACAAGACAAGCAGCTGGAGCAGCCTCACAGTCACTGATGCACATCTTTCTCCCTACAGCTATGAAGGCCATTTTGTCAAGCAGAATGAAACAGAACAAAAGTGGCTCTGAAGGTAATGTTATAGGCATTCAGATAACTACATATAGATGTACAGCTAAAATTACCAATTAGTTTACCAATTGGCTGCAACGGATTCGATTGGTTTGTAATTAATTCTAGTTACTGGCGCACAGAGCAGGATGGTTGGCGCCATCCCTTTGTCCTCCTGACACACAATACTAGTGCACAGGCCCAGGGGCCCAGGACATTAATACATCCTCCAATTCAGCTACAGGAAGGAGCACAATGCTGTACCCCTGTGTTATGAAGTGGTAGAAACATGCATCATATAAGAAGGCAGTAATAAAAATGAACTTTAGGAAAGAAAGTCCTTTCCCAAGATTAAAATAAGTTTTACAAGCATTATTTTTTAAGAAGATCTTATTCCTTTTTTTGATTCAAGCTAACTAGTGGAATAAACAGTTCAAAAGAAAAATCACCTGAAAGCAAAATGGCAAGTAAACCACTTTCAAAATTATCTACTATCATTCATGGTCATCCTTACTCCTCGGTCACTCATTGTTTTCAAATATCTCCCCCCTAAATTTTAATATCAGAAACTAGAAAAAGAAACAATATGGACAATCAGGGCGGTCACTCTTGTGCTCTGTCCAGGTGGCATAGGGGCGCAGAGGAGACCGCTCCATGATATATAGTCCTTTTGCACAATTTTGGAGAGAAAGCCAGGTTTTGAGTCTGTCCCTGTATATTCCCACAGCTTCTCAGAGTCTTGCAGACAATGACTGAGGAGACAAACTATGCAGAAAATAACTTCAACACTCTTTAGATCTAGGTTGAGGCCAAATGAAATTTTGATTTAATAAGTTTTTTATTGCTTGGTTAAGCCCTTAACCTACCATGCTAAAAAAATGAACTAGAAAAAGAATACATAAAATAGTCACCAAATAAAAGCCTATAAAAAAAATCTGCCAATGAAACAATTTTCCTATAGTTTAACCTTACCAGAGTCTTTGCGGATAAAATTTGTAATTGTCTGAGTAGTGATAAAAATATATCACTCCGCTGGCCAATTGTTATCTCAACTCATTTGGAAATTGGCTTAATTAGATGTTTTTCTCTATGGGTATTTCCCACTAAGATAACTCAGAGGCTGAGTTTCTTATGGCTAAGAATAAGTAAATGATGATGCTAAAATTTTTAAAAGGATTCAAAATCAACATACTCAAATTCAAATTCCCCATTGATAGCTATATGGTAACCTCCAGACACTTGCCTAAGACATTTATTTGCCTGAAATACTATTTGAGTAAGTGTTTCATACTCTCCTAACTTGTAGAGGCACATCTGAGAAATCTGATGACAGTCTGAAAGGATGACCTTTACATGATATATGATCTCTCTCTTAGAAATTACAAATAACAATTCCTTCTTTAATAACAGTAAATTTTAACAAGAAGAGTTTTTTCAGGAAACTGAAGTGGCAGTTTTCCTCAAATGCACAGTTAGCTAAGGCCAAAATAGAGAAAATCTGATTGACAAAATTTCCCACACACTTCTGGCATTCATAGAGAATTCATTTAAAAACAAAATAGGTAGAAAGACAAACCCATAGAGGCCCCTAAGTACAATATGTGCAAAAATGAGCACAACACAAAGAAATTAGATGACAGTGAATTTCACCATCCAGGAACTATGTGCCAAACTGATTTAAACAACATCCCCCAAATTCACATCCATCTTCCCACCTTCATCTAAAATCTATAAATGGTGACAACAGAGATAGGAAAAAATTGATTTCTATTCAAAATCTCAGGGACTAGGTTATTTCATTCTATTGCATTATCTCAGTTTTTAAATGAGAAAAACTTAATTGTTTACTTAATAAACAACCTTCAGTTAGAACATCAAACCCTCCCAGATTCTAAGGCAATGCTAGAATCTGGATTGGATCTGAGGATTCTGCTTTCCTAAATGCCTCTGTAATTCTAAGCCCTTAATATAACAGCACATATAGGCAACTTAGCTCTAACTATAAGAAGCCTGGAAATGTCATTAAGACTTCATAGTAAGAGGTTTTAAAAACCAAGATGATAAGTCTATTTTGGACTCAGAAGGGTATGGCGATAGTAGGCCTCCACAGATATTGGCACAGACCTCAGTGAGCTCTGGGACAGGTCCTAGAAGCAGAAGTCAAAGTTAAGCCTCCACACACATTGGCACAGACAGCAGTGCCTTCAGGGTAGGTCATGGAAGCAGCCCCACAGATAGAAACCAGCAGCCATCTTCAGCCAGCCCTAGGATGGGATTTGGAAGCACCAAAGCATGCCACCACAGATCTCAGCAAACATCTCCATATGCTCCAGGGCAGCTTCTGGAAGCAGTCTCACCAGCAGCATTCCTTCGCAGACCTCAGAGCATACAGGAAAGGACCTAGAAGTAGACCTGCCAACACAGACCCCCATGAAAATCCCAGCCAACACCAGAAAGGAGCCCAGAAACAGACCTACCATAGAAGACCTCAGTAAGACCAGATCTCAGTAAAACCAGGGACAGGTCCTAGAATCATCAACACTGATGGCAGGTGCCCCCACAGAAATCAGAGAGCTCGAGGAGTATTCTGCTAGCTGTCTTCACCACAGAAGGCTCCAGCAGATTTCAGTGAGCCCTGACAAGGGTCCTAGAAGCAACCCAAAGTTGGTATCTCTTGGAAAACAATTGAGCAATCCCTACAATTGAGAACAGATGTTGCAGGCCTTGGCAGAGGAAACTAGAGGGTCTGGTTCCCATGAATTGCAGCTCATGCAGCAGTGAACCACAGGGACAATGGTTCGACACATAGTCTCTCAGAAAGGAGTAGGATTTATTATCCCTTATGCAATATAGACTATAAATAAATATATCAATAAGAGAAAAGGGAGGAAACTCTAATAAGTAGAATCAGAAATGATTGAGAAGTTACTGCAGACAGTTCTGAAATACAAAGAAGCTTACAAAATTCCCCAAATGAATAAGAAATAGTAAACTTCCATAGACAAATCACAACTAGGAAAGCAGAAATAGTAATACACATTCTCACAAAAAGCAAATGCCCAGGACCAGATGGTTTTACTAGTAAGCTCTCTCAAACCTTCAAAGATGCACTAACACCTATTCTTCTCATGCACTTCAAAAAAAAAAAAAACAAACAAACAAAACAGAAAGAGCGAATACTCCCAAATACATTTTATGAGACAACATTACTCTGATATCAAAAGCAGACAAGGACATCACAAAAAAAGAAAACTACAGACCAATAACATTGATGAACACAAAGGCAAATATCCTCAGCAAATATTAGCAAATCCAATTCAACAATACAATAATAAGTTTCAGAGAGAGTTACTCCAGGGAGGCAAGGATAGATTAACATAAAAAAATCAATCAATGCAATTTGCCATATCTACAAAAGACAAAAATCATATGATCACATCAAGACATGCAAAGAAGCCATTGGACAAGATTCAGCATGCATTTATAACAAAAACTTTAATAAATAGGGGTAAAGGGGCATATCTCAACATAATGTTGGCAAGGATGTGGAGAAAAAGGAACCCTTTAGCAGTTGTTGGAAATATACACTAGCCCGACCCCTACTGTGGGCATGACAGTACCTCCAAATATAAAAAACAGATCTATCATATAATCCAGCAATTCTACTCATAGTTATCTGCTGAAAAATACAATAATATATAACGCAAAGGGTTATATGTACCCCTATGTGCATGCTCCACTGTTTACAATAGCCAAGTTACTGAAACAACCTAAATGCCTACAACAAAGCAGTGGATTATGAAGATGTCATCAGTCATCTAGGCCATCCCAGGCTTAGAGTCACCACTGTGGGGTGGGGTGAGGACCTAGTGACTTGCCCCTCAACCCAGCACCCTCCCAGCAGACCAGAACACTGGACCCAAGCCTGGAACCACTGCTTCAGGGTGGAGTGGGGTGGGGTCCCAGCAACACATCTTTCAATTTAGCACCCCTTCCCATACATCCTGACCACTGGAACTAAGCCTGGAAATGCTTTGTGATAAGGCATTGCACCACCTCAGATTCCACAAAGCCCCAACCACTATGCACACCACCCAGTAAACATAAAGAACATCAAAAAGGACTCATGAAGAACAAAAACCCCAACAACGGCTGAACAAACTAAAAGAAAATAATAGAGAGAAGGAAAAATACAAATGGACAAGTTCTCAAGGGAGACATACACCAAAAGAGAAAAAACAAATCTTAAAACCAACCACAAAGATATTGAAGACCTTTTATTCTTATTGGATAAGGAACTAAAAATGTCCATAATCAAGAAAATCAAAGAAGGTGATCAATACAAAGTAAACTCAGAAAAAGTTCAGATATATGCAAGAAAATGCAAATGCAAATGAATGCTATGAGAAATCAAGGAACAGAAAATTGTAACTGAAGTTATAAATAAAAGAAAGTAGTGGAATTATAGACTGTAGAAAGATCAGTGGAGATAAAAAGTTCTGGAGAAAGTCAAGGAACCAGAATAACCCCAATGGAATATTGAATCAGTGAGCCCAAAGAATCATATGTGGAAAAAATTAAAGTAGAAAATAAAAGAAGGAAAAAAGGAAAAAAAGAAGAAACATGGCCTCCCTGGTGGCACAGAAGGTTGAGCGCCTCACTGTGAAGCTGTCCGCAGCCTCTGCAGCACCACCTCGATCCCAGCCAGCCGGCAAGAATCCCAAATGGCGCGCAGACACTGCCGCACCAACTGCTCCCCTCAGCAGTGTGTTTTGTCTGTCTGCCTGTTCTGTTCCCCACTCTGTCTCTGGTGAATCCTCTCACCCTCCTGCGCATCTGGCCTGTATCCCGGTTCTTGTATAAAAAATAAATAAATCTTTTTTAAAAAGAAGAAGAAGAATCACTTCAAGAATTATCTGACACTGTGAGGATAGAAAATATAAGAATCACAGGTATCTCTGAAAGAGAAAAGGGAGAGAGGAACTAAAAGACTATTTAAAGGAGTAATACATTGTGCAAAGATGAAAAATGATGTAAGAATTATATAAAATAAAATAAATAAATCCATGAAATCTCAAAATGTTTTACGAAATATCACCAACTCTAGCTGAAACTCATATAATGTTATAATGCAATGTTACCTCAATTAAAAAAAATTTTAAAAAGGTAGTAATAGAAGAAAACCTCCAAAACTTGGAAGGAATCAAACATGCAAATGCAGAAGTTAAAAGAATATCTAGGTGCATAAACAAAAGGAAATCTACAGCAAGACATGTAGTAGTAGTAACCTTCCATAAATCCAAGACAAAGGAAAAAATAATGAAGGTAATGAGGAGGGGGGAAATGGAGAGCCTATATTGGACCCCGATTAGGCTAACATCAGATATCCCTGAAGAAACATTACCTATCTCCAGAAACACCACATACCTTCAGGACAAAAATTCCAAACAAGAATATTCTATCCTGGCCCTCCCCTGGTGGCACAGGTGGTTGAGCGGTGCCCTGTGAAGCTGTCAAGCAGCCTCTGCAGCGCCAGTTCAATCCCGGCCGGCCGGCGGTGAGGGTCCCACATGGCGTGGCAGACCTCTCCGTTTTTGCCTGCTGCTCCCCTCAGCAGTGTATTTCTCAGTCTGCCTGTTCTGTTCACCGTTCTGTCTCTGGTGAATCCTCTCACCCTCCCACACATCTGGCTTGTACCCCGGTTCTCGTATAAAATAAATATATATATATCTTTTTTAAAAAAGTGTTTATTTAGAAAAAAATATTCTATCCTGAAAAAACACTTCTTCAGAAGAATCAACATTGTCAAAATGGCCATTCCACCCAAAGCAATGTACAGATTCAACGCAATCCCAGTAAAAATCTCAATGTCATGCTTCAAAGAAATATCAGTGAAATTCACATGGAACCACAAAAGACCCTGAGTAGCCAAATCACTCCCGACTAAAAGGGGGAAAATGGTGTTATTATACTTCTAGACTTCAAACTGTAGTAGGAAATCCATGCTAATTTAAAAAGCATAGTTCTGACAACCTAATCTCCAAGCTCAAAGATCTAGAAAAACAACAACAAAAAAACCCCAAAACCAGTAGAAGAAAAGAAATAATAAAAACCAAAGCAGAAATAAATGAAATTGAAACTAAAAAAACAATCCAAAAGATTAATGAAACCAGGTTCTTCGAAAAAATCAATAAAATAGACAAACCCCTAGCCAGGTTCACAAAGGAAAAAAGGGAGAAAGCACAAATAAACAGGATCACAAATGAAAGAGGAGAAATCACAACGGACACAGCAGAAATCAAAAGAATAATCAGATACTGTTATGAACAGTTATATGGAAACAAGTTCAACAATCTAGAGGAGATGGACAAATTCCTACAACTCTACAATCACCCAAAGCTAGATAAAGAAGAAATAGAACACCTAAACAGGCCAATTACAAGCAGCGAAATTGAAATGATAATCAAAAACCTCCCCAAAAACAAAAGCCCAGGACCTGATGGATTTACAAATGAATTCTACCAAACATTCAGAGATGAATTAGTGCCTATCCTTCACAAACTCTTCCAAAAAATTGAGAAGGAAGGGACAATACCAAACACTTTCCATGAAGCCAACATTACACTAATATCAAAACCGAACAAGGACAACACAAAAAAGGAAAACTACAGGCCAATCTCCCTAATGAACACTGATGCAAAAATCCTCAACAAAATTTTAGCTATCAGAATCCAACAATGTATCCATAAGATAATTCACCACGACCAAGTAGGATTCATTCCAGGGACACAAGGATGGTTTAACATCCGAAAATCAATTAATGTTATCCAACACATCAACAAAAAGAAATATAAAAACCATATGATAATATCAATAGATGCTGAGAAAGCTTTCGACAAAGTGCAACACCCATTCATGATAAAAGCCCTTGAAATTCTTGGGATACAAGGAACATACCTCAACATCATAAAGGCCATCTATGACAAGCCAACAGCCAGTATCATTCTCAATGGTGAAAAGCTGAAAGCAATTCCATTAAGATCTGGAACAAGACAAGGATGTCCACTCTCACCACTGCTTTTCAATATAATACTGGAAGTCCTAGCCAGAGCAATAAGACAAGAGAAAGACATACAAGGAATCCAAATAGGAAAAGAAGAAGTCAAACTATCACTATTTGCAGATGATATGATAATATACATAGAGAACCCCAAAAACTCCACAGAAAAACTAATTCAACTCATCAATCAGTTCAGTAAAGTGGCAGGATACAAAATCAACTCGCAAAAGTCAGTAGCCTTCCTATACACAAACAATAAATCTGAAGAAGAAGAAATCAAAAAAACCATCCCTTTTATTATTGAAACAAAAAAAATCAAATATTTGGGCATAAATCTAACAAAAGACGTAAAGGACCTATACAAAGAAAACTATAAAACACTGTTAAAAGAAATAGAAGAAGACACAAAGAAATGGAAAGACATCCCCTGCTCATGGATTGGAAGAATAAACATTATTAAAATGGCCATCCTACCAAAAGCAATATACAGATTCAATGCTATTCCAATCAAAATTTCAATGTCATTCTTCAAAGAAATAGAACAATTATTGATGAAATTCATATGGAATCACAAAAAAACCCGAATAGCCAAAGCTCTCCTGAAACAAAAAGAAGGGAATGGAGGCATCACATCCCAGACTTCAAACTATACTACAAAGCCATAATCATCAAAACTGCATGGTATTGGAACAAGAACAGACACACAGACCAATGGAATCGAATAGAAAATCCAGAAATAAACCCACAGATTTATGATCAACTAATCTTTGACAAAGGAGCAAAGACTATGCATTGAAGCAAAGAAAGTTTGTTCAATAAATGGTGCTGGGAAAACTGGGTCGCTACATGCAAAAGAATGAAGCTTGACCACTACCTCACACCATACACAAAAATCAACTCAAAATGGATTAAAGAACTAGACATAAGACCTTAAACCATAAAATACATAGAAGGAAATATAGGCGAAACACTACGTGATTTGCACATCAAAGATATCTTTACAGACACATCAACCAAAGCAGTGATAGTGAAGGCAAAGATAAACAGCTGGGACTACATCAAATTAAAGAGCTTCTGCACAGCAAAAGAGGCAATAACAAAAAACAAAGAGAAACCCCACCAACTGGGAGAACATTTTTGTACACAACACTAATGATAAAGGACTGATCACAAAAATCTGCAAAGAGCTGATGAGACTCAACAACAACAAAGAAAATAATCCAGTCAAAAAATGGGCAGAAGAGCTAAAAAGAAACTTCTCTGAAGAGGAAATGCAAATGGCCAACAGGCGTATGAAAAAATGTTCAACATCACTTGTAATCAGGGAAATGCAAATCAAAACTACCATGAGATACCATCTTACACCAGTGAGAATGGCACCTATTAAAAAAACTAGCAACAACAAATGCTGGCGAGGGTGTGGAGAAAAAGGAACTCTTCTGCACTGTTGGTGGGAGTGCAAACTGGTCCAACCACTATGGAGAGCTGTGTGGAGATTTCTGGACCTACTAAACATAGAGCTTCCATAGGATCCAGCAATTCCACTCCTAGGTATTTACCCAAAGGACACAGAAACATCAATTCCAAAGAGCACCTGCACCCCTATGTTTATAGCAGCACTGTTTACAATAGCTAAGCTCTGAAACAGCCCAGATGCCCAAAAATAGATGACTGGATCAAGAAGATGTGGTACATATATACCATGGAATATTACTCAGCATTTAAAAAAGATAAACACATGCAATTTGCAGCAACATGGATGGCGATGGAAGGGATCATGCTCAGCGAAATAAGCCAGAAAGAAAAAGAAAAATACCGGATGGTCTCACTCATAGCAGGAATCTAGAAAACTTAAATAAGGGACCAGTGAAAATCAAAATCAACAAAAAACTATGAACCAGAGACACTTTTTGGGGGGTGGGTGGAGGGAGGGGAGGGACTGGGTTCAGAATGGGGGGGTTGCAATTGTATGGGGAATATAAAAATAAAATTTATTATTAAAAAAATAAAAAAAAATGAAAAGCATAGTTCTGGAACAACAACAGACACACACAGAATTGATTCCAGAAATAAAACCATACATATATGGACAACTAACCTATACAACTAACCTACAACAAAGGAATGAAGAATATACACTCAAACAAGGAAAGTCTCTTCAATAAATGCTGGGAAAATTGGACTGTCACCTGCAAAAGAATGAAACTAGACCACTACCTCACACCATACACAAAAATAAACTCAAAATGGACAAAGACATGGATATAAAACCTGAAATCATAAAATACATAGAAGAAAACAGAGGCAAAACACTCTATGAAATATACTTCACAAATATCTTTGTAAAATTACCCCAGCATCAAGAAAAACGAAGTGGTATAAAATGCAGGTAGATCAACTCACTCAAGATTTAAAGTTTAGACTAAAGGTTTTCAGCTTAGCACAAAGAGGAACTTGAAGATCTGTAATCAAAGCAATGAGGGACCTAATTCGTGGCTTTTAAGTATCATTATGCCTATATATGGCGAATAGATTGGCAACCTGCTACAAAGTTTCAATTGCAGTTTAGGTTTTTAAAATTGCAGGTTAGATGGAAACAATGTAAATACAGATGTGTGCGCACACACACACACAGGAATACCGCTCAGTGATGAAAAAAGATAAAATTGTAACATTTGTGGCAATACTGATGGAGCTGGAAGGGATTATGCTTGATAAAGCAAGCCAAAGGAGAAAGACTAAAACTGAACGTCACTTATATCTGAAATATAGGGAAATCAAACTTGAAAACCAACCCCTGAAAGCTGATCATAGATCTGAGGCATCCAAGAGGGCAGGGGAGAGAGGGGAAGGGGCCGGGTGGATAGGCAGAGGAAAAGCACAACAGGCTACGGTGAGGACTGTGGGTATTTTGGTGGTAGGAGAGCTACGGTGACCAGACCTGAGGGGCAAAATCCTATACTGTCAAAATATTAACAAGTATGTAAAACAATGGTACTTCATTAATTAAAAAAATGAATAAAAACAAAAACTGCAGCTTGGACTAAAATGATAGTGGATGACAAAATGAAAAGATCAGGAGGTAATTCTGAAAGGGGCTGATTCACTGAGTTTAGTTGAAGGACGGTAGAGGAAGTATCTGCCTATTCAGGAAAGAGGATATATCTCAGGGTCTGGTGTAAAGAGAAACAGAAATAGAGGAGCATATACAGAAATTACTTACAAGAAACTTAGCTAAGAAAGAGGCGAAAATGAGGGGTAGGAGAGCAGATGAAAAGAGAAAGAGTGTGAAGATTTCCTTCCCTTTGCCTTTCTTGTTTAGGGTGAAAGACAGATGTCAAATACTGATGGGAGAGGACACCAGTGAGGAAAATAGAAAATACAGAAAAGGGAAGAATTTCCAGCCTCAACTGTGAGTTTCAAGGCTGCTGGACAACACTGTGGTTTTTCTCAATCAGCCCTCCCGTTTTCTATGATAGCTATTTCAGATATTTCCTACTCTCCACCCACCCAACCCTACACACCACATACTTTTTAAAAATATAAAGGGCAAAGAATCCATCAGGGGAATTTAAAGTTCTTACCACAAATTTCCACCCTGATCTGAATGCCAACTTGAAAAAGTTTTCTCTCAATTATAGTCATTCTTGACCCCTCAGCACTCCTCTCCTTGCATGGCTTTTGAGATAATACTATTATTCTCCTACCTTTTTTCTATATTATTATTCATTCTGTTCCAGACCCTTTATACATCCTGAGCAATCTTCTCCTTTCAACCAGTAATAAAGTTTATTTTCTTTTTAGTGCATTTCACAGCCTTTGAAGCATTTTCTCACATCTCATTTTGATCCTTACTTAAGAAGTCTCCACTCACTGAGACAAAAACATAAGAGGCCGTGTTCACGTTCACTGTGACTCCCTCTGCCCAAGCAGCATCTGCCCCACTCCATCAGACTCTTACATATCCTCTCCTAACCAAGAGTCCCCATAAAAGGCCACTAAGACATCTTCATGTATATCTTCACTAATGTCCACATGTCTTCCCTTACATAAATCATGAGATTCATTGGCATCCTCTTTACTCAATCACTTAATAACGCCCATCCTGTCTCCTTCTTAAGTAAAATAACCTCTAGTCCCATCAAGCACAGCTGACAAGAACTGCTCTAGCAAGCCTAGTATGCTATGAAATCTGCAAGACAAACAGGCACTAGAGCTACATCCAAGGGTAGCCCCAGTATTAGAGTCTCACCTTCAATTCCCCCAAGGCAGAAATGGGAAACATGGAAAAAGTACATTGTATCCCCACACGTTTCCTCCCTAAATTCCCTCAACACATTCCAGAGGCAATGAAGTCAGCAAGCACAGCAAAGGTCTAGGCTCCCCTTCCCGCAGCCACATGCAAAAACCTTATAGACAACTCAAGTCCCATCTCAAACTTCTGTAAGAAAGAGTTAAAAGCTGCCATTTCATTAACTGCACACTCAAAAAGGTACTCTCCCTAGTGCACCCTCTAACTCATGTTATAAAGGAAATATAGTGATGAAGTTAGCAAAATTTTGCTGGAACTTCAGTTCTTAGTCATGCAGTTAAGTAGCTGATGACATAATATAATGGCATATTTTCAAACTTCAAAAAAATGAATAATTTAACCTTTTTTGATTATAGAGGAGGACTTGGTTAGCTAAAGGAAAGGATATTCTAACTCAAATAGGAAATATACTTTTCACTATAATTATATACTTATGTGAATAAGATATTATAGGTGTTATTAACTATTTTACAGGTGAGACAGAGTGAACAGCAGTTAACTAAAACTGAAACACAAAAATCACAAATAGGGATAAATCTTGAATCCACCTGGAAAACGAAAAAAGAAAACAAACTCTAAGTATATATCTCACAAATGGAGTAATCAAATGTAATAACGGAAGTACTTTTATAATGAGAATAGAGGAAAAAAAAAACATAAGAGGATATATACTCCCAAAATACTTAAGCCAAATGATAAACCATCTTTTTTAAATTTTATTTTATATATTTTTACATCATTTTTCATTTTTGCACAATGTATGCTTTTTCATCTTGGTTATATTCCCCATACAATTCCCACCCCCCTTATTTTGACCCTAATCCCTCCTCCCCCCACCCCCCATTGTTTATCTCTGGCTTATAGTTGCTTGTTGATTTTGATTTTTCTTTATTATATATTAGTCTTTCTCCTGATCCCTTATTTAGGTTTTCTAAATTCCTGCTATGAGTGAGAACATCCAGTAGTTTTCTTTTTTCTTTCTGGCTTATTTTGCTGAGCATGATCCCTTCTAGCTCCATCCATGTTGCTGCAAATTGCGTGAGTTTTATCTTCTTTGACTGCTGAGTAATATTCCACTGCGTATATGTACCACATCTTCTTGATCCAGTCATCTATTTTGGGGCATTTGGGTTGTTTCCATAGCTTAGCTATGGTAAATAGTGCTGCTATAAACATAGGGATGCAGGTGCCCTTTCGTTTATCTTTCCTTTCACTATCGCTGCTTTGGGTAATGAGTCTTTAAAGATGTTACTGAGGTGCATGCCATGTAGTGTTTCGCCTGTATTTCCTTTTATATATTTCATGGTTTCAAGTCTTATGTCTAGTTCTTTAATCCATTTTGAGTTGTTTTTTTTGCATGGCGCAAGGTAGTAGTCAAGCTTCATTCTTTTGCATGTAGCGACCCAGTTTTCCCAGCACCATTTATTGAACAAACTTCTTTTCCATTGCATAGTCTTTGCTCCTTTGTCAAAGATTAGTTGACTGTAAATCTGTGGGTTTATTTCTGGGTTTTCTATTTGGTTCCATTGACCAGTATGCCTGGTCTTGTTCCAATACCATGCAGTTTTGATTATTAGGGCTTTGTAGTATGGTTTGAAGTCTGGGAGTGTGATACCTCCAATCCCCCTTTTTTTTTTTTCAGGAGAGCTTTGGCTATTGGGGGTTTTGGTGGCTCCATATGAATTTCATCAATATTTGTTCTATTTCTTTGAAGAATGTCATTGAAATTTTTATTGGAATAGCACTGAATCTGTAAATTGCTTTTAGTAGGATGGCCATTTTGATAATGTTAATTCTTCCAACCTACGAGCAGGGGATGTCTTTCCATTTCTTTGTGTCTACTTCTATTTCTTTTAACAGTGTTTTATAGTTTTCTTTGTATAGATCCTTTACCTCTTTTGTTAGGTTTATTCCCATATATTTGATTTTTTTTGTTTCAATAATAAAAGGAATGTTTTTATTGATTTCTTCTTCTTCAGTTGATTGTTTGTGTCTAGGAAGGCTACTGATTTTTGTGTGTTGATTTTGCATCCTGCTACTTTACAAAACTGACTGATTAGTTTGATTAGTTTTCTTGTGGAGTTTTTGGGGTTCTCTATGTATATTATCATATCATCTGCAAATAGTGATAGTTTGACTTCTTCCTTGCCTATCTGGATTCCTTGTATATCTTTCTCTTGTCTTACTGCTCTGGCTAAGACTTCCAGTATTATATTGAAAAGCAGTGGCGAGAGTGGACATCCTTGTCTTGTTCCAGATCTTAATGGAAATGCTTTCAGCTTTTCACCATTAAGAATGATATTGGCTATGGGCTTGTCATATATGGCCTTTACATGCTGAGGTATGATCCTTGTATCCAGAGAATTTCAAGGGCCTTTTTCATAAATGGGCACTGTACTTTATCAAAAGCTTTCTCAGCATCTACTGATATCATCATATGGTTTTTATATTTCTTTTTGTTGATGTGTTGGATTATATTGATTGTCTCTGGAATAAATTCTACTTGGTCATGGTGAATTATGGATACATTGTTGGATTCTGATAGCTAAAATTTTATTGAGTATTTTTGCATCCGTGTTCATTAGAGAGATTGGCCTGTATAAACTGTATCTTTTTACATCACCATTTTTAAGTATTAGATGAGGAGATTAATGGAGTTGGGTATGAATATAAATTTTAAGCTCACAGATTTCATTTTTTCAGCATAAGTTTTTTACCACCTTGATGCAGTACAAACAATGTAGAACACATCCCAATTCTCATCAAAATCTACTCCATTCTTACAATCTACAACTTATGCAACAAATTTCTACTACTGTTCAACTTTCACAAAACTGTGTGTGGATGAGTAGCAGAGCCAGAAATTAAAAAACTGTCTTATGGCCAAGTCTAGTTTCTGAAATAGTATCAGAGACAGAGGCAAGAGTTTCTGCATTACACAGAGATATGATTGCAATAAGTCAAACTCACTTCTATAAAGAAGTACACAAATTTTTAAAATTTTATTTCTTCAATCTTTTACTTTTAATCAAAACTAAAGACTTCGCTGAGCTGACTGTTTTCTCAGGTAAACTGAGAGATTACCTAGACCCCATACTCATTTTATAGAAGAAATAACCCAAAATTAAGTCCAACAGTGTATTTTCCCACAACATGCTGATTCATTACACTCCAAGCATGATTTGCTTGAAACAGAAAAACTTTCACATGCTGATAGTATAGTATTAATTATGACAAGCAAACTGTAAGCATAGATGATTTCAGTATATATTGCTATTCAATATAGATTCATTCTGAAACCACTTCTGATGAGTAATATTCTTAAGCTATTTGGCTATTTCAAGTTTTAGAGGAAATACAGCTGCTGTCTCAATGTGTAACTTTGACATTTCATCTATTTCAAAAGGTAAATAATGAATTCTAGGGTTTACAGCCATGTTCATGGTAGAAACAGAGGCTATTCCTGTAATATTTCTATGAGATATATCTCTCTAGTTTTCTCAAAATAATTTTATTTACTATAAAATAATATAGTATATAGTTTGTATTTACTAATAGGCCAAGCTTTTTTTTTTTTTTTTAAAGATTTATTTATTTACTTATACATACAAGCACTGGGTACAGTCAGAAGCATGGGAGGGTGAAGGAATTCACCAGAGCCAGAGCGGGGAACAGAACAAGGCAGAATGACAAAGTACACTGCTGAGGGGAGCAGCGGGCGGCAGGAGAGGTCTGCGCGCCATGTGGGACCCTTGCCTGGTGGCCGGGGATCAAACCGGCGCTGCAGAGGCTGTGGGCAGCTACCAGGCCAATACTCAACCGCTGCGCCACTGGAGAGGCCCATAGGCCAAGCTTTTTATTAAACTTTTAGAGACTAATTAATTTGCATGTCTATTTAATATCCTATTATAAATACAGGTTATCTAACATTAGAAAACACACCGTGCAATGATAACCCAGTCTCAACCATGATTGTTTATGGTTAGCCAGCAACCTCACTTTTCTCAGACCAGAGTGAAATAGGAGACTGATAAGTATCTCAATGGAAAGGAGCAATGTCCCATTAAAGACATCAAACATGAAACAAAAGTAAAAAACTCACTAGTGCCACCTACAGTATCAGTAGAGAACGCAGATAAAATTATGTGTGTTTTATCATTAACTAAAGCTTTGTTTCTTGCCCTGGATTATATATCAACACCATTTTCAACTAACTCTTGCACAGAATATGAAAGTACATTGTCAGGTAGCACTAAAGGGAAAAAAGAAAAACCAACCAACAAGAGAACTCCCGGGAAAACCAAGGAAAACCTGAAGACTCCCGCATCCAAAGAGCAGAGAGCAGTGGCTCGGGGGGTGGGAGAGACAGGAATATTGGTCAAAGGGCACACAATTTCACTTAGGAGATGAATATGTTCTGGAAATCTAACGTGCGCCATGGATAGTTAGTATAGTGTTGTATACTTGAAATTTGCTCAAAAAGCCCATCTCGGGCCTCCCCTGGTGGCACAGGTGGTTGAACGCAGCACTGTGAAGCTGTCCGCAACCTCTGCAGTGCCAGTTCAATCCCAGCCAGCCAGCAAGGATCCCACATGGCGCGGCAGACCTCTCCTGTCTCGCCCACTGCTCCCCTCAGCCGTGTATTTCGTCAGTCTGCCTGTTCTGTTCCCCTCTCTGTCTCTGGTGAATCCTCTCACTCTCCCGCACATCTGGCCTTTACCCCAGCTCTTAAACATAATTTTTGTCAATTATATCTCAATAAAGCTGGTAAAAATCTGAGGCAAAAATGCTAAATTTTAGTATGGGGAGCTAAAGAACAATTTCTCACATGAGGTAATAAAAAAGTATACAGAATTTAGTAACACCAGAATAAAGTCATGTTTAGCAAAAATTGGAAAATCTGATTTCAAATATATTAGAAAGCCTGAAAGTAAACCTTACCTTACATTCCACCACACTCTGATCTGATTCACAGGTTACATAGATTTCATCTACTGCCCTGCGAAGATTGTCAAAAAGAAATGCCCAGTATCGAGCTCTCAAATCAATTTTCCGAGGGTGCCTTGTTTTAGTGGGACTCTTATCAAAGTGTTTCTCTCTAGTTGTAGATGGTGTAATTTTACAATCTACTGCAGCATTCTGTGAAATAAAACATAAAAAATGTAAGTAAAATTTCCTCCAGGGATTGGACTTATATATAAGGCACATTTTTCAATATAAATACTTAAAAGCAAGACAGTCTTTTTTCAGTTTTTTAATCACATAACACTTACTAATTCATCTAAATAAAGCTTCTCATCTGAAAAAAACAAATTAATTGACCACTGGTTTCCGTAGTCAATTTTTATTTGTACATATCTGATTGAAGATTAGGATGATTTCAATATTAAACACTGCCTTAGTCAAACAGAAAGTAATAAAGTGACTCCTTATATACTGAACACATGTATGACACATTTACATATATTAACAAAAAATAAATAGCATCATACATTCATTTAGAAGTGAACATTCATTTAGAAGTGGCTGTATTTACTGTCACTTAATTTATCTTAAACCATTTTTTCACTAAAAGTAAAAATTAAAATATAAATGCAGTTTACTAGAAAAGAATGATAAATTAATAAAATCAAGCACCAGCAACAGAGCACTCACAAAGTAACTTTAGTGTTCATATGACCTGTTCATTCCTCAGCTGCATAGGCAGACATTGAAAATACAAGTTTATATTCTATAGCTTTAGACTAGTTTACAAAATCATTCCACCAAAAACATAATTATGTACTTATTGGCATGCAAACCTAAATTAAAATGCATACCTGAAGCTTATCACTAGAAGTACAAAGGAGTTGCATATCTCTCGGTGGCTACTTAACCTGAAAATTACTAACCTATTACTAAGTTATAACAACAAAAAAATTAGTTATAGCAACCAGTTTTCTTTAGGTTGTTTCATGTGTCATTGTTGTTGCTTGTTTAACATTTCATTTTCAAATAAGAACCCCAGAGAGGACAATATCCAAAACAGCAGTCAACAGTGTCCTGTTTTGTTTCAAAGATTTGGCCTACAACATAACAGTGATTCCCATACTTCATAAATCTTTTATAAATCTGATGTAAATATAGAATCTCCACCACCAAAAAGCAAGCAAAACACGCACACACACAAAGAGGGAAGTGGAGAGGGAGACTGAAGAGTTTAAAATGGAGCCGCCCTTCCTTCTAATTCCCCATCCAGAGTAGGGTTGCCAGATTAAGCAAATGAAAATTAGCAATTGTATCTCACAGTCCTTAGTCCAGATACAAATTCTTAACATTCAAAAGATAAAATTTAAAGTAATCAACAACAACCAATAAAACCTTGGCCTACATTGCTCTCCAAGATCTTTCAAGCTTTAGTAGTAAATGATTTGACTGTATATCTCCTCCTTGCACTAAACCAAACTCAAAATCCCATTCAACTAGCACCCATCCCAGAGCAAAGTTTATTCTATTCATTGCTTTACTGATAACTGTAATTTATAGACTTACAGATCCTAAGCCTCATGTAATCTTCTAAACCCTTTCACACAATTTTTAATGTATTATTAAGCTCTACTTCACAGCTCAGAAAAAGAAGGTGCAAAGGCTGGTTTGTCCAAGGTCATCTATCCACAGGAGACCATCTCCAGTCAGAGCTCTGCATTTCACTGCTGACTTCACATTACCCTGCTGCCCAAGGTTCTGGGCAAGCCCTTTACTAGTATTCCAGAACACCTCATTTATCTTCCTATACACAATCCCAAGTTAAAATTAACTCCTTCACAGGACGTTTCCTCCTTCACAAAGTTTTTCAACAGTGGTGAGCAAAGGACTAGTGGCTTCAAGTGAACTGAGACTCTGTTATGGAATTCTCAAAAGTAATTACATTCCTCTTTACCCTTTTATATATTTACCATGTCAGATATCTTGTGTGTATATAAGTTAAATACTATACTACTCTTTCTTATATTATCAAATATGCAATAGAGTTTTCAGGTTAAAATGCTTTCCTTTGTGATTCTGTTATATTAGAGTTCTGAGAAAAAAGGTACAAACTACACCTAGGTAACACCATCTGAAAGGCAAGGTACCACACAAACCTGATATTTAACTCTGACAAAAATAGCTATAATTTATATTAGCATGCTTATTTGTATTTTATCAAGGGTTTGTGAAGATATATCATTAAGTCACAACAAACTAGAGGAAAAAACAGGAAAAATATTATTCCTATTTTATAGATAATAAAACTGCAGTTTAGAAAGATTTAATTTGTTGACAAAGCCAAAAGACTGTAACAGAGAGGGGGCCAGAACCTAGTCTTCCAACTTTTGCTCCAATGTCCATAAAGCATTTCATATTGCATCAAGCACTCAAAAAGTACCCAAGTGTTAGATATGACCAATATAAAAAAGAGAGGAAATACGTTCACAGAAAAAAATGTAAATAAACTAGATAAAATATAGTATTTGTGAAGAAAGTACAAGAGCTACATCAAATTGCAGAGACCTATAAATCAGTATAGAGTTTCAGAGTATAGGCTGTTACCTACCCTGGTGAAATAGCAGCATCCACACGGCATGTTCACTCTGTGCCAGGCTAAGTGCTTTCCACACATTACATATGCATCACTTAGTCTTTAAAGTGATTCTATGTCATAGGTACCATTATTATAATTTTTACAATGATATAGGTACTATTACTACAGAGGAGAAAACTGTTTTAGCAAAATTAAATGATGAACCTAATGCATCACAAGAAGTGACCGAGTCAAGATTGAATATGACGTAAGCAGATCATTGCCATGGCTTACTGTGCATACCTGCTTTCCAAGACAATCAACAGAAGACAAAGTAATCTAAACTCTTAGGGTAAGTTAGAAGATACAACTGAAATCCATGAAGTTATATTGTTTTAATCAGTGATTTCTGAGAGAAAGTCTCTAGTGCCAACCACTTCTTTTCTGATGTGGATTCCCTGTAGATTCCGTTTTTGTCTGTTAGGTCTGAACAAAAACTCTAACATTAAGATAAATAGAAGTGATGATAATAAACATCCTTGTCTTGTTCCTAATCTTAAAGGGAAATGTTTCAGTCTTTCACCATTCAGTATCATATTAGAGGCGGGTTTATGTTAATGGTCTTTATTATATTGAGGTAGGTTTCTTCTATTATAATCTCGTTTACAGTTTTAAATCAATGAGTGTTGAATCTTATCAAATACTTTCTCTGCATCTATTGATATTATATGATTTTTACTTTTGTCAGTGTATTACATTGTGATTTACATATATTAAACCACATCCTTGCATCCTTGGGGTAAATCCTATTTGATCATGATATATAAGTCTTAAAACATATTGAACTCAACTTGCTAGCATTTTGTTAAATATTTTTTGCATTATTTTCATGAAATGTATTGCTCTATAATTTTCTTGTACTGTCTTTGGCTTCGGTATTAGGGCAATACTGGCATAATAAAATATATTAGAGAACATTCCTTCTTTTATTTTTAAAAACTGGCGCAAGATAGGCGTTAGTTCTTTAAAGTGTTGATAAAAATTCATTTGTAAAGTATGTAGTCATGGGCTATTGTTGGAAAAATTTTTATTATGGTTTCAATTTCAATTATTATTAATCAATTTGTTCAATTCATCTGCTTCTTCCTGGGTTAGTCTTGGTAGAACATATTGACCTCAAATTTGTCATCTCTTCAATGTTATCAAATTTATTGCCATGTAGTTGTTCACAGTAATCTCTTATGAGCCACTGTATTTCTGTGCTATCATTCTGTGGTCATTTCTCCTCTTTCATTTGTGATCTCTTTATTAATTATTTATTTCTTTTCTCTCTCTCTCTCTCTCTCTCTCTTTTTTTATTGTTTTTGCTAGCCTAGCAAGAGGCTTGTCTATTTTATTTATCTTCATGAAGAATCAACTGTTTCGCTGATTTTTTATACCTTCTTTTAGATGGCTATTTCATTTATGTCACTCTAATTTTTACTATTTCCTTCCTTCTACTGACTTTGGGTCTTGTTTCTCTCTTTCAACTTCCTTTAGGTGTAGTATCAGATTGATTGTTTGGGATTTTTCTTAATATGGGCCTGTATTGAAATTATCTTCCCCCTTAAGACTGCTTTTATTGCATGTCGCAGATTCTCACTCTTGTTTCATGGTATTTTTCAATTTCTACTTTGATTTTCTTTTTTATATAGCAGCTATTAAGCAGCATGTTGTTTAGTCTCCATGTATTCACACTTTTTCCTCTATTTTTTTCCCTTATACCTGATTTCTAACTTCACAGCATCATAGTCAGAGAAAATACGAGGTATAATTTCATTCTCTGTAGTTTTGACAAATGATTTGCATATATTCTCAAAAATATCCCATGTACACTTTAAAAAATGTGCACATAGAGGTTTTTGTGTGGAGTGTCCTACAGATGTCTGTTAGACCTGTTTGGTCTAGCTCCTTATTTAAGGTTGTTTATTTATTCTTTTTCTTATTGATCTGTCCATTGTAAGTGGGGTACTAATGTACTCTACTATTACTGCATTGTTATTAACATATCTCTTAAGAACTGTAAATTGTCTTATTTATCTCCCCAGGCATGCATTGTTTAAAGGCAACTGAACTGTCTCAGCTCTAAACATAGGAGAATGAGGAGTGTGCTTCTCAAAGTTTTTATGTCCCTTCTACAACTTCACTCAATAACTGTAGCATGGAGACAAAGCTATGGTCAGGACAGAGTTGAGGGGGAATGCCTCCTATATTTCAAGTACAGAACCTTGCCCTGGGGGCTCACACCAGTTGCCAAGGCCCAGGTGCACTGAACTCTGGTTAACTGCAGTATTTACCACTCCAGTTATCTCGGTTTTGTCCTGGGGTTAGGGTGAGGCAGGTGTTTTCCACAATACCATCACCAGCTGCAGAGAAGACCCTCTTTTATATAGAGGCACAGGTGATCCAAACCAGCTTTCTCCACCATTTTGGGTTCCAGCTACTCACATGTAGGTGCCCTAGCATCAAGATAGCAAATATCACCTTATATAGACTTCATGTTAGCAGTGGCTAAGACTGTCTATGGTCTCAAGCTCCCCCAATTAGAGAAATAGGGTATTACTCACTGTATGCCTACTTGCTATCCAGCAGTATATCATCTGATTTTGCAGACATCAATCTACTACTCTGGCATTCTGTCATGTTTCTCTGCTTCCCTACTTCTGTAGGGACACAAGACATACATCAACAAATTCATGAATATTATAGCCATACCAAGTAACTTCTCATACCATAAAGGTGTCAAACTAGAAATCCACTACAGAAGGAAAGCAGGATAATCTCTAACACATGGAGACTGTACAATACACTACTGAAAGACCACGTGGCCAATGAATAAATCAAAAACGTTATCAAAAAACACCTCAGGACAAATGACAATGAGGAGTGTAGGGTAAGGAAAAATGTCAGGCTTTTCTGCCCTCCCGCCATCAGGATAGATGATGGATCCATGCCGTCCTGAATGCATGCCTGATGGCGGGCACCTGGAATAGGGTGTGGGCATAGGTAGATGGGATTCACCTGGGCCGAGACTGTGCTTTTTTTTTTTTTTTTTAAGGGCGGAGTCACGGGGACGCCAGCAGAAGCCGAAAGAGAAGCCAAGAGAGAAGCAGAGCCATGAAAAGAAGAGCAGAGAGAATGTGAGAGAAGGTCAGAGAGCCCAGAGTGAAGACTTGCCCCTGCCTGCCGTGTACCTGATAATCTAAATAAAAAACCCGCAAAAGCCACTGAGGACTCTGACTCCTCCTTTACCCGGTCTGTTGGATCAGAAAACCTGCACCGTGTCCATTCCTGCCACTACAGGACACAACCTTCAACAACATAAGGAAATAAAAAAGAAGTACTAAGAAGGAAGTACATATGGGCCCAATCAAGAACCATGAAAGTTCTAAAATAAACTTATCTCTCATCTCAAAGACATTAAGCAAAAAAGTCAAAAGCTAGTAGATGGAAGGAAATAATAAAAAATAAAGCAGAAATAAATGAAATGGAAATAAAAATGATAGTACAACATATCAATGAAACCAAAAGCTGGTTCTTTGAATAAGAAAAATAGACAAACATCTAGCTTTGAGAGAATCACTAAGAAAAGTAAGTCACTGAGAAAAATAAGGAGAAAACTCAAATAAATACAATTAAAAATGAAAGAGGAAAAATTACAACACACACTGCAGAAATTCAAAGAATAAAAGATTACTATGAATACATGCAAACAAGTTTTTCAACCTAGATGAGAGGGAAAAATTCTTAGAATTACACAATCATCCAAGACTAAATAGGAAAGAAATAGAAAACCTTAAAAAAAAAAAAAAAGCCAGGAAATTGAAACAATGACCAAAACTCTTCCCTTCTCCCCTCACCCTGCCCCCTACCCCAAAGTAAGTCCTGGATCAAATGGCTTCACAAACAAGTTTAACCAAACTTTAAAGGATGAAATAATACCGAAACCTGCTGAAACTCTTTCTAAAGATTAAGAAGGAATATTTCCAAACATACTTTATGAGACCAACATTTCACTAATACCAAAATTAAACAAAGACAACACATACCAAAAAAAAACTAAAGGATTTTCTCAGGAACTTGCCAGACCCTGACCGGACCAGCAGAAGTCTCACAACTTTGCAAGAATCTGCCAGTGCCCATGTGGACCAGAGAGGCCCTAGACCCATATTGGAGAGGGTGGCAGAGCAGTCACCGCCCCTAGGCAGACAAGCAGAGGCCATCAGAACAACCAAAGGACAGAGCCAGTGTCTGCCCAGATGTGCAGAAGCCTCACACCTTTTATGCTACTCCACAAAAGGAGTAGACCCAGACCACCAAAAGGAGTGGGGCAGAGTGTTCAGGGGCCTCACAACCTCTTAGGAGACATTGGAAAAAACACATCTGTGGTAGGAGACTTCAATACCCCACTCTCACCAATGGACAGATCATTAGACAGAAAATAAACAAGGATAGAAAACTAGAACTCTTGGACCTCATAGACATATACAGGGCACTGAACCCCAAAAAGACAAAATACATGTTTTTCTCAAGCACACATGGGACATTCTCCAGAACACACTACATTCTGAGTCACAAAACAAGTATCAGTAATTTCACGAAGACTGAAATCATATGCAGTATCTTCTCAGACCATAAAGACATCAAACTACAAATCAACTATGGAAAAAAAGCAGGGAAATGTCTTAATACATAAACAACACACTACTGAAAGACCACTGGGTCAATGAGAAAATCAAAGAAGAAATTTAAAAACACCTCAAGACAAATAAAAACGAGCACACAACCACACAAAACTAATGGGATGTACCAAAAGCAGTAATAAGAGGGGATACACAGCAATATAGACTGATATCAAGAAGCAAGAAAGAACTCAAATAAACAACCTTCTCTCTCAACTTGAGGAATTAGAAAAACAAGAAAAAACAAACCCAAAACAAGTAGAACAGATAATGTAGTCAATGCAGAAGTAAGTCAAAAAGAAATTTAAAGGACAGCCCAAAAGATCACTGAAACCAAAAACTCATCCTCTAAAAACATAAACAAAATAGATAAACTTCTAGCAAGGCTAATCAAGGAAAGAAGGGAGAAAACTCAAATAAAAAATGAAAGCAGAGAAATCACAACAGATGCTGCAGGAACTCAGAGGATGAGGATAGAGACTATATGAAGAGCCATATGCCAACAAAATCAACAACCTACAAGAGATGGACAAATTCTTAGAATTACACAGTCATGAGACTGAATAGGGAAGAAATAAAAACCCTGAACAAACCAATCAAAACCAAAGAAATTGAAACAATAAATCGAACCTCTCCCAAAAAACAGGAGTCCAAAAGCAATGGTTTCCAAGTGAATTCTACCAAAACATCAAAGAGGAACTAATGCCTATCTTGCTCAAACTCTTACAAAAAATTGAAAATGAATGAATACTTTCAAACAACATTTATGAGGCCAAATTGCTCTAATATCAAAACCAAACAAAGACAACACAAAAAAAGAGAATTACAGACCAGTCTCCTCAATGAACACAGATGCAAAAATCCTCAATAAGATCATACACTATGACCAAGAGAGATTCATACCAGGACCAGAGATTGTTCAACAACATATGAAAATCAGTCAATGTAATTCACCACACCAACAAAAAAAAATTTTTTTAAATATGATCATATCAATAGATGCTGAGAAAGCATTTGCTAAGACTCAACATCCATTTATGTTAAATCTTAAAAAAACTGGGGATAAATGGAACATACCTTAACATAACAAGAGCTACCTACAACAAAGTCATAACTGTATTTTCAATGGTGAAAAACTGAAAGTTTTCCCACTAAGATCTGGTACAAGACAAAGATGTCCATTCTCACCATAGCCACTCAAAACAGTACAAAAAGGAAAGATATAAAAGGAATGCAAATTGGGAAAGAAAAAGTTACCATTATTTGCAGATGACATGAGAGAACCCTCAAGAATCCATGTAAAAACTAACAAACAGCTTAGCAAAGTGGCAGGGTATAAAATCAATATACATAAATCAGTTGCCTTCCTATATGCAAACAATAACATATAAGAGGAAGAAATTACGAAAGCAATCCCATTTAAAGTTACACCCCCAAAAATTAAATACCCAGGGGTGTATCTAACAAAGAAGTTGGAAGATCTATATAATGAAAACTACAAGGCATTATTTAAATGGAAGACACAAAGACATCAAAAAATATTGCCTGCTCATGGACTGGAAGAATTAACACTGTCAAAATGGCCATTGTACCCAAACCAATATTTAGATTCAGCATATTCCCAATAAAAAATATCAATGGTATTTTTCAAAGAACTGAACAGATGCGACCGAAATTCATACAGAATGAAAATGACCCTGAATAGCAAAAGCAATACTGACAAAAAAGAAAGAACATGGAGGAATCACATTTCCAGAGCTCAAGCTATATTATAAAGCCACAATAATTAAAACAGTTTGGTACTTAACAAAACAGACACAAAGACCAATGGACTAGAATTGGGAGCCCAGAAATAAACCTACATATATATGGACAATTATTTTTTAACAAAGGAGCCATAACATACCTTTGAATAAAGATAGCCTCTTCCCTAAACGGTGTTGGGAAAACTCGACAGCTGATTGCGAAAGAATGAAACTAAACCATGATCCCACACCACATAGCAAAATCAACTCAAAATGGATCACAGAGTTGGATGAAAAACCTGAAACCATAAAATACACAGAAGAAAGCACTGGCAAAATATTTCACTACCTAATTTTCAGTGATTCCTTTCAGGATTCATCCCCAACAGTAAGGAAAACAAAAAAGAACATAAAAAGCTAGGTCTATATGAAACTAAATAGTTCCTGAAGAGCCAAAGAAACCATAAATAAAACAAAAAGATACCTGACTAAACAGGAGAAAACATTTGCATACCATACACTGAAAAAGGATTGATATTAAAGATATACAAAGGACTCATAAAACTCTACAAAAACAAAACAACCCAATCAAAAAAGGGGGGAAAGAAAGAAAAAAGACACCACTCTAAGAGACATTAATATGAGCAGCAGGCAAATGAAAAAATGATCACAATGACTTATCATTAGAGAAATGCAAATGAAATACCATCTCACACCTGTGAGAATGGCCCTTATCAAAAAAATGAGAAACAACACGTGCTGGAGAGGATATAGAGAAAAGGTACTGGGAAGGTAAACTGGTCCAGCTCTTACGGAAAGTAATATGGAGGTGTTTGAAAACATTAAGCATGGATCTACCATTCAATCCAGCAATTCTACTCCTATGCATCTATGGCAAAAATTCAAAAACACTAATTCAAAAGGAAACTTGCACTCCCAAGTTTACTGCAGCAGTAATTACTATAGCTAAAATATGGAAACAACCTATGTGCCCCAGAACAGATGAGTGGATCAAGAAGACATGATGTATATACACTATGAAGTATTACACAGCAATCCAAAAAGATAAACTCATGCCATTTGTGACAAGTGAAGTCAGTCAGAAGAACGATAAATTTCAGATGGTGTCACTAATATTTAGAATAAAAAGCAACTAAATTAATAGTCAGATAAAGGTAAACTTAAAAAATAACTCTTGAATGCTGACGACAGACAGGAAACACCACGGGGGGAAAAGGGGCAGGGAGAGGAAAGTCAGAAAGGGAGGGAAGGGCAGTGGTCACTAGTGGCAGAGTATGGGTGAGATGGTGATGGGCACACTATGGTGGGAAACCTAATGGGGATACCCCAGTATTACCTATTAAAAATAAATAAATTTTTAAATGTATTTTTAAAAATGTGAAAAAAATTATTTTCCTAAAAAAAAAAAAAAACTACAGACCTAATGACGGCATAGGGCACAGGCAGCAACCCTCACTAAAATCTTAGCAAGCCAAATTCAACAATAATACACTGAATGGATTACACATCATCACCAACTGGGGTTCATACCAGGAATACAATGATTCAACATCTGAAAATCAACCAAAGTAATTCACCACAACAACAGAAAAGGAAATAAAAATATAAGATCATAGCAATGGATGCTGAGAAGGCATCTGGTAAGATTCAGGATGTAATAATTATGAAAACCCTTGAAAAACTGGGGTTAAATAGAACACATCTCAACATAATAAAAACCATATATGATAAAATCACAGCAAGTGTCATTCTCAGTAGCAAAAAATTGAAAGTCTTTCCACTAAAATCCAGTATAAAACAAGGATGTTCACTGTTGCAAGAAAAAGTCATAAATGGAAACCAAACTAGGAAAGAAGTAAAGCTATCACTATTTGCATGTTATATAAGACATAGAGACTCCCAAAGACTCCATGGAAAAACTAATTAAAATAATAAACCAGTTTAACTAAGTGTCAGACTATAAATGTCGCAAACACAAAAATCAGTTGCTGCCTTATCTGCAAACAGTGATCTATAAAAGAAGAAATTAAGAAAGCCATCCCATTTCATATCTCACCCCCACCCCAAAAAAAGTTAAACCACCTGGGAATAAATGTAACAAAGGGGGTGAAAAGTTGAAAAACACTGTTGAAAGACAGAAGATGACCCAAAGAAATGGAAAGCTATTCCCTACTCAAGGACTGGAAGAATCAAATTGTCAAATATGCCATCCTATCCAAAGCAATTTACAGATTCAATGGAATCCCAATAAAAATCTCATTGACATTCTTCAAAGAAATGGAACAAATGTTACTGAAACATTTGTTACTGATATGTTAATATGCTATTAAAATAGCATGATATGTAAACAAAAACAGACACAAAGTTCCATGGAATAGAATTGAGAGGCCCAATGACAAACTGTTGACAACTAATCTATGACAAACAAGTGAAGAATATATACCAGAACAAAGATAGCCTTTAAATGGTGCTGGGTAACTGGACTGCCAATGCAAAAGAATGAAACTAGGCTACTCTGCCATACCATACATGAAAATCAACTCAAAATGGATAAAAGATTTCGATGTGAGACATAAAACCACAAAATACATAGAAGCGTAGGCAAACACTCCAAGACATACACTTTAGAAATATCTTAGCAGATTTGTTCCTAGCAGCAAGGAAAACAAAGGAAAATGTAAATATTTGGAATAAATCGAATTAAAAAGCTTCTGTACAGCATAATAGACAGTAACCAAAACAAAGATACCTCACTAAATGAGAGAAAATATTTGCACAACATACATCTGACAAGGAACTGATACATAGAGCTCATACAACTCAACAAAAGGACAAAGGAAAACTTATCATGCAATCAAAAAATTGGCAAAAGAGCTAAACAGACAGTTCTGCAAAGAAAACATGCCAATGGTCAACAGACACATGAAAAAAATCTTTATCATCACTCATCAGGGAAATGCAAACCAAAACCACATGAGATACCACCTCACACCAGTGAGAATAGCCCATATTAAAAAAAAAAAAAAAAGACAGAAACAAGAGCTAGCAAAGGTGTGGACAAAAATGAAAAGCCAGGCCTCCCCCATGGCACAGAGGGTTGAGCACAGTGCTGTGAAGCTGTCTGCAGCCTTTGCAGCACCAGTTCGATACCCAACAGGCCAGGGAGATACCCAGACGGTGCAGTGGACCTCTCCTGTCTCGCCCACTGCTCCCCTCCACAGTGTATTTCGGTCAGTCTGCCTGTTCTCCTCCCCACTCTGTCTCTGGTGGATCCTCTCACCCCCCACACCTCTGGCCTGTACCCCAGCCCGCAGCACTCTTATAAATAAATAAAATCTTTAAAAAAAAAAAAAGGGGGAAAGAAAGGAAAAGACTCTTACACTGTTGCCGGGAATGTAGACCAGTCTAGCCTCTATGGAAAGCAGTGTGGAGGTTCCTCAAAGACTAAAAATGGATCTGCCGTATGACCCAATAATTCCATTCCTACATAATCTACCCAGCACTCCTATATTTATTGCAGCACTCCTATGTTTACTGCAACACTATTTACAATAGCCAAGATATGGAAGCAACCTAAAATGCCCAAAATCAGATCAATGGATAATGGATAAACAAGCTATTATACACACACACAGAGAGAGAGAGAGAGAGAGAGAGAGAGAGAGAGAGAGAAATACTCAGCGATCAAAAAAAATAAATTTATGCCATTCACAGCAACATGGATGGAGCTAGACGTGATTGTACTCAATGAAATAAGCCAAAGGAAAAAGAAATATACTGCATGGTGTCACTTACATGGGTAATATAGAGAAACCAAACGAAGGGTCAGACAAAGACAAACTTTTAAACCAACACTTAAAAGCTGATCATGGTTCTGAGGCATTGGGGGTGGAGGAGAGAGGTTCAGAGGGGATAGTGTGGAGCGCACAATGGACTATGGTGGAAGAATACAGGTGCCTTTGTGGTAGGAGAGCTACAGTGACCACACATGAAGGAGAAAACCTACACTGCCAAAATATTAACAAAGATAAAACAATAGAAAGAAAGGAGGGAAGGGGGGGGAGAGTGGGAGAGTAGGCAAAAAATAAATGCTATGTTGCCTTCTAATTTTGAAAATATGGCTCTATTGTTTTTTTAGTTCACAAGGTTATTAATCTGAAATTCATGTCTGGTTTTGTTTACTTCCTGGTATTTTTCCTTAACATTCTGAAATTCTCTAAAATGTATCCTGGTATTAATCTATTTTTATTTATCCTTATGAGTTCCACAGTTATACACTGAAACTCTTTAATTTTTTTTTTTTGATGGGAAAAGAAATGCAGGTTTAACATGACATAATACAAATAAAAAACACCTATAAATTATGACTACAAGTAACTATATTATTTTGTTATCTATTAATAGTGGACTAAATCTTACAACTTTGTTCTTCAAGATTGTTTTGGATATCTATAGATCTTCATATCCCCTTATAAATTTTGGCTTTTCAATTTCCACAAAGAAAAGAAACCTGCTAGGATTTTGCCTGAATATACAGGAAAGTTGGCTGGGAAAAGAACTCACATCTTATAAACCTATATAATATTTATGTTTTCACTCCATGAACACAGTACAATTCCATTTATTTAAGTCTTCTCTAATTTAATGATCTTTTATTGTTTTCTGCCTAATAGTGTCAATCATCTCATATACCTAAATACCTAGATATAACTCTAGGTATACATTCTAGGAAAAAGACTAATCAGTACAAAGTAAAAATCAAAATCAATAAGCAACTATAAACCAGAGACACACTACGGGGGGCGGGGGGCGGGAAGAGGAGGGGGTCGGATCAAAACAACAGGTGTGGGAATTGTATGGGTACTATAACCAAGATGAAAATGCACAGTTGTGCAAAAATGAAAAAATGATGTAAAAATATAAAAAATAAAAAAATTTAAAGTGGGGAAATTTTAAGAGGAACAATGAGGAGCAACATGCCAGTCAGTGGGTGGTGCTCATAGCCAACTCAATAGTTGGGGCGGGTGGGGCAGGGAAAGGAAGGACTAGAGTCAAAATAAGGGGGGGAGTGCAATTGTGTGGGGAATATAACCAAAACAAAAATGCATACATTGTGCAAAGATGAAAAAAGATGTAAGAATTATATAAAATAAAATATTTAAATAAAAAAAAATACACTAGGGCTCTTTAAAACTCAGAAAGTGGGCCTCCCTGACAGTGCAAAGGGTTAAAATGCAACTTATGAAGCTATCAGCAGCCACTGAGGCATGGGAACGATCCCCAGCCAGGGAGCTGCCCACATGGCACAGCAGACCTCTCCTGCTGCACCTGCTGCAACTCAGCAGTGTATTTCAGTCAGTCTACCTGTTCTGTTCCCCGCTGTCTCTGATGAGTCCTCTCACCCCTCCACACCTCTGGCCTGTACCCCAGTTCTTGATTGCATAAATAAATATATCTTTAAAAAATAAATAAATCTCAGAAAATAAGGAAATTTTTCAAAATTATTTCTTTAAATATTTATGCCAACTATTCTCTACTTTTAGAAGTCCAAGAAGGCTTGTACTAGAATTTATCAATCTTAAAATTCTTCCATTTTTTCCTACTTTTTAGTTCTCTGAGCTATGTTCTAAATTCCCTCAGTAGTATTTTAAATTTTAAATTTCTAGCATTTCTCAACAGTTTATTTTTATCTATGAATGTTTAAAAGTGATATCCATTTACATTTGATTTTATAATTTCTCTTTTTGCTTTATAGTCTGTCCTTTGAGGAATTAAGCTCATTTATTTGAAAGTCCTCCCTCTTTAGAAAAATGCCTTTTATTTTATTACCTCAGGAATAAATGCCCTCATTTGCCTCATTTGTGGAACAGGTTGTTTATATTTTATGACACTGTTTCTTTGTGTGCTCTGATACTTCAAGGGTTTATTTTGAGTCTGATTTTCTTCTATTTTTTTCACTTTACTAACCCTCACCCCATATGTACTAGTTTAGGGTTACCATCATCTGGCCCCCTTATAGTCCCACTTCCAAAGGTCTTTTATTGTGGCTTTAAAACTCCCACCCTACAATCCTAAATCAGAGGGTCATTCCCTTTTACTGCAGGATACAACCCCAGACTGACTGTTGCTATTTTTGTCTCCTAGGGCAGAATCCTGCACAAGCCTAAAGTTTTATAATTGATCTATTTTCTCAACACAATCAGGTCATTTTAGCCTCCCCTCCACAGAACTTGACATTTAAAAAATGTGTGTCCTCAAATCCACTTAGCTGTCAATGTATGTGTTTGTTTTATTTCTGTTCCACAGAGATGTTCAACTTATTACTGAAAATTCTCTGTCTTTTTTAATTACAACAAAGATATCATTGATGGTTCTGTGTATGAGGAGTTAAAGAGTATTTTTTTGAGAACTCACAATGACATCTTGATTATAACCCATGTTTTGCCTTCTGTGTTTGTGGTTATATATAATCATTTGGTATATTTAATAACATCAAATTATAATAATATAAATTAAAAAAACTCAGAGAAAGTAATTATGGATTAAATCCCTGACTATAACTAGACAAAAAAAATTTTTTTAAATAAGGTACATTTGTGTTCTCTAAAATGTTAGTAGGGCAATTTGAAAATGTATAGAGTCAATGTATCTTTACTAAAGTACACCTAAAGGCATCATGAAACAAAGGAAGTCACAGAAGAACTCACAAATATGGGATGTGCCGCAGAGGAGTTAAGAGCATAAACTGGAAATTGATGGGCTGTGTTCAAATCTCACCTGTGTTAACTTACTAGCAAGTTATCACTCGACTATTTTCTCATTTGAAAACAAAGATAATAATGCCTACATCAAAGGACACTATAAGAATTAAATAAGTTAAAGGGGGTGGAGCAACATGGCGGCAAGGAGATGATGTAAGATCTCCCATTAAAAAAAGAAGTTAATAGGGAGGAAAAGCGGCAGATCCCAGTGAGAACTGGGACACGGAAGATAAAAGGACAACTCCAGCAAACTACCCGAAAAAGAAAGTTGCCATAAGAGAGGACTAGAAGGGAGGAAAGCGCAGAACCCTGCCACCCTCCCCCACCCACAAAGTCGGCACTGTCTGACCAACAGAAAGGAGGAAAAAAACAAACTAAAATGACCAACAAGAACAAACTACGCATCAAGCGGGACTGTGAGTGGAAAGGAACTATTTCAGCCACCACAACCCGTGAACTGGGCTGTGGAGAACCCTGCAGGATTCGCCGCGGAGGTGAGCGAACGGCTCCGGGCGCCATTAGAGAACAACAGAGACACCCGGAGACCTGCACACAGCCCCGGGCCAGCCGGTAAGCTTGCCCGGAAAAGCTGCACGCTTGAAAAGCAAATGCGGATCGTGGCTGCCCAGGTCCCCGCGCCTGCGACCTAGGCTTGCGGGGAGACTCGCGGGGGCCCTCACTGAGGTGAAAGTCCCTCACTGAGTAATCAGAAACCAGGCGCCCGGACACGGGAGCGGGGTGCAAAAGGCGCCATTCCTGCGGCCACTAAACTGGGCTACAGCCCGTGTACTGGACCTGGGGCTTTGGAACTGACACCCTGGGCACGAAATTCGGGGCGAGGGTCCTCAACGTTGGTGGGGCACAAGGCAGACACAGCACCCCAAAGCCGTTGAGGTTTTCCCTACCATTCCCACTCTGTTCCCTGTCCACGGGGTGAAAAAAAACAGCTCGCAAGAACAATAGGAGAGATCTCTGGAGCCACCTAGCGACCAGAAAAAAAGTCACTAACACCCCATAGAACAGGGACCTTTCTTCAGAAAAGACTGCTTGACACCGGCAGAAGGCTCCTGGAGGAGCCTTTGGTCAGCTGGGAACTTAGCCCACCACAGGCCCCTTAAGACCAGCAGTCTGAGCCCACAGCGGGAGCGGGCACCCGCGGCCGGGGGCAGACCTTGCGCACAGAAGAGTGTGCCTGAGACCGAACGCGCAGGGAGTGCATCCCGCATCGCCTTTTTAGAACAGGGACATTTCTTCAGTAAAAACTGCCTGCAGAAGGCTACCTCAGGAGCCAGAGGTGAGCGGGGAAACTCGCCCATGCCAGGCCCCTTCTGGCCTGCAGTCCAAACCCAGAGGGGGAGCGGGAAACCACCGCCAGGGCAGACCAAGCGCACAGGGGAGTGTGTCCCCGCATCGGCATTTTAGAACAGGGACCTTTCTTCAGTAAAGACTGCTTGAAACGGACAGATGGCTCCTGGAGGAGCCAGAGGGGAGCGGAGAAGCTCACCCAAGATGCCGGCCAGTCCCAGCAACACAGTGTCCCAATGCACACGACAAATTAGAAAACAGACAGTAGGGAGTAGAAGAACCACACGCAAGCTAACAACTCCTAAGGAAAAAAGCACACCACAAAAAGAAAACCACCGCCCAGATTGCAACGACAGTAACTTGGAAGAACTTCTGAGCCTTCCAGAAAGAGAATTTAAAATTGCCATGATTAAAAAAATGACAGAACTCATAAAGGAAAACAATAATCAGAAGAAGGAAATTGAGTCCCTAAAGAGGGAAAACAATGGTCAGAAGAATGAAATTGAATCCCTAAAGAGAGAAGCAAAAGAAACGCAGGAGATCAAAGAATTAATGGAGGAACTAAAGACCTCTGGGAAAAGCAATGAAAGTAGAATAGATGAAATGGAAGAACGAATAAGTACTCTTTTTTTTTGTCTTATTTATTTATTTATTTATTTATTTATTTTTAATTTATTTTTTTTATAAATTTTATTGTTATATTCCCCATACAATTGCAGCCCCCCCATTCTGACCCCAATCCCTCCCCTCCCGCCCCCGCCCCCCTAAAAGTGTCTCTGGTTCATAGTTTTTTGTTGATTTTGATTTTCACTTTCTTATAGTTATTCATTTTCCTGTTCCCTTATTTAAGTTTTCTAGATTCCTGCTATGAGTGAGACCATCCGGTATTTTTCTTTTTCTTTCTGGCTTATTTCGCTGAGCATGATCCCTTCCAGCGCCATGCATGTTGCTGCAAATTGCATGTGTTTATCTTTTTTGAATGCTGAGTAATCGAATAAGTACTCTTGAAGACACAGAAATAAAAAGAACCAAAACAGAAAAGGAAAGAGAAGTACAGAGGAAAAAGAACGAAGAAAGACTTCGGGAACTATCTGACTCCATGAGGAAAGGAAATATAAGAGTTATAGGAATTCCAGAAGGAGAGGAGAAAGATGTAGGAACAGAGAAAATATTCCAGGAGATAATTGGAGAGAACTTCCCAAATGTGAAGAAGGAGCTGAAAATTGATATACAAGAAGCAAGAAGAACACCAAACTTCCACGATGAAAGGAAAAATACAGCAAGACACATAATAGTAAAGCTCCCAAGAATCCAGGACAAGGAAAAAATAATGAAGCTGACAAGAGGGAAGAAACAGATAACATTCAAAGGAAAACCAATCAGGCTGACATCAGACTTCTCTGAAGAAACACTACGGGCAAGGAGAGAGTGGAGGGACATAGTCAACAGACTCCAAGAAAACAGATGCCAACCAAGAATGCTCTATCCCGCAAAGCTCTCCTTCCTCTATGAAGAAAGAATAAGAACCTTCCCAGACAAACAGAAACTCTGGAATTTCATTACAACTAAACCCCCACTCCAAAAAATACTACAAGGAATCCTAAAGCCAGAACCTCAGAGGGACGAATAACAACGAAAGAAGGCCACAAAAAAAAAAGTTATTAAAAGAATAAATAAAATCAAAGGAAAGACAAACACAATGGCAAATACAGATGCTAACATATCAATATTAACTCTAAATGTAAATGGACTAAACTCTTCAATAAAAAGACACAGAGTTGCAGCCTGGATTAAGAAACAAAACCCAACCTTTTGCTGTCTCCAGGAAACACATTTAGCTACAAAAGATAAAAACAGACTCAAAGTTAGAGGATAGAAAACAATCCTACAAGCAAATGGACCAAAAAAGAAAGCAGGAACAGCTATACTTATATCAGATAAAACAGATTTCAAACTCAAAAAAATAAAAAGAGACCCCAACGGTCACTACATTATGATCAAGGGGACAATACTTCAAGAAGAAATAACACACATTAACATATACTCACCAAACGAAGGAGCACCAAAATATATCAGACAACTGTTGTCATCTCTGAAAACAGACATCAGAGAAAACACATACGTAGTGGGAGACTTCAACACACCACTATCAACAATGGATAGATCAACAAGACAAAAAATAAGTAAAGAAACTAAAGCTCTCAATAAGGACCTAGAGCATTTGGGCTTAACAGACATCTATAGAACACTAAACCCCAAAAAAACGGAGTACAAATTTTTCGCAAGCGCACACAGATCATTCTCCAGGATCGATCACATACTGGGACACAAGACAAACATCAACAGATACACCAAGATTGAAATCATACCAACCATCTTTTCTGACCATGAAGGCATCAAACTAGAAATAAACCATAAAAAGAAGGCAAGGAACTGTCCTACCTCATGGAGATTAAAAACCACACTACTGGAAGACCACTAGACTAATGAGGAGATCAAAGAAGAAATTAAAAAATTCTTTGAATTGTATGACAAGGAGGAAACCAATATCCTAAACGTATGGGATGCAGCAAAAGCAGTAATAAGAGGAAAATATATAGCAATAGAAGCTCACATCAAGAAACAAGAAAGAACTCAAAGAAACAACCTAATCTCGAAGCTCAAAAATCTAGAAAAACAACAACAAAAAAACCCCAAAACCAGTAGAAGAAAAGAAATAATAAAAACTAAAGCAGAAATAAATGAAATTGAAACTAAAAAAAACAATCCAAAAGATCAATGAAACCAAGAGCTGGTTCTTTGAAAAAGATCAATAAAATAGACAAACCCCTAGCCAGGCTCACAAAGGAAAAAAGGGAGAAAGCACAAACAAACAGGATCATAAATGAAAGAGGAGAAATCACAACGGACACAGCAGAAATCAAAAAACTAATCAGTAACTACTATGAACAGTTCTATGGAAACAAGTTCAACAATCTAGAGGAGATGGACAAATTCCTACAACTCTACAATCACCCAAAGCTAGATAAAGAAGAAATAGAACACCTAAACAGACCAATTACAAGCAGCGAAATTGAAATGGTAATCAAAAACCTCCCCAAAAACAAAAGCCCAGGACCTGATGGATTTACAAATGAATTCTACCAAACATTCAGAGACGAATTAGTGCCTATCCTTCACAAACTCTTCCAAAAAATTGAGAAGGAAGGGACAATACCAAACACGTTCTATGAAGCCAACATTACACTAATACCAAAACCGAACAAGGACAACACAAAAAAGGAAAACTACAGGCCAATCTCCTTAATGAACACTGATGCAAAAATCCTCAATAAAATTTTAGCTATCAGAATCCAACAATGTATCCATAAGATAATTCACCACGACCAAGTAGGATTCATTCCAGGGACACAAGGATGGTTTAACATCCGAAAATCAAGCAACGTTATCCAACACATCAACAAAAAGAAATATAAAAACCATATGATAATATCAATAGATGCTGAGAAAGCTTTTGACAAAGTCCAACACCCATTCATGATAAAAGCCCTTGAAATTCTTGGGATACAAGGAACATACCTCCACACTATAAAGGCCATCTATGACAAGCCAACAGCCAGTATCATTCTCAATGGTGAAAAGCTGAAAGCAATTCCATTAAGATCTGGAACAAGACAAGGATGTCCACTCTCACCACTGCTTTTCAATATAATACTGGAAGTCCTAGCCAGAGCAATAAGACAAGAGAAAGACATACAAGGAATCCAAATAGGAAAAGAAGAAGTCAAACTATCACTATTTGCAGATGATAGATAATATACATAGAGAACCCCAAAAACTCCACAGAAAAACTAATTCAACTCATCAATCACTTCAGTAAAGTGGCAGGATACAAAATCAACACGCAAAAGTCAGTAGCCTTCCTATACACAAACAATAAATCTGAAGAAGAAATAAAAAAAAATAATCCCTTTTATTATCAAAACAAAAAAAATCAAATATTTGGGAATAAATCTAACAAAAGACGTAAAGGACCTATACAAAGAAAACTATAAAACACTGTTAAAAGAAATAGAAGAAGACACAAAGAAATGGAAAGACATCCCCTGCTCATGGATTGGAAGAATAAACATTATTAAAATGGCCATCCTACCAAAAGCAATATACAGATTCAATGCTATTCCAATCAAAATTTCAATGTCATTCTTCAAAGAAATAGAACAATTATTGATGAAATTCATACGGAATCACAAAAAACCCCGAATAGCCAAAGCTCTCCTGAAAAAAAAAAAGAATGGAATGGAGGCATCACACTCCCAGACTTCAAAATCTACTACAAAGCCATAATCATCAAAACTGCATGGTTTTGGAACAAGAACAGACATACAGACCAATGGAATCGAATAGAAAATCCAGAAATAAACCCACAGATTTATGGTCAACTAATCTTTGACAAAGGAGCAAAGACTATGCATTGGAGCAAAGAAAGTTTGTTCAATAAATGGTGCTGGGAAAACTGGGTCGCTACATGCAAAAGAATGAAGCTTGACCACTACCTCACACCATACACAAAAATCAACTCAAAATGGATTAAAGAACTACACATAAGACCTGAAACCATAAAATACATAGAAGGAAATACAGGCGAAACACTACGTGATATGCACATCAAAGACATCTTTACAGACACATCACCCAAAGCAGTGATAGTGAAGGCAAAGATAAACAGCTGGGACTACATCAAATTAAAGAGCTTCTGCATAGCAAAAGAGACAATGACAAAAACAAAGAGAAACCCCACCAACTGGGAGAACATTTTTGCACCCAACACTAATGATAAAGGACTGATCACAAAAATCTGCAAAGAGCTGATGAGACTCAACAACAACAAAGAAAATAATCCAGTCAAAAAATGGGCAGAAGAGCTAAAAAAGATACTTCTCTGAAGAGGAAATGCTAACGGCCAACAGGCATATGAAAAATGTTCACCATCACTTGTAATCAGGGAAATGCAAATCAAAACTACCATGAGATACCATCTTACACCAGTGAGAATGGCACATATTAAAAATACTAGCAACAACAAATGTTGGCGAGGGCGTGGAGAAAAAGGAACTCTTCTGCACTGTTGGTGGGAGTGCAAACTGGTCCAACCACTATGGAGAGCTGTGTGGAGATTTCTGGACCTACTAAACATAGAGCTTCCATATGATCCAGCAATTCCACTCCTAGGTATTTACCCAAAGGACACAGAAACATCAATTCCAAACAACACCTGCACCCCTATGTTTATAGCAGCACTATTTACAATAGCTAAGCTTTGGAAACAGCCCAAATGTCCAAAAAGAGATGACTGGATCAAGAAGATGTGGTACATATACACCATGGCATATTACTCAGCATTCAAAAAAGATAAACACATGCAATTTGCAGCTACATGGATGGCACTGGAAGGGATCATGCTCAGCGAAATAAGCCAGAAAGAAAAAGAAAAATACCAGATGGTCTCACTCATAGCAGGAATCTAGAAAACTTAAATAAGGGACCAGGAAAATGAATAACTATAAGAAAGTAAAAATCAAAATCAACAAAAAACTATGAACCAGAGACACCTTTTGGGGGGTGGGGGGTGGGAGGGGAGGGATTGGGGTCAGAATGGGGGTTTGGGTTGCAATTGTATGGGGAATATAAAAATAAAATTTATTATTTAAAAAAATTAAAAAAATAAACATAAAAAAGAATTAAATAAATTAATATTTGTAAATTTACTTAGTACCAGCTAAACATATAATAGTAAATATACATTTGTTAAAGAATTAAATTTTTACATGAAGATATAACACACAAACTTCAAAAACTGGAAAAGCAGATTTTACAGCTGAAAAGTCATTAAGTAAAAATTTGTATATGCCATACCTGTTTAGTACTTTTATGAGTGCCTTGTATCGTCCTCTTAGATTTTCCACCAGTTTGACATTTAGGTTTTCCTTCAATGTAAGAATAAATAGATAAATACATAAAACAACAAATAGATAAAATGGAACTATACAAATCATTTAGGCCTACTAATACATAATCTTCTGGAGAATAAAGAATAGTACATGGTCAATATGAACTACAGAACCAAAAACAAAATCAAATTTCCAAAATCCCAGACATATTTTATTGAACAGGAATAAATCAACTTCTTTAAAAAGGCAGATATTCTGACAATTTAAAAACAAGATCGAGTTAATGATACTCCTCAACACAGATCTGGAAAATTCTTTTTTGAAAGCAAATTTTATTTCAACAATAAAATTAAAAATATATTTTTTACCATACAAAACCTCAATGTTTTGTTTCATCTGACTGATGGAACACACAGTTTCATTTTGAAAAGGGAGATTTTTAATGCTTTGTATTTTTGCACTCAAATACATCTTTCACACTTTTGAAAAAAGAAATACTAATTAGTATTTTGCAATTATTACATTCTTGAGGACAACTCAAAACAGGAATAAAATTTTCCTTTCTGCAAAACATTAGGGACCAGGTTCCCAGAGCAGTAAATAGCAACAGTACAAATGAGTGATAGCACACAGGTAACGAATAACACACATAGTAGGCCTCCATCACTGTTCTACCTAAGGTGAAGGCAGAAAACTCTACACTCACCTATAGCTCTTTGTTCATCTTTTCTGTATAGAGAACAAAGGACCAGCAGGTTTTGTAGAATAGCCAGCTTAGAACAAGTACCAGAGGAAACAAAACAAAGAACAGACCAAATCCAAAAGACGCATATATATTTTCTTTCAGAGAAATAACAAGCTTCTGAGGAAAATTTTAGCAGGAAGGAGCCAAATTTAAATTCTATGTCAATTATATCTCAATTTAAAATAAATAATAAATTTAATTTTCCCCTCTAACAGTTTTAGTAATTGAAAATAACTGCTCTCCAAAAATATCCAGGAATACTGACAAAGAAAAGCTACAAAGGGAGAACTGATCCAAACAGATATTTTGAAAATATTTTGTACACTATAACTAGTGTACAAAATATAATTAAATCAGTGTGGTTTCACACAAGCTGGAGAAACAGGCTAATTAAATAGAATACAAGTACATACGGAAATTCAATCCATATGTAGTAGATTAACTGGAGTAAAGACAAATTTTATAATAAGTGATGCTGGTGTAACTTGACACCCATATGGAAAAAGATAAAATTAGATCCATACCTCATACTATAGGTAAGGGTAAATGAAAAACAATTCCAAGATCTAAATGTAAAAATATAAAATATGAGACTGATAATGCTACCTCCTACACTATCAAGGTACCCATGATTACTAGATAGGAAACGAGAAAGTAAGTGGGTAAATAGAGTAAAAGGGGCCAACTAGATAGTGAAATATACAACTGAACTCTAAGTAGCAAATAAATGTTGTATATACAACTTTCAGCATATTCTCAATGACGCACACCTGAAACTTATACAATGTTCTAATGCAATGTTATTTCAGTTTTTTTTCCCTAAAGATTTATTTATTTATGCAAGTACTGGGTACAGTCAGAAGTGCGGGAGGGTGAGAGAATTCACCAGAGCCAGAGCGGGGAGCACAGCAGGCAGAAAGGCCAAAGTACACTGCTGAGGGGAGCAGCGGGCGGCAGGAGAGGTCTGCGCGCCATGTGGGACCCTCCTCCGGTGGCCGGGGAGCAGCTGGGGATCAAACTGGCGCTATAGAGGCTGCAGGCAGCTTGGCAACCCAGTGTTCAACTGCTGCGCCACCAGGGAGGCCCTGTTATTTCAGTTTTTTAAAAATTTGAGAAGGGCCTCCCTGGTTGCGCAGGCAGTTGAGCGCTGCACTGTGAAGCTGTCCACAGCCTCTACAGCATGGGTTTGATCCCAGCCTGCCTCGGAGCAACCCACATGGCGCAGCAGACCTCTCCTCTCATGTGCCTCTTATTATGCCCACTGCTCCCCTCAGCAGTGTATTTCATCAGTCTGCCTGTTCTGTTCCCCATTCTCTCTCTGGTGAATCCGCTCACTGTCCCACACATCTAGCCTATACCCTGGCCCAGTTCTTGTATAAATAAATTTTTTTTAAAAATCTTAAAAAAATTTTTTTGAGAAAATAAAAATAAAATTTTAAATAAAATAATAATGTAAAAAAAGTATGAAATAAATTCAAAGAAATAAAATAAGACATGGGTAAACTCCGGCACAATATGAAACACACTCTGTATAAGGTATTCTAAAAGAATAAGAATGGTTTAGAAGGGATAACTAGAATAATAGTCTCAAATTATTTAAGCATCAAAGTAGTGATAGACTATAATTCATTAAATAAAAAATCATGAGTACATTCAATTTTAATACATACATACTTCAATCATCTCAAATGACTTTGAGAATACAACTTTTAGAAGAGGCAAATTATCTACCATGTAATTTGACTCTATGTATCTAGTTCATGTTTCTATTATTTTGGAAAATAATTTTATTTGAAAGTGTGATTATTCCATGAATATAGGTCTGAAGAAGCACTCAGTTCCACATTGATTATTTTAAAATAAAAAAATTTAATACATACATACATGCATACATACAAAGGGGGGGGAGAGGGAGCTCTTCCTTACAGCATAATGTCAATTAACAAACATAGAAGGATCAATGTGGTGAGGAAACCACCATTTTGCAACCACTGAAGTAATGTCTTATTCAGCTAAGACTTATCAATGGAAACTAAAAGTAGTGGGTGGACTGTTTCAAGAGAAACAGGATTATTTACAATCTTAAACTGTCTTACCAAAAGTTACTTATTAATTACAAGGGAAAAAAAATTACTTAGCCAAGTGACTAAGGTTGACATCACTAGTAACAAGACTATCTACCTCATGTGCCTCATATTATGCACTGAAAAGGACACAAAATAAATTCTACAGAAATCCCTCCAAAGCCCCTCCCTTGGTGGCGCAGGCGGTTGAGTGATGCGCTGTGAAGTTGTCCGCAGCCCCTGCAGTGCCAGTTCCATCCTGGCTGGCTGGCGTGGGTCCCGCATGGCCCGGCAGATCTCTCCTGTCTCACCCGCTGCTCCCCTCAGCAATGTATTTCAGTCAGTCTGCCTGTTCTGTTCCCCGCTCTGTCTCTGGTGAATCCTCTTATCCTCCCGTGAATCTGGCCTGTACCCCGGTTCTTGTATGTATGGATAAATAAATAAATCTTTAAAAAAAAAAAAAAAGAAAAGAAATCCTCCAAAAATACATTACTGACTATAGGCAGCCACTGCAGCACAAGTTCAATCCCAGCCAGGGAGCTACCCACATGGCACAGACCTCTCTTGTCTGGCCCACTGCTCCCCTCAGCAGTATATTTCAGTCAGTCCACCTGTTCTGTTCCCCACTCTGTTTCTGGTGAATCCTATCACCACCCTGCACCTCTGACATACACCCCAGCATGTGTATGCATAAATAAATCTTTTTTAAAAAATACATAATTGAATGTAAGCACAAAAAGACACCATGCACATCTAGTGTAAAGAATATACTATAATCTTCATCTCTGGAAATTGTCAAAGTGAGCGCTCTTTGGCACAAGAGCTCTATTGAGTCTATTGTTTCTGTATCCCTTTCCAACCTTCTAAGATCACCAGGATCCAAGCAGGGCTCACACTGCTCTTAGCCATTAAGGTGAAGGGACTGAGGAAAAAAGATCATTTTTCCAGTTCAAATAATAAAAATGAAAACTAAAGAAATACATTTACCTTTCATTTTAAAAATCAATAAAGTCTATCTTATGGTAAATAATTTTTATAACATTTTTATGAGAATAATTCAATAAAAGAAAAAATCTAAATCTTCTATAACTTAAAAGAAAACTAATCAGTAAAAACAATCCCAATTTCATTCCTATGTGAAAGAATAAAACTAGCAATAACACTTTCATAAAAACATACACATATTAGAAAAGACAAAAAAGCAATAAAAATATTTCTTAATATACACTAATTTGCACATGAGTTCTATTTGCACATAATTTTCAGTTTATCTACTGTTCAGGACTAATATGCTCTTGTAATTTAGAAAAAAGAAACTAATTTTTTTTATACACACCATCATCGTCTTTGCTTTCTAGTGGAACACTCCAGGCTATAAGGTTTCTTGCTGTTCGACCTTCCTCTGCAACTATTCTCCTTACTTTGTCATGACTATTGGATCTCTGGAATGAAGCCTATGTACAGAAAAGAGAGTATTTATTACATTATAGATTAGTCAATATATGGACTATATTTTGGCAGATAAATTCAGTATTTGTCACATTTTCTCAGAAAGGAAACAAACTAATTTGGAGTCAGAACACTGGCTAAACAGAGAGAGCGTAACACACACATCTTAAGTTCGATAAAAACTAAATTTTGTTACTTAAACTATTTCCAGAATAAATGCAATATAAGGTTCTTATATGTCCTAAAGAGCGCACACCTTGCTGTTTACCCATTTCACATATCAATAGGCCAAAGATCAAAGTGTGGAAGAGCCCAGTTTTTATAAACATGCTACGTATTTCCCCTGAAAGTTCACTACTACATAAAATATTTTAGAGAATTTTTCTCCCAAAGGTAATGCTAAAGTAAATTTCCACTGCATATTTTTATTTCTAAGTTACTGGGATCTAAGCAGTTTCTGCAACTGACATATTTAGATGGTAAATTTTAACACTCAAACTATTGCACATTAGTTTCAATTCAAATGGGTGAATCAAACATATAAGAGCAAAATATGAGTTACGAATATGAAAGCAAGTCTCCAAAGTCATCCCCATTCCCCTTATAAATCTCAACTGCTGGTGTTCATGACTTTGGTGGTCATCTTCCTTTGTATCTGGCTCTTTAACTTGCTTTTTAACCAGTTGGATGAGGTGGAAGCGACAATGTACAACTTCTAAGACTAGGTCACAAGAAGTTTTGGATTCTCTTCTGGATCCTCACTCTTGAAACCCAGTTGTCATGCCATTAGATGCCCAAGCAACCAGTAGACTAGGTGAAGGTAACACTCTGGTTGGTAATATACTGGCAAACACCCAGTTGACAGATAGCATCCACTGTGCCATCATGGATGTCCCAGCCCATCAAGTGCTTAGATAACTGGGGCCACCCCAAACCTCAGTCAGAAAAGAAACACACAGTAACAGACCAAAGATAGGTGAGAGATAATGGGAACCATATGGACACATCACAGTTTATGTCTGTGTCTCTCTGTACAGAGATACTCAAAACTATGAGTTTATACTGACATCTCTGATTTCAGTCCTATACCTCAAATTCATTTTAACCTCCCTCCTTTCTTTATAATTGTTTTTTCCAAAAGTAAAAAACTCACGTCATTATCTAAACTACATTTACCTATATGCTTGATTCTAACATACAGAATGTTTTCAGAATTGCTATCACGTCTCTGTGAGAAACACATTAACAATATTACAGCATTTCTGTACAATTCTTGTCTTGCCTTACAGTATCCAGTCAAGTATCAGATTCTGTTTTCCAAGATTAGGTAGTTACCCCTTTTAGTGTGGTGACATTATTCACAAGTAAATTATTACTTTTTCTATGCCATTATGGGTTCTCCTCACCTATTTGTTGATTTTAAGTGCTGTTTATTTGGGGAGTATGTGACAGAAAAGTAACATTATTCTCAAACAAAAGGCATTTATTAATAAATCGTATGAAGAAAAAAATCACTAGACTCTAGGCCAGGGGTAAGAAAACTTCTGCAAATGGCCAAATAATATTATTTTTTTTATTTTAGGCATGGCAGGTCATATGATCTTTGTGGCATCTATTCCAATGTGCCATTTTGTGTAAAAGCAGACAAGCAATACATTAACAAATGCGAATGATTGTGTGGTGAAAAAAACAATGAAATAGACACACTTTTCATTTTAAAATAAATTAAAATCACACAAAAACTTACAAATTAGCACAAAGAATCCCCAAAATACCCTCACATATTTTTTCTAAAACATTTGAGAATAAACTGCAGTGATGATACTCCTTGCCCATAAATACCCTAGGATCCTCTCCTATATAACTATACTACAATTATCAAAGTCAGGCATTATCAATGATACAAATTATCTAAATTACAGAGGAATTAAATTTCACCAACATCCCCCTCATCTCTTTGACATTACAAAATAACAAAAAGGGGTTAAAGCACCACAATACCAAGCAACCCGCAGCCTCTGCAGCATGAGTTCCATCCCTGGCCAGGGAGGTGACCCACATGGCGCAGCAGACTTCTCCTGACTCCCAACTACTCCCCTCAGCAGTGTATCTCAGTCCATCCACCTGTTCTGTTCCCCACTCTGTCTCTGGTGAATCCTCTCACCCCCCACGTCTCTTGCCTGTGCCCCAGTTCTTGTATGCATAAATAAATCTTTAAAAAATAATAATAACAGGGGCCTCCCCGGTGGCACAGTGGTTGAGCGCTGGGTTGCGAAGCTGCCCGCGGCCTCTGCGGTGCCGGTTCGATCCCCGGCTGCTCCCCGGCCACCAGAGGAGGGTCCCACATGGCGCGCAGACCTCTCCTGCCGCCCGCTGCTCCCCTCAGCAGTGTACTTCGGTCCTTCTGCCTGCTCTGCTCCCTGCTCTGGCTCTGGTGAATTCTCTCACCCTCCCGCACTTCTGACTGTACCCAGTGCATGTATAAACAAAAAACAAATAAATAAATAAACATGCCTCTATTAAAAAAATATATATATATATAAATAATAACAAATAAGCTCAATTCCTCCAGAAGCGCCACAAATTCCAAATAGGATGGATAAGTGCAAAGAAAACTACATCTAAGCACAGAAAACTTATAACCTGATAGAAAAAATCTTAAAAGTACAGAGGAAGAAAAAAACTCACTTTAAAGAAGCAATAATAAGACTGATATTTTTGTACTGTCTGAGAAGTAAACATTTACAATATATTAACGAATCATTTGACATAATAGTTGGTCAAAATCCTGACCAAATCTCTTGAGTTCAAGAGAATGGTGAATAGGAAAATGGAGATATTGAATACAAAAATTATTTTCTGAATTTTGAGATAAAGGAGACTATAGAAAGGAAAAAGTGGAAAGAGTACATTTTTAAGATGGGTGCAACTACTAACTTTTACACTGATGGGAATGATCCAGCAGAAAGAAAAACTGCATTATGAAGAGAAAGAGGAAATAACCACAGGAGTTAAATGTTGGGTTTTAGTATATACAAATGACTGTCCTGCCCAAACTATTAGAAAAATAGACTGTTCTCGCCTACCCTAATAATCTGTGCTATAAGGTTAACGCAAATTTTCCTCTCCAGAATTTAACTTTTTACATCTTCCAAATAAATACCTCATTCCCTGACTTAACTGTGGCTATCCAAATAGATCTATTTACCTGACTCTCATGTTTTTACCAGCCCTCACTAGTTCATGACCACTGTCCCAGTTCCATCCTGTGAAAAATTCTTGAATCATCTCTCTTCTATTCCTGTAATTTTCAGTCAGTGAAATACCATCAAATCTCCTCTGGCTTAAACACACCTTCCAATGATTACTAGCTCTATATAAATTACACTGGCATTTGTCATTAGCTTACCTAAGCATCATTTGCTTATTTGTTTTGACTTCTTGGGCTCTACCCTTAAGACACTCTACTCAATCAGAGGTAGTTGCAGGTGTTACAGTTAACATTTTAATTCATTTTGGATTTTTCCCCATGGAATTGAGAGATCCAACTTCGTTCTTTTACCTGTGATCATCCATTTTTCCCAGCATCATTTGTTAGAAAGACTTTCTTTTCTCCACTGAATGGCCGTGGCTCTATCATCATAAGTAAGCATTGATAAATGCATTAATTTATATGTGAGCATCTGTTCCATTGAAAGATGTGTCTATTTTTATGTCAATACCATATTATGTTAATTGCTATTGGTTTCTAATATAAAGTCAAAGAATATGATGACTCATTCTTCTCCAGGCTGCTTTAACTATTTGGTTGCGGTCTGTTATGGTTCCATATCAATTTTTCTATTATTCTATTTCCTGGAAGAATCTTACTGGACTTTTAATAGGGATTGTGTGAAACATATACCCAATATATCACTTTTGTTAGAAAAGTCATTTTGACTATATTGATTCTTCCCATCCATGAGCATGGAATGTCTTTCCATTTCTTTATGTCTTGTTCTATATCCTTTAGTACAGTTTTGTTATTTTATAAATACTTCACCTTCTTAGGTTAACTCCCAGGTACTTCATTGTGTTTAATGTGACAGTGAATCAAATTTTAACTTATTTTTCTTCTCACTCATTATTTATATATTAAAAAGCAACAGAGTTTTGTATGTTGAATTTTGTAACCTGTCATTTTGCTGTATTAGTGTATCTGACAGCTTTTTAGTTAAAATCTTTAGAGATATATATATATATATATTTGTACCATATCGTCTACAAATAATGAGTTTCACATCTTCTTTTACAATCTGAATTCTTTTTATCTGTTGCCTGATTGCTATAGCTAAAGCCTCTAATACAAACTTAATAAAACTGGTGATACTGAACATCTATGTCTCATTCCTAATCTTAAAAGTTTTCCATTTTCCACCATAAGTATTATAATTGACTATGGCACTTATTATATTGAGATAGGTTCCTTTTATTCCCATCTCATTAAGTTTTTATCATAAAGGGCTGCTATATATTGTCAAATGCTTTCTCTGTGCCTACTGACATCATATGATTATCCTTATGTTGTTGTAATTTACTACAATGATTGACATCTTAAACCATCCTTGCATCCCCAGGATAAATCTCACTAAGTCATGATACATTATTTTGGTAATAATCATCTAATCCAATTTGCTAGTATTTTGTGTAACGTTTTCTCATCAATAGTCATAAGGGATACTGGTCTATAAGTTTTCAAGTGCTATCTTTTTCAGACTTAGTATTAAGGTAAGGTTGGTATCACAGGTATACTAGAGAACAATATACTTGGATTTTTATGAATAATTTTAGTGAGATGGCAGAAACTCTTCTTCAAAGGTCTGATAAAATTCACTTGTAAAGCTCTCTAACCCAGGGCTTTTGGTTTTGGGGAGATTTTGATTACTGCTCTGATCTCCATGATTGTGACTGGTTTATTCAACTTTTCTATTTCTTCCCAGTTTAGTCTCAGTAAACTGTGTTGTTCTAAAAATCTATTCCTTCAAGATTGTGAAATTTATTATCATATAGTTATTCTGGGCAATCTCATGATTTTTTTATTTTAATTTAATTTTATTTATTTTTACATTATTTTTCATTTTTGCACAATGTATGCATTTTCATCTTAGTTATAAGCCCTACACTATTTTTCCTCTTTCATTTCTAATTTCATTTTTAATGGCTTTTCTCTTATTTTGTTAGCCTAGCTAAGAGTTTATTGATTTTTATCTTCTCAAAGAAGCAATTCTTAGTCTCACTGATCTTTTGTATGGTCTCTTTTATTTCTCTTGCATTTATTACTGCTCTAATTTTTATTATTTCCTTCCTTCTCTATTTAACTTTGGGTCTTGTGTGTTACTCTATTTTAAGTTGGCTTACATATACCATTAAGTTGTTTATTTGGGATTTATCTTGCTTCCTAATGTGGACCTGTATTGCAATTATCTCCCCTCATAAAACTGGTTTTCTGTACTTAAAAAATTCTGATAACTTGTGCCCTTATTTTCATCAGCCTGAAGATATCTTTTACTTCTGCTTTAATTTCCTCTATTTCAGTAACTATTAAGCAGTATATGGTTTATTCTCTGTGTATTTAACAGCTGATTTCTATTTTTATGGCATTCTAGTCAGAAACAGTACTAAGCATGATTTTAATCTTTGTAATTATTAACAACTTACTTGTGTCCTCACATTGGGTCTATTCTTGAGAATATTCCATATGTACTTAAAAAAATGTATATGTTGTGATCTGGGGTGGAATGTTCTAGAAATGCCTGTTCAGCCTATTTCGTCTAGCATCTTATTTAAACAACTGTTTGCTTATTCCCTGTCTTGTTGCTATGCATATGGTTGTAAATGGAGTGATAAAATCCCCAAGTATTGCTGTGCTGGTGTCAATATCTCTTTATTTCTATTTATAAGTACTTTATATATTTTGGAGCTCCATCATTTGGTGTAATTCCATTTATAAATGGAATTTCTTTTTTATGTATTATGCCATTAATCATAAAGTTCACCTCTGTCACTACCTTTTATCATTGGAAATCTGTTTTATCTGATAAAAGTATAACTGTTCCTACTTTTTTATTACCATTTGCCTGTAGGATTATCTTCTAGCCTTTAACTCAACTTGTGCTTGTCTTTGGTGGCAGGATGAGTTCTAAAAACAATGCAAGGTTAGACTTTATTTTGAAATTCTTTCAGTCACTCTATACCTTTCAATTGTTTAATTCGAGCTATTTATGTTTAAGGTGAATGACTGGGACGTAAGTGTTTATTGACATTTTGTTACCTGGTAGTTTCTTAGCTTGTCTTTTCATTTTTTTGACATCATCCTTTTATGTTTGGTTTAGGTTCCATATCCATTATCTTATGTGTAATGTCTATTAATTCTTGTTTGAGGGTTATACTGAGGTTTGTAAATGACAGTCTGTGTTTTTGCCCCATTCAATGGTTTGATCTCAAACTCGCTCTACTGAAATATTTTTTCTCTCCTCCTCCTCCTCCTCTATTTTATGAAATTTAGGTCACTTACCTCTAGATTAGTTTTGGTTCTGCTTTATAACAGCCCTTCTAGTACTTCTTTAAAGTCAAGCTTGGTGTTCATATATTCTTTTCATTTGTTTTTCTGTGAAGTTCTTTACCCTTCCTTCTATTATACATTGAATGACAGTCTGGCAGGATAATGTATTCTAGGCTGAAAATATTTTTTAATATGTATATTTATACTTAACTGAGGTAATATGGGATACCCCTATCAGATACTACTACATCAGGCACCCACCGCCACAGACCATTGTGCTTCCTTCCCTCTTTGTTCTTTTCTCTCCCCTGCTCCCGCCTCTCCTTGGTGCTTCAGTTCTGTAGTTAGCAATCAAGGGCTGGTTTTTCAGTTCATCTTTATCTGACTATTAATTTAGTATTCTATGTTCCACATATTAGTGACATGACCTAGTATTTATTTTTCTCCTTCTGACTTATTTTACTTAGCATTATCCTTTCAAGCACTATCCATGTTGCTGCAAATGGCATGAGTTTATCTTTTTATTTGAGTATACGTTAAATATTTCCTGTCATTCCCTATTGTTTGCAAGGTTCCCACTGAGAAGTCCACAGATAACTTAATAGTTGCTTCCTTATATATTACTCTTCTTTCTCACAATATTTTTAGTGTTCTTTTCTTAACATTAGCTTTTAACAGTTTAATTACAACATGTCTTGGAGTATCTGACTGATATTATTTTCTTTGGGATTCTTTGGGTCTCTTGGATCAGAAGATGTTATTCCTTCCCAGATTAAGGTGATCCTCAGCTATTATTTCTTTAAATAAACTTTCTTTGCCTTCTTTTTTTAATTTTCTTGGATTTCCATGAAACATATTATTTCTCTTTAAATTACCCCAGAGGTCTTACATTGTTTTTATTATTCTTTTTTCTCTTTGTTGTTCTGTGTGTTCTCCCCAACTATAAATTCAAATTCACTGATTCTATCCATTACTTGCATTTGTCTACTACTAAGACTATAGTATTTTTTAATTTAGTCACAATATTTTCAATCCATTAATTCTATGCTACAAAATTTATTTGTAGCAAGCTCACTTGTCTGCTATCTTTACTGTATTCCTAATTTTGATCAGCCCTTTCTATTCTTAATTTGAGAAGCATGTTATAACTGTTATCTTAAACTCCTCAATGGGCAGATTTCAGTTCTGCTGGAATGAGACTTTTCTCTGAATCTAATTGCTCCAGCATTTATGGTATATTTTTCTATTTATTCTTATTTTTTATGGGTGATAATAAGGAGTGCCCCTTTTTTGTTGTGCTAAGAGTTAGGCTTCATATCCTGTTTACAAGTAGCTGGGTATAATCTCAAGTTTTTTACCCAGGATCTTTAGGCATATTACAGGCCAAGGCATCTGTACCAGTTCAGATGACTGGGGCACTAGTGTCACTGGGGGAAGTAGTTAGGAACTGGGGCAGTAAAGCACCAAAAAGTCACCTCCACTGAGCACTAAGAGTTCAAGCTTCCTAAAGTGGTGCAGGTACTGGAATTAGATGGTAGGGATCCACAGTGATCCCTTCCTCTAGGTCAACTCCTCATCCAGTATGCCTCAAATAATCTCATACCAGCCTCAACCTCTAAGGTATGGTTTAGCAAAAGATAGAGCACCTGGACAGGATTATAGTTAAGATAGGATCATAAAGCAGAATATGTTTCCTGCCTTGCAGTGGGGGCATCTGTTGTTAAGAAATTGTATGGGGAATATAACCAAAATGAAAACGTATACATTGTGCAAAAATGAAAAATGATGTAAGAATTATATAAAATAAATTATTAAAAACAACAGAAAGATTTAGGTGCTCTGAACTCTAGTTAATGACAGTATACCAGGGTTTTGGCCCTGGATTGGTGGTAAGGCAGGTGTTTTGCATAACAGAGCCACAGGCTACAAGTATAGCTCCTTCAGTAAGAAGACACAGGTGATCCCATCTAGTCCTCCCCACCAGTTCTGGTTCTAAGCATGCTCAATGAGGAGTCACAGGCTCAAGTTGACAATCACCATTCTGCATCCTTTTTCCTATAGGTCTCTAGTGGGATACCCTCCATCCTGTATACCTTCTTTGCACTCTCTTCTCCAGCATAGTTCCTAGCTTTAAAGTCTCCAATGTGAGTGAGTCCTTCAGTTAACAAGAGCAGAGAATCTACAAAGAGCAGCCACCGTGCCCTCTCATGGATTGTACGGCTCCCATATCATTCCAAATACAGTTTAACTACAGTTAAACTATCCCCCTGTACTGTGCCATCACTACTGATGCATACAGTAGTCATCCATTCATCATTTAGAGGTCATTTTGTTTAGGTGAAATTTGATTGTAAACACATGGAGGAATCGAGCACAGGACCTTCATTCAGCCAGTACTGTGCCAGACTATGCATTGTTTTAACCAAGAAGTATCACTATTCCTTTCAGGTTAGATGAAAAAATTTAAATAAGTAGCCAACTTTTCAGTTCTTTTTTCAGATAATTCCTCTTATGCAATCTTAGCAAAATTTATAGAGACATATCAATATAGAGATATATAAAAAGATATTAGAGCATAAAATTAATTATTCTATACATGATATTTTAACTTGAAATTCTTCATAAAGTAATGAGTTTCCAGAGCAAAATATAGCAATATTGTAGTAATGCTATACTAGAAAATTTTAAATCTAATAGTCCTTTCTTCTATATACATTTCAGTTCTACCATAAATTTTGCCATATTATTTCTTTCAAACTTAGCATTCAAAGAAAAGGTAAGCAGCTCATTACTTGGTTCTCACTCTTAACACAAATACTTCATATGAAAATGAAAAAACTGTATACCCAACTTACTACAATATCTCACCAAAAACATCTTTCAATTAAAAGCACAGATGTTTTCTGTAATATAAGATAAATGGACACTTCAATAACAACTGAAATTTAATTGTTTGTTTTTCTTAGAAAATGTCAGTGGCATCTTAAGTACACTAGTTTTAAACATTACAATCTAAGTTTTAGGGCTTAAAATTCAATAACATACTTTAACTGTTATAGGTGCTATGTATATGTTCAAGATAATGTTTTATTTCAATGAGTTTTTCACCTAGGTTTTTTCCTTCCAGGAGACAAAAATGTACACATTTTCATCTAAAGGCAGAGAGTGCCACCTAGTGCCACAAAGAGATTTTACAGAGGTCTATTCAAATAGTAAATGATTCAGGCCTCCCTGGTGGCGCAAGGGGTTGAGCACCTCACTATGAAGCAATCCGCGGCCTCTGCATCACAAGTTTGATCCCTAGCCAGCCAGGGAGAAACCACATAGTGAGGCAGACCTCTCCTGTCTCGCCCGCTGCTCCCCTCAGCAGTGTATTTCAGTAGATCTGCCTGTTCTGCTCCCCTCTCTGTCTCTGGTGAATCCACTCACCACCCGACACCTCCTGCCTATACCCTAGCTCTTGTATGCAAAAATAAATAAATCTTAACCAAAAAAAAAAAAAACAACCCAAATAGTAAATGATTCAATAAAAAGCATAAGAAAGTTTTTATGCTCAATTAGTACACGATATAATCTAATAAAGCAAGTGTTTAGACAGTTCACCAAAGAGCACACGCATTTCTGAGACTAACTCCCAGATTAGGAAAAGAAATTTTAACTTATCTCGCTCCTGGATTCTAAAAAAGAAATCTATATAATTCTTCTTTTAGCAACTTTGCCCATAAACCTGAAATAGTGCCAAACACTTAAGTGTTTAGGCATGAAGGAATATGATCATTTCGAATATTCTCATAGCTCAGGGAGAAAGTAATATGCACATACTTATATGTGTATGCATGTATATATGTGTGTATATATATGTGTATTTATTTTTAATATGGTCTATTTTATATACAAATAGAAAACAAGAAAGACATATGATAAAGGAAAAGAAACAAAATTAGCGATTGGTAAATCTAGTGAAAGATTATGAGAATTCCTTATACTCCCAATGCAATCTTTCTTAAATATGAAATTAGAGAAAATAAAAATTACTAAAAACAATGTTAGTAAAGGAGAATACTGTCATGATCTTTGAATTCCTAATCATGACACAAAAAGTAGTAATCTTAACGAAAAACTGATAAGCTGAAGTTCACTAAAAGAACAAATTCTATTAAAAATAAACACAATTAAAAGATTGAAAAAAGCAAGTAACACAGAAGATACATGCATAAAAGTGACAAAGGCCTTGTACCTAAAGAACTCCTTAAATCAATTTAAAAAAGAACAACCCAATGAAACTTAAGTAGACACTTCACAAAAGATAAAATAATTGACCAATAGCCATAGGAAAAGATACTCAAAGGTAGTCATCAGAAAGAATAAAATTTTAAAAATAAATAACTACTGCGTTTTGGTGAAGAACAAGACTATGCCACGTAACGGTGAAGATCTGGGGCACCTCTCCTCACACGCCACTGCGAGATGACTGAACCTGGACAAGCACTGTGGCAATCTGGCTTCATCTACCATGTACAGTCCAGCCCCGTGACCTCTCTAACCGCATGTTCATCATTCCTCCTGTTGCCATGCTCCACCTTCTGACTTTCATTCAGTTCTCCACGGGCACCAAGCTCCGTTCTAATCCAGGGCAGCTATACAGAATTTTCTCAATCTAGAATGTTCTATTTCATAATTCACATCTTTTGGTTTCCTCATTAGCATTCATTCCCTACATATTCCTTTCCTATAGTTCAATTTTTATTGGCATTCCTTGTGGTTCTAAAGAAGTATATTTCATCCAGTGTACGACCTTGCCTGTTCCACTCCCCTGCTATAATAAGTATTCACGGGTGATCAGTACAGAACAGTCTTCAGATCTTTTCCTGAAATGTTCAAGAAAAGACTCGCTTTTCTACTGGCCATCTGTAAGTGAATATATGTGGGTTTCCAGCACCCCCTTGTTCTCGGGATATAGTCTTGGTGCCCAGAGGTGCTGCTGGTCAAACTAAAATGTAGAGTCAGGCAGAGAGCCTCTCACCAGGACATAAGTCTTTATATGAGGATATCTGCTGTAAACAGCAGGCAGACATTATGGACAGATTATTATAACCAGCTAGACCATCTTGACAGGAAGTTTAGTGTAAACAGGGAGGAGAGATAGGATGTTTTGATCAGCAGCAACAATGGAGCCCCCCAGACAACAGCCCCTATTCATGCTTCCCTAGCTTTTGCCAGTCATTTCTCCATCCCTAATACACATCTCTACCACACACATTCCTCCACGGACTTGCCCACCTTTCCTGAATCTCGTACCCAATAAATGTGAGACTGGCCAGGGGAAATGGACCGCATCTCCACAGTGTAAGCCCCTCTAGGTCTCTCCCTCTCACTAGCTGGGACTTAGAATTGTCTTTCCTCTGTCCCATGCCGCTCCCAACGCTGCCGCCCTGCAAGGCAACAAATATACAGCTCCTAAATCTACTGCTAAACAATCAGGGACCATAAACAGAACAAGCCTGAAGAGAATGGCAACAGAACAGAAGACAGAGTCATAGGAAGAAAAGCAATGTAATCCTTGGTGACAGCACTGAGCCACTAGGCCAAGTTTTGGCTGAAGCCGACTATACTTGCTACTGAAAGCATCTCAACTAAGACAGTGTTCTTCTTAGCTCAACCAGAGTCTAATGGCCTTCCAGACTCTCCCCATGTCATTAGTGGACTTCCAGTTCAATCTTTCTCCCTCTGGAAAGTGAAGTACCAACTTAAAAGTTTCAATCTCAGAATAGTGTCCTCAAACCCCATATTTGGACGGGAACCCTTTGAAACCCTCTAACCAATTTATACTCCTTGGTAGCACATATCACAATTGTATTTAAATTGCATTATTACATATTTACTGTCTGTACTCCCACTAGACTGTAAGTTTCTGGAGGAATGAGTTTTACTCATCACTCTATTGCCACTGCCTAGTAGAGTGCGCTGGACATAAACAAATAGATCATGGAATGTAAAAACCTGGTGTGAGAAAGAAATCAAGAACAAATAATTGACATGATAAGTATATCATGAATAAAGGAACACCACCATTGGAAAATGAGATATTCAACATAAATTTTGCCCCATGAAGCATAAATTCTTTTTGGTTTTACAATTTTGGATGAAATCTTTAAATCATACTTCCCTGACTTCTAAAACAGTCTACTAAAGGAACTTCCTCCTATACTTCTGGTAATGACTCTGGGAGCCAACTTTATATAAAAATCATAACATGCCTTCAGGAATGAAAGAAGCTCAGGGGATAGCTGTAGTAAAATAAACGGAGCCAGACCAAAGTGTTTTACAGTTTTGGAGCTCTTTACAGCCTCATGATTAGGTAGACCACAAAATCTTAATTCTTCTTTATTTTCTCTTTTTACCTGTCAAGCTATCAGCTGTCAATTCTTATTTACTAGAATGGAGCAAAATGTACTATTGTTTTCTGAACAAGGAACTCAAGAATTCTAAGAGTACAGTGACACACTTTCAGTGTATGGATTATCTGTAATGGGTGATCACAGGTACATTTTACTTTCAGATTTTTGGTCACATTCCTTAGCATAACAAGTGGCAGATAAGTGGCACTTCACTATATACCTTGTCCATTACAGCTGTTTAAAAACAACAGAGTGGGATGTGGGTGGGAGAGGGGTGATCGGGCAGATGCCAGTGGAGCTAAGCAAGTACAATGAGCTGTGCTGGAGGACTGTGGGTAACTTGGTGATGGATGTACTACAGTGCACCCATCACTAAAATAAAACAACACAGAAAAGCAGGAAATGCGGTGCAAGTGTAAAAGAAAAAAAAAAAAAAAAAACCAGAAAAAACAAGTCTAAGACTCTGTGAAAAAATACTGGTTAGCAGAGGGAAGGGGGAGCAGTTGGGGAAAGACTGGCAAAGGCATTAGTATGGTGGTTTGGTAGAGAATGAATGCAGCATATGCACACATGGAGGAATAAAAATGCAAGCCCAGAGTTACACAGATAAGTAAACTATTAGCAGATTAAAATTATTAAAAAATGAAGCTCTCCAATGATCTAGGATATATTACTAAATAGGGGGAAAAACCAAGGTTTTGTGATAACACAATTTATAATCACAAATATATATGTGGTCTTCATTCCCATTTCTGGCACAGAGCTCCGAAAACCTTGGAATTGCCTATGTGATAAGAAGGATAAAGGTATCTTTTGTATTGTACAAGGTGACTTCTGGAAGCAACTCATGATCGGGCTAGTGCCAGTGGAGCTAATCATGTCATTAGTAGACTTTCAGTCCAATCCCCCACCCTCTGGAAAGTGAAGTGCTGGAGACTGAATCAATCACTAATGGTCAATGAGTTAATCAATCAGGCCCATGGAATGAGCCCTCCATGAAAACCCACAGGGGACTGAGAGAGCTTCCAGGTTGGTGAGCATGTGAAATGCTGGGGAGAGGGCTATGTTGGGGAGAGGGGTGTTCTGGGGAGAGCAGTGTGCTGGGGAGAGTCTGGAAGCTCCATGCCCATTCTCCATACCTTGTCCAATGCATCTCTTCTATCTGGATGTTCATCTATGTCCTTCATTATCTCTCTTTAATAATAAACTATGAATCTAATAAGTAAAATGTTTCTGACTTCTGTGAACTGCTCTAGCAAATTAATCAAAACTGAGGAAGAGGTCATGGGAACCTCTGATATTATAGCCAGTCAGTCAGAAGTAGCAACCAGGACTTGGTTGGGACTGGCATATGAAGTTCAAGGTGAGGTGAAGGAACCTCCAATCTATAGCTAGTCTGCCAGAAGCACAGGTAACAAACAGCCCAGGCTTGCAAAGGGTATCTGAAGTTAGGTGGGCAGGCTTGTAGGACTGAGCCCTTTATCTATGGAACCTGATGCTCTCTCTGGGTAGACAGTGTCAGAATTGAGGTGAATTGCTGGTGGGCCTCCCCTAGTGGCACAGGCAGTTGAGCACTGCACTGTGAAGCGTCAAGCAGCCTCTGCAATGCCGGTTCAATCCCGGCCAGCCAGCAAGGGTCCCACATGGAGAGACAAACCACTCCTGCCTTGCCCGATGCTCTCCTCAGCAGTGTATTTCTTCAGTCTGCCTGTTCTGTTGCCTTCTCTGTCTCTGGTGAATCCTCTCACCCTCCCACGCATCTGGCCTGTTCCCCAGTTCTTATATGCATAAATAAATAAATCTTTAAAAAAAGAAAAAAAGAGAATTGTTTGCTGGTGTGTGAGGAATGTGAGGAACCCCCCGACCCTGCACTCTCCGCCCCAATAAACATCAAAATTTCATGGTCAGGACAGCAAAAAAAGAGTATTAGAAAACAGTGTCTCTGGATGACTACTATAAAATAACAAAACAAGTATGGTGTAGATGTAAACCAGGTAGAGCCCTCTGCACTGTTGGGAAGAATGTAAAATGGTGCAGCTGCTATGGAAAACAGTATGAGGATTCCTCAAAAATTTGTAAAGAGAATTATCAGATAATCCAGCAATTCTATTTTGAGGGATATATCCTCAAAAATATTGAAAGCAGGGTCTCAAAGAGATATTTGGGGTAGAGGAGGGACCAGATGTTATGAAAGGAGAGTCCCTGTTTCACTCCCAGGAGGGTAATCTGAAAGTTAAACAGACTGGCACTGTCACCAAATGGTGCCATGACTTGGGGTGAAACTGGAGCATCTTTAGGACATTGGAGACAGCACAGACTGCACAGGAGACAGTGAAGAGATTCATGCTTCACTAAACAGAAAGCAAGAGAAGACAAGGACTGGATCCCGAGAAACAAGTCCTCAAACATTTTTTAAGCCCTCAGCTTCTCTGGTCTGTGTTGGTATGAGTGCAGATGAGACTCCAGTGAGAGCACTGTAAAATCATTTTAAATCATACCTATAGCCTTAATCTTCTTTCTCACCTGACTTCCACAGGAGCCTCAACTCTTGCTTCTCTGTAATCCAGCCTCCACATTGCAGCCAGAGTAGTATTTCCAAAGCAGAGACATGACTGCACCATTTCCTATCCCTGCTAGTAAGATCCCTCTACTGCATCTCTTTGCTCTTAAAATAGAGGAAGATTTTTCAGAAGAACTCCCTGCATACCACATAGGTTAACCTCTGATTCTCCAGCGTATTTTATATCATGTACCCCCCACAATACCACACCCTTGTACACCCACTATATCCTCCACTGCAGGCTTCTGGAAACACTGCCCACCATCCGGGAGGACTTATGCCATTTGTCTTTCCCTAGCTTTTACCCTTTCTTTAGGTCTCAGTTTTACTGCCACTTCCACAAGGTGTCTTCCAAGAACGCCCAGGTATCACCATAGGAGTCCACGCCTTTCCTACATGGCTCTTACCATTACCGTAATTGTGCATGTGTCTATGTAGCCTATAATTTTTCAGTACCTCTGAGTTCGGGATAAAGATTTACTTTGGTTTTCATCAATACTTAGGATCATACCTGGCACACAGTAGGCACTCAACAAATATTTAATATGGGAAAAAAACAGATATTTGCACGCCCATATTTGTAACGGCATTATTCACAAAGATAAAACATGGTAGCAACCCTGTCCATCAAGAATGGATAAGCAGGGCCTCCCTGGTGGCACAAGGGGTTAAGACACAACTTATGAAGCTGTCTGCAGCCACTGCAACACGAGTTGGATCCCCAGCCAGGGAGCTACCCACATGGAGCAGCAGACCTCTCCTGACTCACCTACTGCTCCCCTCAGCAGTGTATTCTGGTCAATCTGCCTGTTCTGCTCCCCACTCTGTCTCTGGTGGGTCCTTTCACTCCCCACACCTCTGGCCTGTACCTCAGTTCTTGAATGCATAAATAAATAAATCTTTAAAAAAAAAACTGGATAAGCAAAATGTGGCATATACATACAGTGCAGTATTATCCAGTCATGAGTACATTATGGTAAGTTAAATAAGCCAATCATTAAATAAGACAAATGCCATTTGATTGCACTTATATGAGGTTCCTAAAGTAGTCAAAATCAGAGACAAAAATAAAACAGTGGTTGCCAGGAGCTGGGGTAAAGGAGAAAAGGAGTTATTGTTTAATAGGTACAAAATTTTAGTTATGCAAGATGAAAAAGGTTCTGAAGATGAAGGTGTTGATGGCAGCACAAGAATGTGAATAAAATACTTAATACCACTAAGTACTTCAAAATAGTTATGATGGCAAATTTTATGTGTATATTTCCACAATTTTTTAAAAAAACTGGAAAAGAAAGGATTACTCACAGGTAAGAAATGGAAAGAGATGCAACTTAATACTTCTCTAAACGAATATTTTATAGTTTGACTTTTACCATGTGAATGATGTACATAATATTAAAGCAAAGTTAAATTAAAAAGAACAGTGAAATTCAAAAAGCTGAGGAAAGTGGAATAATTTTCTTCTAGATATTAAGAGAAACGTCTATCAAACAAGACTTAACAAAACTCAGATCATTTAAATTAAAACAAGAAAAAAAGATCGTCAGGCAAATAAGGACGTCTAAAAGGTGCTTACTACAGGAAATTTTGAGAATATAAAAAGCAAAAGGAAAATGACCCCAAGTAATAGATACGGAATATAAAAAATTAGAAAAATTTTAATGTCTTTAAGACCAAAGAATCGGGAGTGCGGCAGTGTGGGTGGGGAGGGATGGAACAGGAAGGGAGAACACAGGTGGGGGCACTCCTGCCAGTCCTCCCAGAACCTCCACTTGCCCTGGGCCTTCCACTGTAGAAGACACCACTTATCAAAACCCTTAAGGCCCAGAAATAACCAGTAACTGATGCAATGAACAGAGACAGAGAGGGGGGATTCGCCAACTAAACTGAGTCCAGGCCAGACAATTAGGGGATGAGAAGGAAAGAAGCCACAGTCAAAAAAAATCTGGCTTTTCTTTTTTAAGAATGACCACCCCAAACCTCCCAAAGAAGGTGTCCAGGCATACTGGGTTCCCCCATGTGTCTGCATTCCCTCTTTCTCCTGAATCTGCTGAAGAAGGTACATAGAACGCCCTGAAAATCTTGTTAGAAAAGTAAAGCATGGGGCCTCCCCTGGTGGCGCAGCAGTTGAGTGCTGGGCTGCAATGCTGCCCGCAGCCTCTGCAGCGCCAGTTCGATCCCCGGCCGCCAGCGAGGGTCCCACATGGCGCGCAGACCTCTCCTGCCGCCCGCTGCTCCCCTCAGCAGTGTCCTTCGTCAGTCTGCCTGCTCTGCTCCCCGCTCTGGCTCTGGTGAATTCTCTCACCCTCCCGCGCTTCTGACTGTACCCAGTGTTTGTATAAATAAATAAATAAATCTTAAAAAAAAAAAGGCAAAGCAAAGCAAAGCATGGGGAGGGGACCTCTCTGCTCTGGCTTTCCAGACTTTCTCCGCGTCAGTCTCCTCCCAGATTCAGAGGCTTCCCCGCTCAGTGTTCACCCTGCCTGCCAGAGTGTGGCTTCGTAAGAGTCGGCTGGGCCCTGGGTAGGAAAGCAGGTCGAGCTATTGGCATGGATGATTTGTAACTTTCAAGACTAAGACTTAGAGAAGCTGGCTTCCATGTGTATTCTCATCTAGGTCCCGCAAAGGTTAGCAGCAAGTCTAGGTGGATGGAAATGGTTCCCGGGCTAGCACGTAAAGCAGTGCACTCACAGTTGTTCACTTTATCACTGTTCTTTTTTTTTTTTTTTTTTTTTTTTAAATCGCTGTTCTTTACAACTAAGGTGCTCTAAGAGCATCTTATATGTGATAAATATTACATCCAAAAGATAACAGATGAAAGTGAGCAAGAGGGAGGTCAAAAAAAAATGAGTGTTGAAAGTAGCTGAATCACTTACCATCATTCTTTAATTTCCTTCTGTGCCAAGAAGCTCATTTACCACATAAATCCATGGGGTGTGACTCCTACAATAAACACATATACGTACCATTAGTCACAAAATTGTCAGAAAATTTTATTGATACATAAAAAGATACAAATCTCATCCCCACAATTTTCTCATTACACTAAAAATTAATACAAACCACTCTTTTATACTGTCTGCTTGGATATAAGGTAGCACATTTTAAATACTCTATGCTGAATAATACCTCAATGCTCTAGAAAAAAATAAAATGGAATAAAAACATGGTTGATTACATGACTAATTCAGGATGTCACAAGACTTCAAACTTTTTTTTTTACTACAGTTTTATAAGTACACACTCACTGTATCTTGACTTAGTTCCAAATGTTTAACTGAAACAAAAGTTACATTGTCATATTTATCCCTATTGTATAAGATACACTCTTAAAATTTCTTTCTCTATTCTATTTCATTTGTAAATGCTGTTTCATTATGACCCATTAATGAATCCTAACCTAGTATAAAAGACATTATGTAACCTTTCCTTCAGAACTTCAAGAATCTTCATAAAGGGCCTCCCTGGTGGCTCAAGGGGTTAAGCACTACACTATGATGCAATACGCAGTCTCTGCAGCACGAGTTCAATCCCCAGCCAGCCAGGGAGCAATCCACATGGCGCAGCAGACCTCTCCTGACTCGCCCCTTGCTCCCCTCAGCAGTGTGCTTCTGTCAATCTGCCTATTCTGTTCCCCACTCTGTCTCTGGGGAATCCTCTCACCCCCCGCATCTCTGGCCTGTACCTCAGCTCTTGTATGCATCAATAAATCTTTAAAAAAAAAAAAAAAGAATCTTCTAAAATGAAATTTTATCAACCGTCGTTATCAATTACATAAGGCACTACATTAAAACAGACCCTACTTCTCAGAGAACCTATTTATTGTAGCCAAACTTTTACTCAAGGAAATCTAAAGCAGAGAAATTATTCAACAGATAAAACAAAAAGGGGTAAGGAAGTCACTATAAAAAATGATCTGACCATGTAAGAACAAGCACCAACTAAACCAAACCTTCTTCTGGGATAAAAATGTATGTCATCTATCCTTTGTTAAGTGAATGAGGTTCTTGTAAAATGTAGCACCTCAAAATGTGAGCACACAAAACTTGTATACAAGTATATGTAGCAGCATTATTCATAATAGTCAGAAAGTATGAACAACCCAAGCGTCCATCAATTAATGGATAAATAAAGCGTGGCATTCATACAAAGGCACTAAGTACTGATACATACGGGACCTTGAAAAATGATGCTAAGTGAAAGAAACCTATCTACAAAAGACTACATATTGCATGATTCCATTTATAAGTAATGTCCAGAATCGGTAGATCTGTACTCAAAAAATCAGTAGTAACCTAACATTAGTGGGTCGGAGAAAAAGAGAAATGCCTGCTCATGAGTACCAGGTTTCTTCTGGGGATTATGAAACTGTTATAAAATTCACTATGGTGATGCTTATACAACCCTATGAATATACTAAAAACCATTTTCTAAATGGATGAGTTGTATTACGTATGACTTTTATCTCCATAAAGCTGTTACAATCTTAAATGCAGAGCGCCTCTGCTCGCAGCTCTCTAATGCCTCTCCATCTAACTCAGAGTAAAAGCCAAAGTCCTCACATTTGCCTACCACAACCTCCGCCTTCTAACGCCCTGTGCCTTTCTGAACCACAACATGTCCGCCTTTCCTCCCTGGTGTTCCTCCCACTCCAGTCACAGTGACCGCTTAGTGTTCCCTGTGTGCCAGTCACACTCCCGCCTCAGGGCTTTCCACTTGTTGGGTCCCCCACCCCAAACACTACAAATTTACCCATCTTTGCTCACATGTCATTTCCTCAGTGAAGCCTTCCCAAGCACTCTATTTAAATTTATCATGCCACCCATCACTCATCACTGGTATCCCCACCCACCCTGCTTCTCCTCCCCAGCACTTACTACCTCATATTACTCACTCACTTGGCTGTACATCTTTCCCCACAAGAACATAACCCCAAGATGTTCTTTGGTTGTGGCACTGCTATAGCCCCAGAATACAGGTCAGTGCCTGGCACTCAGTAGACATTAACCAAACACCTATTTACTAATATGAATACTAATAAAGAAATCCTACATAATAAATAAAGCCTATACCAAACAATTTTTGCTCACCATGTTCCTTTGCACTCAACCTCTACCTACTCAAAGCCTAGCAATTCTTGAAGGTAAGCTCAAAAGTTATCTTCATGGGGGTCTCCCTGGTGGCACAGCGATTGAGCGCTGGGTTGTGAAGCTGCCCACAGCCTCTGCAGCGCCGGTTCAATCCCCGGCTGCTCTCGGCCACCGGAGGAGGGTCCCACATGGTGCGCAGACCTCCCCTGCCCCTAGCGGCTGCTCCCCTCAGCAGTGTACTTTGGTCTTTCTGCCTGCTCTGCTCCCGGCTCTGGCTCTGGTGAATTCTCTCGCCCTCCCACGCTTCTGACTGTACCCAGTGCTTGTATAAATAAATAAATAAAAAATTTTAAAAAAATTTTAAAAAAATTTTAAAAAAATTTATCTTCTCAAAAAGTGGGAAAAAGTATAACATAATGGAAAGAGTACATAAAGGCTACGGAATCTTGAGAGGTAATTTAAACTCATTAAGTATCAGTATTTTCATCCATAAAAATGAATGCTAGGTATTTCTCCACAGGAAATAAAACCATATTATCTACACAAAGACCTATACATGTGTTCACAGCATCTTTATCCATAATATCCCCAAACTGGAAACAACCCAAATATCCACCAACAGAAGATATAATCAAATTGTGGTATATCCATATAATAGTATACAAAGGTGCAAATCACTGAAAGACACAACAAAATGGATATCACAGACGGTAAAAGAAGCTGGATCAAAAAAAGATTATGTGTTAATAAGTCCACTCATATGAAGTTTTAGAATGTGCAAAACTAATCTTAGGTGAGAAATACCAAGAGGACTGCTTTGCCTGGAGGGGAAGGACCAAGCATGGGCACAAAGGAATTTTCTGGGAAGATGGAAATGTTCTATATCTGGATCTCAGTAGCACTTCACAAGAACATATAAATTTATCAATACCTTTCAAAATGTCCTCTTAAATAAGTCGGTGTACTTTTAAACCTCTATAAAATTGATATAAAGGAAAGAATATATACCTTGGGGGTGGCAGGAAGTATGTGAAATGAAGGCCATCCAATCTTTGGAGTTAGATGTGCAACATATCCACCAAAATCAGTAAGGCACAGTGGAAAAGCACACAACTCAATCCCATTCTGCCAATGATCACAGTTACTAGTTCTATAACCTTGAACACATCATTTAATGCCTCAGAATTTCTGTTTTCTAGGCACTATATAGAGTTAAATGGTAGCATGCTAGAGCCAGTTAAAATATCTGATACAGATACCAAAATAAATTTTAATAATTCATAAAATCCAGCACATAGTAGATGTTCAGTGTTACCTGCTTTCCCCTCATTTCTATTAAATATGTCTCATATTTCAAGATCTTTCCCCAACTTAACATGCTGTCTTGCAAATGGTAGGTAAAAAATACAAGATTTTGAAGGAAGGCAAGCAGCTGGTTGGGTTGTTCATAAAGAAAAATTACACTTGCCTCTCTTTGGTCATTCCAGATCAAATATTAAAGCTATATACTCTACTGAACTGATTTCAATAAAACCTGTTCTGGTCTAGATCCCAAAAATTCGAAAGAGCGTAACTGAAGTCAGACCTGACTTCATACTCCAAGACTACCACTTAAAAATCTATGTTATCTTTGTGCAAGTCACTTAACATTGAACCTCAGGGTGCACAACTGAAAATAGGGCTAAAAATAGCTACCTTGTAGGATTATTTTCAAAATCAAAGAAATTAAATGTGAAGCACCAAACGGCATACACCCAGCACTCAATAATTGGTATCTGAACACCTCTAGAATTCTGGACAATCTTTTCTTTGCATTTTCCAGATTTTCTGCTATATAACTGCACTACAATTTCAACTTGAAAAGATTCCTGTGATTTAAATTTACTTCCAAATTACAGATTAAACTCAACTTTGACTCTACAATATTCAAGTCAGAGATCATTACCTCCCAGGGCTTTTCCTCCCCGAGGAGGAAAAAAAGACTCAACGGCTGGACCGCTAACTCTTAAATCCTACCAAATACAGATTTACTCCAAATACTTACATCACTACATGGCTTGTGCACTCATACCAATTGGGAACATGACCAATCATTGGTGCTATCTCTGAACCAAAAGTCAGTGGTACTTAGGATACATGAATTTTAAGTTAAATTCAAGACAGTTCCAGGGACACTTGGGCAAACAAGTATTATAGTGACTACAACATGTATGTAGATTGTAACTAGGGGATGTATTGTCACAGTAGAGTATTAAGCATGAAAAAGCACTTCTGGAGTGCAATACACGTAAGAGTGACAGCAACATCTATGCTTCCATTACATCAGGTCAAAATCATTTCATCTGACCACGACATGCAAAAGAATAAAACTAGACCACTACCTCTTACCATGCACAAAAAACAACTCAAAATGGATAAAAAGAACTGGACATAAGACCTGAAACCATAAAATATATAGAAGAAAATATAGGTAAAACACTACAAGACGTACATCTCAGTAATATCTTTAAAGACTCATCAACTGAAGCAAAGAAAGTCAAGGAAAAGATAAACACCTGGGATTACATCAAACTGAAAAGATTCTGTACAGCAAAAGAGACATTAACCAAACAAAGAGACACCTCACTGGCTGGGAAAAAAATTTTGCAATCCATACAACTGATGAGGGACTGATCACAAAGATATACTAAGACTCACAGAACTCAACAAAAAAAAAGTAAACAATCCATCAAAAAAATGGGTAGAAGAACTTAAAGGACATTTATCCAAAGAGGAAATGCAAATGGCCAACAGGCATATGAAAAAATGTTCAACATCACTGATAATCAGGCAAATGCAAATCAAAACCACACTGAGATATCACCTTACACCAATAAGAATGGCACATATCAAAAAAACTAGCAACAACAAATGTTGGCGAGGATGTTCAGTCTACTAAAAATGGAGCTACCATATGATCCAGTAATTCCACTCCTAGGGATCTACCCTAAGGACACAAAAACAGTGATTCAAAAGAACACCTGTCCCCCTATGTTTACTGCAGCACTATTTACAGTAGGTAAAACCTGGAAACCACCCGAATGCCCCCAAATAAATGATTAGACCAAGAAGATGTGGTATATATACACAATGGAATACTATTCAGCAATCAAAAAAGATAAACTCATTCCATTCACGGCAACATGGATGGAGCCAGAAGGAATTATGCTCAGTGAAATAAGTTAGCAGGAAAAAGATAAATATCGGATGGTTTCACTTATAACAGGAATATAGGGGAACCAAATAAGACATTGGTGTAAAAAAATAATAATACAAAACAAAAACAGACAATTATAAATCAGAGACATCCTGCAGGGGAGGAGGAGGGAGAGGGATCAGAGGGAGGGAGAGAGGGAGGAGCATGGGAACTAGGTGATGGTGCACAGGTGCATTGGTGAAGGAAATTCTATGGGGATTACACCTGAGGGGGAAAGGAAATATTGGTTAAAAATGATGTAAAAAATAAATTTTAAAATAACCATTTCATCCTCATTTTAAAAATATGTATACAAATGCATAACAATCACATGAAAAGATGTTGAACATCTTTAGTCACTGGAGAAATACAACTGACAACCATAACAAGATAAACTTCACATCCACTAGATGACTATAATCCAAAAGATGATAAAAATGTTGACAAGAGTGTAGGAAAACTGGAAACCTCATACACTACAGGTGGAAATATAAAATGGTAGAGTTGGTTTTATAAACAGTATGGCTGCTCCTCAAAAAGTCAAACATAAAATTACCACACAACCCAACAATTCCACTCCTAGCCATATACCCAAGAGAAATGAAAACATATGTCCACACAAAAACACATACACAAATGTTCTTAACAGCATCATTCATCACAGCCAAAAAGTAAAACAATTCAAATGTCTACCAACTGATGAATGCATAAAACATAATAAAGCCACCAATGGAATACTACTCAGTCAAAAGAGAAATGAAATTTCTAAAGAAGTCCAAACTACCTAAACAGGGAAAGGAAAAAGAGGGAAAAGGGAATGAATATTAGAACACAGGGGATTTTTAGGCAGTGAAAGTACTCTGTATGATATACATTTGTCCAAACCCATAAAATGACATGAGCAGGAGTAATCCCTAATATAAATAGGCTGGGTGAGAATGATGTGTCAATTAAGGATTATCGATTATAATATATGTACCACTCTGGTGGAGGATGTTGATAATGGGAGAGATTGTGCATGAGTTGGGGCAGCAAGTATGTGAGAAGTCTCAACATCTTCCTCTCAATAAAAAACTGAAGTCTATTAATCCCCTGCTCATGGATTGGAAGAAATAACATTAAAATGGCCATCCTACCAAAAGCAATTTACAGATTCGAAACTAGTCCAATAAAAATCTCAATGACAAAAAAAAAAAAAATCTCAATGACATTCTTCAAAAAATAGAATAGTGATGAAATTCATATGGAGTCACAAAAAAACCTCAAATAGCCTAAGCTCTCCTGACTAAATCAAAGGAGAATGGTGGCATCACACACCCAGACTTCAAACTACACTACAAAATCATAATAATTAAAACAGTGTGGTACTAGAAAAAAAAAACAGACACACAGACCAGTGGAACCAAACAGAAAGCCCAGAAATAAAGCCACACCTACATGGACAACTAATTTTCCACAGAGGAGCAAAGAATTTGCAATGGAACAAGGAAAGTTTGTTCAATAAATGGTGGTGGGAAAACTGGAAATCACCATGAACAAAAGAATGAAACTAGACCACTGCCTCATACCATGCACAAAAATCAACTCAAAATGGATAAAAGAACTGGACATAAGACCTGAAACCATAAAATATGTAGAAGAAAATACAGGTAAAACACTACAAGACATACATCTCAGTAACATCTTTAAAGAGACATCCCCCAAAGCAAAGAAAGTCAAGGAAAAAATAAACAACTGGGACTACATCAAATTATAAAGGTTCTGTAGAGCAAAAGAGACATTAAGTAAAACAAAGAGACACCCTACTGATTGGGAAAAAAAATTTGCACTCCATATGACTGATAAGAGCCTGATCACAGGGCCCCCCCTGGTGGCACAGCGGTTGAGCGCTGGGCTGCGAAGCTGCCCGCAGCCTCTGCAGTGCCGGTTAGATACCCGGCCACCGGCCAGAGTCCCACATGGTGCACAGACCTCTCCTGCCGCACCCGCTGCTCCCCTCAGCAGTGTTTTCAGTCCTTCTGCCTGTTCTGTTCCCCGCTCTGGCTCTGGTGAATTCTCTCACCCTCCCACGCTTCTGACTGTACCCAGTGCTTGTATAAATAGATAAATAAATCTTTTTTTTTTAAAAAAAAAAAGAGCCTGATCACGAAGATACACAAAGAACTCACAGGACTCAACAAAAACAAAGTAATCAAGACAGTCAAAAAAAAATAGTCAAAAGCACTTAAAAGACATTTCTTCAAAGAGAAAATACATATGGTCAACAGGTATACGAAAAAATGCTCAACATTCCTCATAACCAGGGAAATACAAATTAAAACAATGAGATACCACTTTACACCAGTAAGAATGGTATCATTAAAGAAACAAGCAACAACAAAAATTGGTGAGGATGTGGTGAAAAAGGAATTCTCCTGCACTGCTGGTGGGAGTGCAAACTGGTCCAACCACTGTGGAGAGCTGTGTGGAGGTTCTTCAGTCTACTAAAAATGGAGTTACCATATGACCCAGCAATTCCATTCTTAGGGATCTACCCAAAGAACACAAAAACAAGAGCATAAGGGACTATGGTGATGGTACATGGGTGAACTGGTGGTGGGAATTCCATGAGGACTAGACCCAAGATGATAAAGCATACATTGTATAAAATGAAGAATGATGTAAAAAATATATAAAATACTAAAAATAAATCAAAGGACACAGAAACAATAATTCAAAAGAATACCTGCACCCCTATGCTTACTGCAGCACTATTTATAATAGGTAAGACTTGGAACCAATCCAAATGCCCAAAAATAGACGAGAAGATCAAGAAGATGTAGTATATATACACAATGGAGTACTATACAGCAATCAAAAAAGATAAACTCATGCCATTTGCAGCAACATGGATGGAGCTAGAAGGGATCATGCTCAGTGAAATAAGCCAGAAGGAAAAAGAAAATTACTGGATGATTTCACTTACAGGAGGAATACAGGGGACCAAATAAGGGTTCAGGGGAAAAAATAAAAATAAAAAACAGACAATTATAAATCAGAGACATACTGAAGAGCAGGGGTAGAGAGAGGGATCAAAATGAGGGTGGGAAGAGCACAAGGGACTATGGTGATGGTGCACAGGTGAATTGGTGGTGAAATTCTATGGGGACTATGCCTGAGAAAAGAAAGCAAACATTGTAAAAAAAATAAATAAATAAATAAATAAAAAGAACAATGACGTAAAATATAATTTTTAAAAATTAAGTCTATTAAAAAAGAAAGAGATGAAGTGCTGACACATGCTACAACATGGAGGAACCTTGAAAGCATTACACTACATGTAAAAAACAAATACAAAGACCCACATTGCATGATTCCATTAATGTGAAATGTCCAGAGTAGGCAAATCCATAGAGAAAGTGGAATGGAGGTTATCGGGATCTCAAACAGAAGGCAATGTGAGGAAGAAGAAAAGGCTGCCAGGCACAGAGTAACTGCTAATGGTTATAGGATTTCATACTGGAATACTGAAAATAATCTAAAACTGACTGTGATGAAGGCTGCACAATTCTGTAATGTATTAAAAACCACTGAAGAGTACACTTTAATAGTTAAATTTAATGTATATGAAATATATCTCATAAAAACTATAGGGGAAAAGAACACCTAATTCCTGATCCAGAATTTCCAAAATTTAGTTACAACTTTAATATCTGCCATAACTACCACCTATAGTGTTACTTATTTTCTTTAAATAGACCTACAGGCGTGCGTTGCTTAATGATGGAGACATGGTCTGACAACACATCATTAGGTAATTTCTTAGTTGTGTGAACGTCATAAAGTATATTTACACAAACCTAGATGACAGCGCCTCCTACATACCAAGGTAATATGATACACAGCCTATGGTTTCTAGGTTAGAAATACGTACAGCATGTAAATGTAGTATCTTGTATCTAGACATAAAAAAGATAGAGTAAAAGTACAGTGAAACAATAAAATGATACACCTGTACACTTACCAAGGAATAGAGCTTGCAGTACAGAAAGTTGCTCTGGGTGAGTCAGGAAGTGAATGGCAAGTGAATGTGAAGGCCTAGAACATTAGTGCATACTACCCCAGACTTTAAAAACATCGTATACATAGGCTACACTACATTCATCAAAAATATTTTTCTTTCTGCAATAATAATCTTAGCTTACTATAACTTCATACTTAGTTTTTTCAACTTTTTATAACCTTTTAATTTTTTGTAATAACATTAGCTTAGACTAATCACACTGTACAGTTGTAGAAAATATTTTCTTTCTTTATATCCTTATTCTATAAGCCATTTTCTACTTATTTTTTTGTTTTGTTTTGTTTTTACTATTTAAACATTCTTTTGTTAGGCCTCCCTGGTGACGCAAGGGGTTAAGATGCAACCTATGAAGCTATCTCAGCCACTGCAGCACTGAGTTGATCCCTACCCACATGGCGCAGCAGACCTCTCCTGCCGCGCCCGCTGCTCCCTTCAGCAGTGTATTTCGTCAGTCTGCCTGTTCTGTTCCCCACTCTGTCTCTGGTGAATCCTCTCACTCCCCTACACCACTGGCCTGTGCCCCAGTTCTTGTATGCATAAATAAATCTTAAAAAAAAAATTTGAAAACCAATCTTTTAAGACATAACCACACATTAGCCTAGAGATACACAGGGTGAGATCAGTGGTATCACTGTCCTCCACCTCCACACCATGTCACACTGGAAGGTGCTCAGGGGTAATAACTGGCATGGCTCTGTTCATCTCCTATGACAACATTTATGATAAATATCCTAAAGGATATCTGGCCTGAGGTTATTCTTGAAGAGGGGTCACTCCTCCTTTGAAAATTATTTCCGGTGGTCTGCTTGTTTTCTTTCTTTCTTCCTTTTTTTTTTTTTTTTTTGGCACATATTTGCTTGTAAGCAAATGAAGCACCATAAATATTCCTCTCTATTCATGAAAACCTTTTACTATTGGGGGGGCCTCCCCTGGTGGCGCAGTGGTTGAGCGCTGGGCTGCGAAGCTGCCCGCAGCCTCTGCACCGCCGGTTCAATCCCCGGCTGCCAGGTGAGGGTCCCACATGGCGCGCAGACCTCTCCTGCCACGCCTCAGCAGTGTATTTCGTCAGTCTGCCTGTTCTGTTCCTGGCTCTGGCTCTGGTGAATTCTCTCACCCTCCCGCGCTTCTGACTATACCCAGTGCTTGTACAAATAAATAAATAAATCTTTTAAAAAAATAAAATAAAAGGTATATTCTCCAAACAGTACTGTTTGGCTCACACAGCAACTCAGGAGGGCATCTTAAAAAATGACCTGGCTCACTGATGACTTATTATTCCTGTAACACATAGGCATTGAATGCTTACTGATATGTTTGAAGGCCTTGACTCCCTCCACGCTAGATCAAAAAGGCTTTTAATTAGTAACCTGCAACAATGCTCCCAAGCAAGACTGTTATCCTGTCCTTAAAAGTCTTGATTTCTGGCATAATTTGGCCTCCTTTTGGATAAAAGTCCTTTCAGGCATCTGTTTCCAGATAAGGAAGTTTCATTCACATGGAATATGTGCTCTGGCAAGTAATTTTCCTCCACAGTCAACTTATCTAGAGTTTCTAACTATGTTTCAGTTGCCTTTACCTCAGCACTCACTTTCACATTATGTAGTGAGTAATGATTCTTGAACCACCTGCAACACCCCAAGCCAGCAGCAAAGTCAACACGTGTGTTCAGCCTTTTCATTCAATAACCAAACAAACCATCTGCTTTGTTTGTGATCATTATGGTGCTGAGAGTGTTATGCTGCTGTGTCTGGCCTTCCACGGAGGTGACTAGGAGTTTCTCCATATCTGATATAAGCCCGTCTCAAATTCATGCTAATCTCGTCGCTTTCAATGAAGCAGATCCTTGAAGGGCTTCCATCACTTTGTTCTGGTTCCTCAAGATCGTAGCTATGATGAGATGGGACATGCCTGACTGGCAAGCAATAACATCACTGATTTTCCATTCTCACAGTCCTTAATCACTTTTAATTTCATTTCCAGGTCAATCACTCAACATGGCCTCTCACTGGCAACAACAGTTGATTTTGTATGCCTAAAGCCATTATGAACAAGATCACATAAGATTAAATCCAAGCACAAGGGAAAATGACACTATCAAGAGACATGGTTAGCATGAGATGTCTGAGACTATGTCAGTATAAAACACTACAACATTCCAACATCACCCAACGATAGGAGTTTTAGGGTCACCGTTGTATATGTGGTATGTCATTAGCAAAAATGCCATTATGCAAAGCATGGCTATATTTTTTCTCAAATGTTAAAAGATTTATAATGCTATCATAAATGAAAATCAATTAATACAAAAAATGGATATGGCAAAATATTGGCAGTACTACTCAAATACATTAAATCTGAGAAACTCTGGGCTATAGTAAAAAAATTAAAAAAAAAAAAAGTCACAGAAAATGGACCACAAAACAAGTGGGTAAACCGGGAATGAACACTAGGATTAACTGAGTCCAACATTTCTCAACATGCTGCTGCCTGTGATGAACTAAAGTCTACCTGTCTTATCCCACTATGCCATCCCAGAATGTCTGTGGAGATAGTTTATAGTTCTAGAAATGGAAATGTGAAGACTGGCTCAAGTGCCAGGACAGGCCTGCCTCTCTTTTCTTTACCTAAATTTGAGTTCACAGATTCTGAAAAAGAAAGTAGGGCAGACCCAAAATAGTAAGAAGCCTGCCTGTCGCAGCACTGTAAAAAACAGAGCCCCAACTAGCAGAAGGCAGCCCAATACATCCATGCATTGTTCTCGTATTTACAAGTAGAAAATTGGGGTTTGCAATTACAACTCAAAAATTCACCTGTGTTTTTGCCTTTTCTGAAATGTAAGAAAATCTGAGTTCTTGCCTTTCTGAATCTGGTCATTAAACAAAGCTGTTATGAGAATACTCAAAAAAACTATTAGTACTGGGGCCTCCCCTGGTGGCGCAGCGGTTGAGCACTGGGCCGCGAAGCTGCCCCCAGCCTCTGCAGCGCCGGTTCAATCCCCAGCCTCAGCAGCGCCAGTTCAATCCCCGGCTGCCACCCGGCCATTGGAGGAGGGTCCGGAGGAGCGCAAACCTCTCCTGCCAGCCGCTGCTCCCCTCAGCAATGTACTTCTCTCCTGCCAGCCGCTGCTCCCCTCAGCAATGTACTTCTCTCCTGCCAGCCGCTGCTCCCCTCAGCAATGTACTTCGGTCCTTCTGCCTGCTCTGCTCCCTGCTCTGGCTCTGGTGAATTCTCTCACCCTCCCGTGCTTCTGACTGTACCCGGTGCTTGTATAAATAAATAAATAAATCTTTAAAAAAAAAAAACTATCAGTACTTTTTTCACATCTTTGCTAAGTGGAAACTAAAGTGAATTGCGGTAAAATATGAGTTTTGTTTTTATTTTTTTTTCCAGCATACAGACATTTTATAACTCCAAGTTGTTTAATGAGGTTTTCAATTCTGATCACACCTAAATATACTGTCATGAATACATCAACCAAGAGGCATTTATTTTCTCATGAATTAGACATGCTCATTGAAAATACCAAACTACCTCTCTCTTTTCCAATACTATATGAAAAGTAGGTCTTATACATACTGAAATCTTTACATATGAAATAGGATGTCTGAAATTTGCTTCAAAACAATGGGGGCAGGAGAATATTATAGGACGAGATTGTCCATGCATAGATAATTGCTGAAACAGAGACTGGTTCAAAGCAAATTCATTTTATTATTCTATTTCGCATATGATTTCAAAATCACCTGTAATGAACTTACCACTTTAAGAAGTTATTAAAAAGTATTAAATATTTTAGCAATTTCATGACTCTTTAGTATGTCATGTCACAAAATAAAAAGGTATTTCCATAAGTCACTTCCTTCTTATCTTTCAGATTGGCTCCACCAGTAGACTGTAGATCTTTCAGCTGTTTATGTTCTATAAGACCTGCTGCAAAAGCCCAACACATTTCTAAAAAGGTTACCATTCCAGCAAAAAACTAGAAACAGATTTTAATTAGAGATTTTAATTTCTGTTATACAAATCACTTGTAGTTTCCACTCCTACAATTTCAGAAATTCCAACTTCGCAAGGTATCAGACTATACCAACAGAAGTCTGCTTATGTATGAACACCATCATCACTGGCTAAGTGTGATTCCCAAAGAAGTTTTGTTCCTCTTTTAAAACTAGGCTGTGGTTGGGTATGAAGGTGAAAGACAGAATCTTAACCCCTTCATCTTATTTATCTTTAAAACATTCCTGTAAAATGATTGAATGAAAGTCCTAATAGAATCAGTATGAAATCAACCTTAACAGTGATTCTTAAATACCCATGAAGCCTTTGGAACCCAGAATCCAGATTATTTATAAATACATGTATATTTATAATGTATGCCTCCATGCATAATTTGCCAGGTCGATCAACGTATACCATCAGGTGGCTAAACTACTGAGCATTTTCTAAATGCAACTCAAGGGAGTAAGCCATTTGTTGAGGGCCTACTATAAGCCAGGAGCAGTTCTCAATGATTTACAGAGATCTCTTTGATAACGCTATCAGCAAGTTCCTGAGTGGATAACAACATCTGTAGTTCACAAATGTGGAAATCCAGACTCAGAAAAATTAATATGCCAAAGGACAAGGGGCAGTGTTGGGATTCAAATCAGATCAGTCTGCCTCCAAAGACGTGCTATCACACTTCCTCACACTGATAACTTTCAAATCATATTAAAAACAGAACCTCTGATTAAAACATTAATTCCTGAGAGGACATTATTCAGGTCATTTCTATTCATCAACCTGCACCCAACTCATTTTGAGGAAAAGCCAGTCATGGGATTTTGAAAAATACCAGGGCCAGAGCACCCACAGAAACCCGAGTGGAAGGGGCCCAGACTGTCCCCCTGAACTCTGAGGGCTGTTCCGGGTGGGCCCCGCTCGCGGGTGGCCTTGGGCGTGCGGTCGCCCCTTTGCGCCTCCATGTCCCGGTTCACAAAAGGGCTTCACGCCTGGTCCATCTTTCTGCTCCGACGCGTTCCGAGCACTGGGCCGCGGCTGTCGCGAGGGCGCGGGAGAAGCGTCCGCGGGTGAGGCACCCTCGGGGGGTCCCCCCACCCCCGGCCGGGGGACGGCCGCAGGGGGCCGCCGCTACCCCGGGAAACAGCCAGGCACGGGTAGGGGGGCGCAGCCCCCAGCAGCCCCCGAGGCCACTCCTGGGGGCCCCTCAGCAGCGGCCCCGACGGCGGCAGGTGCGGGCGAGGCCCGCGCCCCGCGGCTCCCCCGTCCGGCCCCCGCGGTTGGGGCGGGGTGGGCCGGGCCGCACGGCCGCTCAGGTGTGGGCCCGGGCCGGACCCTGCCCGAGGCCGCGGCCGGCGTCCCAGGGGGCAGTGGGGGGCTCGGGGCGCGGCGGGCTCGGGGGGCGCGGCACCTGTCGGGGAGGCCGGGGCGCCTCTCTCGCGCCCCGCGCGCCGGGACGTTCCAGAAGCCGCGACGCGCGCCGGCCCGGCCCGGCTAGGGGGTGCCGGGGTCCCACCGGCCGGGCACCCCAGCTCCGCCCGCCCCCCGGGACCCTCCCCGCCTCGCCCCGGCCTCGGTCCGCCCGCCGGGCCGCGCAGCGGCTCCCCCGCCGCCATCTTGCCCGGCCCCGCCACGCCTCCGCCCGGGCCGGGGGCCGCGGACGCGCCGCGCGACACTCACCGGCTCCGGCGCGGCCGGGCGGCTCCGGCGTCCCCGGGAAGGGGCGGGCGGGCCACGTGACCCGGGCGCTCGGCGCCGCGTCCGCCGCGCAGGCGCAGCCCGTGGGGGGGGCGGTGTCGGGGGGAAGCCGGGCGGTGGCGGGGGCGGAGTCGGGGGGGGCAGGGGCCGCGGGGGGCGGAGTCGGGGGCGGAGTGAAGGCGGGGGAAGCCGGGGGGCGGAGCCGGGGGGGAAGCCGGGGGGCGGCGGGGTCGGCGGGGGGGCCCGGTGCTCCCCCTCCGTCCGGGGGCAACGTCCGGGAGCCCAGCGCCTCCAAGGCCTCAGGGCTCGCTGCCCACCCGGGTCCGGCGCCTGCTTGGGGGGCCCCATCACCGCCGCCAGGCCGCAGATTGAGGTCCGCCCCCCAAATCTGAACCCCGTCAGCTCTGCGAGGAAGCGCGCAGGGCTCGGCCGGGCAGCTCACCCTCCGACCGAAAGCCTCTGCGCCCCGCTTCTGGGCCGCCCTTTGAGGGCGCCAAATGCCAACACTTGACAAGGGCGTTTTCTCTGCTTCAAATACTCAGTCCTCACAGGAGTTCAGGGGAGTGTCCAGCGCGGCTCCGAGGGAAATGACTCAGCGCGGGCCACAATCACAGGGTGACTGCCCCCCACTCCTCTCCGCCCAGCTCGGAAACTCAGTGGTACCCCAAAAAAGCGGGAGGCGTGGACTCCAGTGCCCTTTTCCTCGCTGCTGGACTCCAAGCTCTGTGAGGCCAGGATTTATTGGCTGTATCCTGGCTCGTTCCCCCTCTTACCTGTTTTGAAAACCTTTTCACTCACTTAATAATTTTATTGAGCACCCACCATCGTCAGATGCTCTTCCAGATGTTTCAAATTTATAACAAATTAGATTTTTTTTTTAATCCCAGCATTCCTGGAGCAGTGTGAGAGACAAAGCAACAAGTAAATAAAATAAGTTACACGGTAATAAAGAGGCGGTAAACACCAGAGTAAACAGAACAGGGTAAAGCCCATGGAACTGAACTGCAATCTCATGGCAGGTGCTCAGGGCTCGTTCCTCTAGGGGTTGGCCCAGCTTTCCTGTCCCCCTCATTCCCACACAGATTTACACACTCCAGTCTCACCCGTGAAATCCACCAAACTCCATTTCAACGCCCATGTTCCTTCTCCTCTCTTCAGACCTCCCCTTCACAGCTACATTGCTCCAATTACAGAGACAAGGATGTCCCTAGTTCCTCAGCTAAGACTGAGGTCTGGATTTACTGCGCTCAGGCTTCTGTCTCACCAGCCCATGGAAGCCATTCTTCCCACAGTTACTAGGGCTCTCCCTGCTGCCTGTGCTGTGGACACTATCACCATGACCTAACTTAATTTCTCTGTATCAGTCTACACGCTTTCCTCCTGCACATCCAGGATGTTTCCTTGTCTTTCTACTCTGTTGATCTCACCTCCCTGTCTAACAAAGCTGTCCATCTCTTTTGAAGTCTTACGTTATTTCTCCCATCCCTTAAGTGTTGATACCCTGAGGGGTAAAGCACACACCCTTCTTTTACACAGGACACGCTCCCTTTTGTTGATTGCTTCATTTTCTGTAACTTTAGTTGGCATCTTTGTGCTGTAGATTTCCTAGTGTATATCTCCAGCCAAGAGTTCTACTCCTGAGCTCTAGATCCAGCGGTTAATTGTCCCTTCACCTTCACTTGAACGTCTCAAAATCAACAGGACAAAAATAAAAACCACTCATTATCTTTCTTATATACATATAAAACAGCTTTATTGATACAAATCACCCATTTTAAGTATATAGTTCGATGGTTTTTAGTACACGTACAAGAGTGCAACTATCCTACCGATATTTACATCACCCCAAAAGAAGACTGCACTCATTTACAGTCACCATTTCTTCTCTGTTCCTTCAGTCAAACCACTAATCTACTTTCTTTCTATAGATTGTCTACTCTGGACATTTCATGAAAAGGGAACCATACAGTTCTACAGATTGTGAGAGGAGCATTGAAGAGCAATATCTGAACCAGAGGGTGGTGCTCATAGCTACCTGGATGGTAGAGGTGGCGCTTTTCAGACTCCACCCACTAAGCAGAGGTTGATAGTGGAAGGGGTCAGAGTTGGGGCTTTTGGCAGTTAAGCCACTGGGGGTTGGCAGTTAGAATGACTGGCGCTTTAGCAATTGTACTTTTGGACTTCAGCACTTATTTGCTGGTGAGGAGGAGAGCTGGGAAGAAGCCACCAATTTGGCACATGTGGCTTCTACTTGCACCTTGGTCGCGGCTCAGTGGACACTCTCTGGGGTAGGACAGATAGCATCTGTTTGATGCCAGTCTATATACCTATACATTCTCCACTCCCTTTTCTCACTCCCTGTGTAAATAAATCCCGTTATTATTATGTGTCTTCTTGTGTCTTCTTTGGGGTCCTGTCCCACATTCTCAAATGGGCAGGTAAGGACTCACCAACTGGATCAACCTCATTACCCCCGCTTCGTCCTGTTTCAACTTGGCACCTGACACGGGGCCAGATACCCATGGTTGGCCAGCCCATACTTGCATTGGTCACCATAAGCCATTACAATTAGTGGATGTGATGTAGATTTTTCTGTTCTAATGTAGTAGTTGGTTTTCAGTAAAGTTTTTTCATATGTGTGTTTTGAGTTCAGTGAGTGTCTTTAGTTCTGGCAGCACCCGCTCTGCTCGCCTCCTCTCCCTGTTGTTCCCTTTCCTCCCCCTCCTTCCACTCTACTTCTTCTTATCTAAGTTTTGGTTTGAGAACTCTGATAAGGTCTGGTGTACGGAAGGTAGTTTTTGTTTTATAAGAGATTCTGTGGGCACATTGTGTGGCTCGTTTTCAGCCTCTGACATAAAACTTGTACCTCCGGAGGTCCACTTTGATAAGCACTTTACACAACATCATTTCTGGTTCAGGAGGCATTGAGCCTTCTACTCCAGTCAAAAAGTGAACTTGGACAAATTCTGGTGGACTGAGAAAGCTCAGTTGGAGGAATTTCATACTTTCATGTCCCTCTACAAATTATGTTTAGAAAAGGCAGGGGCCTTGGGCCTCCCTGGTGGCACAGGTGGTTGAGTGCAGCGCTGTGAAGCTATCCACAGCCTCTGCAGCACCGGTTTGATCCTGGCCAGCAAGGGAGATACCCACATGGTGCAGCAGACCTCTCCTGACTCGCCCGCTGCTCCCCTCAGCAGTGTATTTTGTCAGTCTGCCTGTTCTGTTCCCCACTCTATCTCTGGAGAATCCTCTCACCCTCCTGCACATCTGGCCTATACCCCAGTTCTTGTATAAATAAATAAATCTTTAAAAAAAAGAAAAAAAGACAGGGGCCTATTTGATGGCACAAAGAAGCAGGTAGCAGCCTTCCCCTCACCCTGACAGCTATACGAAGGAGGGCCAGGAAGAGGAGAGCCATCACTTACTGGCAATGTTGAACCATCAATAGAGAATCCTTTCAAGAAGCAATGCCCCTCCTGCAGCTGCTGCAGATACTCCACAGGCCTCAAACCCCACACCCTAGGACAGGATGAAGATCACTCCTCCTCATACCAAATGTGGCAACCAGCTTGGCCAAAGGAGCTGCCCCAGGGTAGGGCAGTTTTCTCTTCACCAACTCCCAATGGGTGGATTGAACGAACTGGAGCTACTTGCTAAATACTATTGGTCACACACCCACTTTTCCACCAGGAACCCCCTGAAGTGGAGAAATTCTGTCCTACCATCCTGGCAAGATCATAAAAGGATGGTTAATTTGTTTGCCTCTATTTCACTCTTCCAATGTCCTATGTGGTAAACATACAAACTATGTTACACACGCAATTAATGTCAGGTGAGTGGCACATGGGTCTAAGGAAAGCTAGTGGAGAGGCCCATCATCTCTACCAGGAGAATCTAGAAAACCTACCACCAGAGAAGCTGTTGCAATGGTATACCCTCACTGGGATCCCAGTGATAAGGGAATGGACAGACTAGGACACTGAAAGGTGTACCTACTAGTAGGACTGAAGCAGACAATGCCTAAGCAAAAGAGTTTTGCTAAGATACTGGAAATTCGGCAAAAGGCTAATAAGGAGCCGTCTGAGTTTCTTGAAAGGACTGTCTAAACGTATAGTACTTACAAAGGCCTAAATCCAGGTGCTACAGAAAATGCTCAGATAATTAACATAGAGAACCCCAAAAGCTCCACAGAAAAACTAATTAAACTAATCAATCAGTTTAGTGAAGTGGCAGGATACAAAATCAACACACAAAAATCAGTAGCCTACCTATACACAAACAATAAATCTGAAGAAGAAGATATCAATAAAACCATTCCTTTTATTATTGAAACAAAAAAAATCAAATACTTGGGAATAAACCTAACAAAAGAAGTAAAGGACCTATACAAAGAAAACTATAAAACACTGTTAAAAGAAATAGAAGTAGACACAAAGAAATGGAAAGACATCCCCCTCCTCATGTATTGGAAGCATTAACATTATCAAAATGGCCATCCTACCAAAAGCAATATACAGATTCAATGCTATTCCAATTAAAATTTCAATGTCATTCTTCAAAGAAATAGAAAAAATATTGATGAAAATCATAGGAGCCACCAAAAACCCCAAATAGCCAAAACCCTCCTGAAAAAAAAAGAAGGGAATGGAGGCATCACTCTCCCAGATTTCAAACTATACTACAAAGCCATAATAATCAAAACTGCATGGTATTGGAACAAGAATACACACAAGGACCAATGGGACCAAACAGAAAACCCAGAAATAAACCAATAGATTTATGGTCAACTAATCTTTGACAAAAGAGCAAAGAATATGCACTGGAGCAAAGAAAGTTTGTTCAATAAATGGTGCTGAGAAAACTGGGTTGCTACATGCAAAAGAATGAAGTTTGAATACTACCTCACACCATGCACAAAAACCAACTCAAAATGGATTAAAGAACTAGACATAAGACCTGAAACCATAAAATATATAGAAGGAAATATAGGTAAAACACTACATGACATGCCCCTCAAAGACATCGTTATAGACGCATCACCCAAAGCAGTGATAGTGAAGGCAAAGATAAACAGCTGAGACTACATCAAATTAAAGAGCTTCTGCACAGCAAAAGAGACAATAACCAAAACATAGAGACACCCCACCAACTGGGAGAACATTTTTGCACACAACACTAATGATAAAGGACTAATCACAAAAATCCACAAAGAGTTGATGAGACTCAACAAAAACAAAGAAAATAATCCAGTCAAAAAATGGGCAGAAGAGCTAAAAAAAAAACTTCTCCAAAGAGGAAATGCAAACAGCCAACAGGCATATGAAAAAATGTTCAACATCACTTGCAATCAGGGAAATGCAAATTTAAACTACAATGAGATACCATCTAACACCAGTAAGAATGGCACATATTAAAAACACTAGCAACAACAAACGTTGGCGACGATGTGGAGAAAAAGGAACACTCCTGCACTGCTGGTGGGAGTGCAAACTGGTCCAACCACTATGGAGAGCTGTGTGGAGATTCCTCAACCTACTAAACATAGAGCTTCCATATGATCCAGCAATTCCACTCCTAGGTATTTACCCAAAGGACACAGAAACATTAATTTCAAAGAGTACCTGCACCCCTATGTTTATAGCAGCACTATTTACAATAGCTAAGCTATGAAAACAACCCAAATGCCCAAAAATAGATGACTGGATCAAGAAGATGTGGTACATATTCACAATGGAATATTACTCAGCAATCAAAAAAGATAAACAAATGCCATTTGCAGCAACATGGATGGAGCTGGAATGGATCATGCTCAGGGAAATAAGCCAGAAAGAAAAAGAAAAATACCAGATGGTCTCACTCATAACAGTATGTGATCAATTCTGGAAAATGATCCATGCGAACGTGAGAAAAAAGTGTACTAGGATTTTTTGGGGTGCAGTGTCCTATAGATGTCTGTTAAGTCCATGAATTCTGTGTCTTTATTTACGGCTCTAGTGTCTTTTTTTATTTTTTGTCTCGTTGATCTGTCCATTGGTGAGAGTGGGGTGTTGAAGTCTCCCACTGTATATGTATTTTCTTTAATATCTGCTTTCAGAGCTGACAGTAATTTTCTAATACATTTTGGTGCCCCTTCATTTGGTGAGTATATGTTGATGCGTGTTATATCTGCCTGATGTATTGTCCCCTTGATCATAGTGTCCTTCTATGTCTCTTTTTACTTTTTTTAATTTGAAGTCTATTTCATCTGATATAAGTATGCCTGTTCCTGCCTTCTTTTTTTTTTTTTTTTTTGGTTCATTTTCTTATAGGATTGTTTTCCAACCTTTTACTTTCAGTCTATGTTTATCTTTTGTGGTTAAATGTGTTTCCTGGAGACAGCAGAAGGTTGGATTTTGTTTTTTAATCCAGCCTGCTACTCTGTGTCTTTTCATTGATGAGTTTAAACCATTTACATTTAGAGTTTATATTGATATGTTGACATCTGTGTTTGCCATTTTGTTTGTCTTTTTTGTGATTTTATTCCTTGCTTTATTCTGTTCTTCTTGTTCATTCCCTGTTGGTTTTGGCTTTAGGACTTCTTGTAGAATCTTTTGGAGAGGGGGTTTAGTTGTAATGAATTTCTGGAGTTTCTGTTTGTCTGAGAAGGTCCATATTTTTTTTTTTCGTAGAGGAAAGAGAGCTTTGCAGGGTAAAGTATTCTTGGTTGGCATTTGCTGTGCTGAAGTTTGCTGAATATGTTACTCCATTCTCGTAATGTTGCCCGTAATGTTTCTTTGGAGAAGTCTGAAGTTAACCCAATTGGTTTTCCCTTATAAGTTATCTGTTTCTTCCCCCTTGCCAGTTTCATTATTTTTTCCTTGTGTTGGACTCTTGCAAGCTTTACTATTAGGTGTCTTGCCATAGCTTTCTTTTCATTGTGGTAATTGGGAGTTCTCGCTTCCTATATGTCTATATTCATCTCCTTTTTCATGCTTGGGAAGTTTTCTTCAATTATCTCCTTGAATAATTTCTCAGTTCCTTTCTCTTTCCTCACCTCCTGGAATGCCTATAACTCTTACATTTCCTCTCTTCATGGAGTCTGATAATTGTCTAAGAGTCTCCTCATACTGCTTCATTTGCAATTCTCTCTCCTTTTCTCTTTTGGCTCTTTTTATTTCTGTATCTTCAATAGTACTGATCCGTTCTTCCATTTCATCAATTCTGTTTTCATTGCTTTTCCCAGAGTTCTTTATCTCCTCTAGTAATCTTTTTATCTCCTGTGTTTCTTTTCTTTCCTTTCTTAAGGTCTCAATTTCATTCTTCAGTTCAGTAATTATTTGTCTCAAATCATTTTTTTCCTTTTCATTTTCTTTCTGCTTTTTAATTAGGATGAAAATTAATTTTCTATCTGATAGGCCAAGAAGTTCTTCCATGTCATTGTTGAGCTCTGGTGACTGTATTTCTTTTTGTGGTATGTCCTCCTGCTGGCTTGCTTGTTTATTTATATTTTTTCTTCTCCCTGTTGTTTGCTTTCTAATTAGTTCTATGCATTGGGACGTTGTGCCACTGGTATTGGCGGGAATCTCTTTGGAGTGCTCCTTTAGGGGTGTCGTAAACTGTTTACCAGACTGAGACCAGCACTGGTAGGCCAAAACTCCACCAGGGTGTTGATGCTTTGTTGCTGGGCTCTGTCCCTTACAGTTCCCTCTGTCTGTATTTACTCAGTTCCAACAGGGAATCAGTTAGTTGGTGATTCAGTTCTGGTCACGAGGTGGCACCAGAGACCCGTACTTGCTGACCTATGCTTTTTCCCAGTGGTTCTCCAGAGGGGAGCACCTCAACACAGGGGCTCTTATTGAAGCTGGGTGCTGTGTCTGCCCCGTGTTCACCAGGTGTTGTGCCCGCAGCTGTATGGATCCCACGCCCTGAAGTCTGCACTCTAGGTCTCAGTTCCAGGGCTATCAGATCCAAAACACTGGCTGTCACCCTGTGCAGTGCCCGATGCTATGGTGCATCCCACACCCTGGATCCTGTGCCTAGCTCTCAGTTCCAGGATGGGGTCTTGCTCCATGCCTTATTTCCCTCCCTACCCCCGTTTGCGTGGCCCACCCTCTCTCAGTGCTGAGCGTGTTTTTGGGATCCCTGGTTTCCAACTATAGGGTGTTGGTAATTTTTTTCTGGTCACTAGGTGGCACCAGAGATCCTTCCAAGTGTCCTTTGGGAACTGTTTTTTCACCCTGTGGGTCGGGGGAACAGGGTGGGAATGGCATGGAGTGCCTCAACGGTGTGGGGGTGCTGTGTCTGCCTTGTGCCCCACCGTCGTGGAGATCCCACGCCCCTAATTTTGTGCCCCGGGTCTCAGTTCCAAAGCCCTCAGGTCCAGGATGTGGGTTGTAGCCCAGTTCAGTGTCCGCAGAAATGGCACCTTTTGCACCCCACTCCCAAGTCCAGGTGCCTGGTTTCTGATTACTCAGTGAGGGCCATTCACCTCAATGAAGGCTCCCGCACGTCTCCCAGCAAGCCTAGGTAGCAGGCGCGGGGACCTGGGCAGCCCGGATCCACGTATGCTTTTCAAGTGCACCGCTTTTCTGCACAAGCTTACCTGCTGGCCTTGGGCTATTTGTAGGTCTCCTCAGAGTCCGAAAATATTCCTTCTTTTTCAATTTTTGGGAAGAGTTTGAGAAAGTTAAGCATTAGTTCATCTTTGAAGGTTTGGTAGCATTCACTTGTGAACCCACCTGATTTTGGATTCTTGTTTCTTGGGATTACTCTTTCTATTTCCTTGCTTGTGATTTGTTTGTTCAGGGTTTCTATTTCTTTACTATTAAGTTTCAGATGATTGCATAATTCTAATAATTTCTCCATCTTTTCTAGGTTATTGAATTTGTTAATGTATAGATGGTCATAATAGTCTGTAATTGTCCTCTTAATTTCTGCAGCATTGGATGTGATTTATCCTCTTTCAGTTTTTATCCTATTTATTTTAGATTTCTCCCTTATATTCTCAGTGAGTCTTGCTAAAAACTTGTATACTTTGTTTACTTTTTCAATGAACCAGCTTTTGGTTTTGATGATGCTTTGGACTGCTTTTTAATTTTTACTTCCTTTACTTCTGCTTTGATTTTTACTATTCCTTTCGGATTTTGTTTCTCCTTCTTTTTCTGATTCCTCAATTTGAGAGATAAAGTTTTTTGCACTTGTTCTTGTTTCTTGATGTGGGCCTGTATTGTCATATATTTTCCTCTTAGTACAATTTTTACTGTATTCCATATGTTTTGAATGTTTGTGTGCTCATTCTCATAGTCTCAAAGTATTTTGTAATTTCTTGATTTACTTATTAAGCCAGTGGTCTTTTAATAGTGTGTTGTTCAGTCACCACATATTAAAAGATTTCCTTGCTTTTTTTGAAAGTTGATTTCTAAGTTTAATATCTTTATGGTCTGAGAAGACATTAGGTATAATTTCAATCTTTGTGAATTTGCTGATATTTTGTGTCCCATTATATGTTCTATTCTGAAGAATGTCCCATGTGCACATTGAGAAAAATGTATATTTTCAGATTTGAGGGTGTAATTCACTATAAATGTCTATAAGGTCCATGAGTTCCAATTCTTGATTTAAGGCTGTATCCCTGTTTATTTTCTGTCTGGTTGATCTGTTGTTTGGTGAGAGCGGGGTGTTGAAGTCTTCTACCACAAATGTGTCTTTTCCAATATTTGTTTTCAGGATTGAAAGTAGCTGTCTAATGTATTTTGTGCTCCTTCATTTGCTGAGTAAATATTGATGAGTATTATGCATTTTTGGTATATTGTTCCCTTAAACATTGAATACTGTCCTTCCCTGTCTCTTGTTACCTTTTTAAACAATTTTTTCTAATATTAATGTGACTGCACCTGCCTCCTTTGAGTCCCATTTTGATTGTAGGTTTGTTTTCTAAGCCTTTACTTTGATCCTGTGTTTGTCTTTGGAGTTTAGGTGTGTCTCCTGGAGACAATAGATGGTTGGATTCTGTTTCCTTATCCTACTATATATTTTGTGTTTTTCAGTTGGTGAGTTCAGTCCACTTACATTTAAAGTTTTTTTAATCTCTTTTATTTTTTTAATTTTTATTTTTTTTAAGATTTATTTATTTAAGGGGCGGAGCAACATGGCGGCGAGGAGACGCTGCGAGTAAGACTCCCATTAAAAAAAGTTAATAGGGAGGAAAAGCAGCAGGTCCCCAGTGAGAACTGGGACAGGGAAGATAAACGGACGACTCCAGCAAACTACCTGAAGAAGAAAGTGGCCATAAAAGAGGACTAGAAGGGAGGAAAGCGCAGAACCCTGCTCCCCTCCCCCACCCACAGAGTCGGCACTCTCCGACCGGCAGAGAGGAGGAAAAAAACAAACTAAAACAACCAAAAATAACAAACTACGCAGCAAGCGGGACTGTGAGTGGAAAGGAACTATTGCAGCCACCACACCCCGTGAACGGGAGCTGTGGAGAACCCTGCAGGATTCGCCTCAGCGGTGAGCGAACGGCTCCAGCGCCATTAGAGAACAACAGACTCAAGACCCGCACACAGCCCCGGGCCGGCCGGTAAGCTTCCGTGGAAAAGCAGCGTGCTTGGTGCGCTTGAAAAGCAAACGCGGATCGGGATCGCGGCTGCCCAGGTCCCCGCACCTGCGACCTAGGCTTGCGGGGAGACGCACGGAGGTCCTCACTGGGGTGAAAGTCCCTCACTGAGTAAGCAGGAACCAGGCGCCCAGGCACGGGAGCGGGTGCAAAAGGCACCATTCCCGCGCCACTGAACTGGGCTACAGTCCGCGTCCTGGACCTGAGGGCTTTGGAACTGAGACCCAGGGCACGAAATTCGGGGCGTGGGTTCTCCACGACGGTGGGGCACAAGGCAGACACAGCACCCCAAAGCCGTTGAGGTTTACCCTACCATTCCCGCTCTGTTCCCTGTCCCACGGGGTGGGGGGAGGCGAAAAACAGCCCCCCCAAGGACAATAGGAGAGATCTCTGGCACCACCTAGCGACCAGGAAAAAAAAAGTCACTAACACCCCATAGAACAGGAAATTTCTTAAGACTGCTTGAAAAGGGCAGAAGGCTCCCAGAGGAGACAGTGGCCAGCTGGGAAGTTAGCCCACGCCAGGCCCCTTCCGACCAGCAGTCTGAGACACAGAGGGAAAAGGTACCCACGGCTGGGGCAGACTGGGCGCGCAGAAGAGTGTGCCGGAGACCGGAAGCGCAGGGACTGAGTCCCGCGTTGCCATTTTAGAACAGGGACATTTCTTCAGTAAAGACTGCCTGAAACCAGCATAAAGCTCCCTCAGAAGCCAGAGATGGCTCCTGGAGGAGCCAGAGGGGAGCGGAGAAGTTCACCCAAGATGCCGGCCAGTCCGAGCAACACAGTGTCCCAATGCATACGACATTTTAGAAAACAGACAGTAGGGAGTAGAAGAACCACACGCAACCTAACAACTCCTCAGGAAAAAAGCACACCACAAAAAGAAAACCACCCTCCAGATTACAACGACAGTAACTTGGAAGAACTTCTGAGACTTCCAGAAAGAGAATTTAAAATTGCTGTGATTAAAACACTGACAGAAGTCATAAAGGAAAACAATGATATGAGAAAAATAATCAACGATCAGAAGAATGAAATTGAGTCCGTAAAGAGGGAAGCAAAAGAAACACAGGAGATCAAAGAATTAATGGAGGAACTAAAGAACTCTGGGAAAACCAATGAAAGCAGAATAGATGAAATGGAAGAACGAATAAGTACTCTTGAAGACACAGAAATAAAAAGAACCAAAACAGAAAAGGAAAGAGAAGTACAAAGGAAAAAGAATGAAGAAAGACTTCGGGAACCATATGACTCCATGAGGAAAGGAAATATAAGAGTTATAGAGATTCCAGAAGGAGAGGAGAGAGATGTAGGAACAGAGAAAATATTCCAGGAGATAATTGGAGAGAACTTCCCAAATGTGAAGAAGGAGCTGAAAATTGATATACAAGAAGCAAGAAGAACACCAAACTTCCACGACGAAAGGAAAAATACAGCAAGACACATAATAGTAAAGCTCCCAAGAATCCAGGACAAGGAAAAAATAATGAAGCTGGCAACAGGGAAGAAACAGATAACATTCAAAGGAAAGCCAATCAGGCTGACATCGGACTTCTCTGAAGAAACTCTACGGGCAAGGAGAGTGGAGGGACATAGTCAACAGACTCCAAGAAAACAGATGCCAACAAGAATAATCTATCCCGCAAAGCTCTCCTTCCTCTATGAAGAAAGAATAAGGACCTTCCCAGACAAACAGAAACTCTGGAATTTCATTAAGACTAAACCCCCACTCCAAAAAATACTACAAGGAATCCTAAAGCCAGAACCTCAGAGGGACGAATAACAACGAAAGAAGGCCAAAAAAAAAAAAAGTTATTAAAAGAATAAATAAATAAAATCAAAGGAAAGACAAACACAATGGCAAATACAGATGCTAACATATCAATATTAATTCTAAATGTAAATGGACTAAACTCTTCAATAAAAAGACACAGAGTTGCAGCCTGGATTAAGAAACAAAACCCAACCTTTTGCTGTCTCCAGGAAACACATTTAGCTACAAAAGATAAAAATAGGCTCAAAGTTAAAGGATGGAAAACAATCCTACAAGCAAATGGACCAAAAAAGAAAGCAGGAACAGCTATACTTATATCAGATAAAACAGACTTCAAACTCAAAAAAATAAAAAGAGACCCCAATGGTCATTACATTATGATCAAGGGGACAATATTTCAAGAAGAAATAACACTCATTTACATATACTCACCAAACGAAGGAGCACCAAAATATATCAGACAACTGTTGTCCTCTCTGAAAACAGACATCAGAGAAAACACATACGTAGTGGAAGACTTCAACACACCACTATCAACAATGGATAGATCAACAAGACAAAAAATAAGTAAAGAAACTAAAGCTCTAAATAAGGACCTAGAGCATTCGGTCTTAACAGACATCTATAGAACACTAAACCCCAAAAAATCGGAGTACACATTTTTCTCAAGTGAACACGGATCATTCTCCAGGATCGATCACATACTGGGGCACAAGACAAACATCAACAGATACACAAAGATTGAAATCATACCAACCATCTTTTCTGACCATGAAGGCATCAAACTAGAAATAAACCATAAAAGGAGGCAAGGAACTTTCCTACCTCATGGAGATTTAAAACCACACTACTGGAAGACCACTGGACTAAAGAGGAGATCAAAGAAGAAATTAAAAAATTCTTTGAATTGAATGACAAGGAGGACACCAATATCCTAAATGTATGGGATGCAGCAAAAGCAGTAATAAGAGGAAAATATATAGCAATAGAAGCTCACATCAAGAAACAAGAAAGAACTCAAAGAAACAACCTAATCTCAAAGCTCAAAGATCTAGAAAAAGAACAACAAAAAAACCCCAAAACCAGTAGAAAAAAAGAAATAATAAAAACCAAAGCAGAAATAAATGAAATTGAAACTAAAAAAACAATCCAAAAGATCAATGAAACCAAGAGCTGGTTCTTTGAAAAAATCAATAAAATAGACAAACCCCTAGCCAGGCTCACAAAGGAAAAAAGGGAGAAAGCACAAATAAACAGGATCACAAACGAAAGAGGAGAAATCACAACAGACACAGCAGAAATCAAAAGAATAATCAGTAACTACTATGAACAGTTATATAGAAACAAGTTCAACAATCTAGAGGAGATGGACAAATTCCTACAACTCTACAATCACCCAAAGCTAGATAAAGAAGAAATAGAACACCTAAACAGACCAATTACAAGCAGCAAAATTGAAATGGTAATCAAAAACCTCCCCAAAAACAAAAGCCCAGGACCTGATGGATTTACAAATGAATTCTACCAAACATTCAGAGACGAATTAGTGCCTATCCTTCACAAACTCTTCCAAAAAATTGAGAAGGAAGGGACAATACCAAACACGTTCTATGAAGCCAACATTACACTAATACCAAAACCAAACAAGGACAACACAAAAAAGGAAAACTACAGGCCAATCTCCCTAATGAACACTGATGCAAAAATCCTCAATAAAATTTTAGCTATCAGAATCCAACAATGTATCCATAAGATAATTCACCACGACCAAGTAGGATTCATTCCAGGGACACAAGGATGGTTTAACATCCGAAAATCAATCAACGTTATCCAACACATCAACAAAAAGAAATATAAAAACCATATGAGAATATCAATAGATGCTGAGAAAGCTTTTGACAAAGTGCAACACCCATTCATGATAAAAGCCCTTGAAATTCTTGGGATACAAGGAACATACCTCCACATTATAAAGGCCATCTATGACAAGCCAACAGCCAGTATCATTCTCAATGGTGAAAAGCTGAAAGCAATTCCATTAAGATCTGGAACAAGACAAGGATGTCCACTCTCACCACTGCTTTTCAATATAATACTGGAAGTCCTAGCCAGAGCAATAAAACAAGAGAAAGACATCCAAGGAATCCAAATAGGAAAAGAAGAACTCAAACTATCACTATTTGCAGATGATATGATAATATACGTAGAGAACCCCAAAAACTCCACAGAAAAACTAATTCAACTCATCAATCAGTTCAGTAAAGGGGCAGGATACAAAATCAACACGCAAAAGTCAGTAGCCTTCCTATACACAAACAATAAATCTGAAGAAGAAGAAATCAAAAAAACCATCCCTTTTATTATCGATACAAAAAAAATCAAATATTTGGGAATAAATCTAACAAAAGAGGTAAAGGACCTATACAAAAAAAAAAAAACTATAAAACACTGTTAAAAGAAATAGAAGAAGACACAAAGAAATGGAAAGACATCCCCTGCTCATGGATTGGAAGAATAAACATTATTAAAATGGCCATCCTACCAAAAGCAATATACAGATTCAATGCTATTCCAATCAAAATTTCAATGTCATTCTTCAAAGAAATAGAACAATTATTGATGAAATTCATATGGAATCACAACAAACCCCGAATAGCCAAAGCTCTCCTGAAAAAAAAAGAAGGGAATGGAGGCATCACACTCCCAGACTTCAAACCATACTACAAAGCCATAATCATCAAAACTGCATGGTATTGGAACAAGAACAGACATACAGACCAATGGAATCGAATAGAAAATGCAGAAATAAACCCACAGATCTATGGTCAACTCATCTTTGACAAAGGAGCAAAGACTATGCACTGGAGCAAAGAAAGTTTGTTCAATAAATGGTGCTGGGAAAACTGGGTCGCTACATGCAAAAGAATGAAGCTTGACCACTACCTCACACCATACACAAAAATCAACTCAAAATGGATTAAAGAACTAGACATAAGACCTGAAACCATAAAATATATAGAAGGAAATATAGGCGAAACACTACGTGATTTGCACATCAAAGACATCTTTACAGACACATCACCCAAAGCAGTGATAGTGAAGGCAAAGATAAACAGCTGGGACTACATCAAATTAAAGAGCTTCTGCACAGCAAAAGAGACAATAACAAAATCAAAGAGAAACCCCACCAACTGGGAGAACATTTTTGCACCCAACACTAATGATAAAGGACTGATCACAAAAATCTGCAAAGAGCTGATGAGACTCAACAACAACAAAGAAAATAATCCAGTTAAAAAATGGGCAGAAGAGCTAAAAAGAAACTTCTCTGAAGAGGAAATACAAATGGCCAACAGGCATATGAAAAAATGTTCAACATCACTTGTCATCAGGGAAATGCAAATCAAAACTACCATGAGATACCATCTTACACCAGTGAGAATGGCACATATTAAAACAAAAAAAAAAAAAACTAGCAACAACAAATGTTGGCGAGGGTGTGGAGAAAAAGGAACTCTTCTGCACTGTTGGTGGGAGTGCAAACTGGTCCAACCACTATGGAGAGCTGTGTGGAGATTTCTGGACCTACTAAACATAGAGCTTCCATATGATCCAGCAATTCCACTCCTAGGTATTTACCCAAAGGACACAGAAACATCAATTCCAAAGAACACCTGCACCCCTATGTTTATAGCAGCACTATTTACAATAGCTAAGCTTTGGAAACAACCCAAATGCCCAAAAATAGATGACTGGATCAAGAAGAAGTGGTCCATATACACCATGGAATATTACTCAGCATTCAAAAAAGATAAGCACATGCAATTTGCAGCAACATGGATGGCGCTGGAAGGGATCATGCTCAGCGAAATAAACCAAAAAGAAAAAGAAAAATACCGGATGGTCTCACTCATAGCAGGAATCTAGAAAACTTAAATAAGAGACCAGGAAAATGAATAACTATAAGAAAGTGAAAATCAGAATCAACAAAAAACTTTGAAACAGAGACACTTTTGTGGGGGTGGGGCGCGGGAGGGGAGGGATTGGGATCAGAAAGGGGGGGTTGCAACTGTATGGGGAATATAAAAATAAAATTTATTATTTAAAAAAAAAATAAAAATAAATAAATAAAGTAGTGACTTAAAAAAAAGATTTATTTATTTATTTATACAAGCACTGGATACAATCAGAAGCATGGGAGGGTGAGAGAATTCACCAGAGCCATAGCGGGGAACAGAACAGGCAGACTGATGAAATACACTGCTGAGGGGAGCAGCGGGCATGGCAGGAGAGGTCTGCGTGCCATGTGGGACCCTCGCTGGTGGCCGGGGATTGAACAGGTGCTGCAGAGGCTGCAGGCAGCTTTGCAGCCCAGCACTCAACTGCTGTGCCACCCGGGGAGGCCCCACTTACATTTAAATTTTAAAGTTGTTGCTATTTTATCCTTAATTTTTTGAGTCAGTCTATTTACTTATTCAGTTCTTTGGGTATGTTCCTCTCTTCAGTATTGTTATGTAAGCTCATTTCAGTATTTGCTGGAGGGTGGTTTAGTTTTTGCAAAATCCGTGAGTTTATGTTTGAAAGGTCCTTTTTCCCTCATCATATCTGAAGGAGAGTCCTGTAAGATAGCATATTCTCAGCTGGCAGTTTTTCTCTGTGTATTTGGAAGACATTATTCCATTCTTTACTTGCTTATAGTGTTTCTTCAGAGAAGTGTGATGTTGAACTGGGTTATCTGCTTCTTCCTTCTTGCCAGCTTCAATATTCTTTTTTTGTCCTGAACTCTTGGAACTTTCACTATTATTTGTCTTTATGTCAATTCCACTGTGTATAGGTAGCCAAAGTTCTGAGTTTGTACATTGTACATTTCCCCCTTCTTTAGATTTGGAAAGTTTTCCTCCATTGTTTCTTAAAATACATTCTCTATTCCTTTCTCTCTCTATTCCCCTTCTAGCATTCCCATTATTATGTTACTCTATTATGTTTCTCTTTCCTTCTCTGCCTGAATTATTTGCACATATGCATCTTCAATTAATTTCACTGACTCAATATTCCATTTGTTCTATTCTACTTCCGTGGATTTTCCTGAAATTTTCCTGTATTTCTCTTTTTTAAATCCTAAAGCTCCATTTTTATCTTATTTAGAACTTCATCTTCTGCATCTTCATCTTCTGTCTTCAATTCACTGTCTTTATTTCTAAGGACTCTCATTTTGTCCTGAGTTTTCTTCCATTTCTTTGAAGTTCTTTTCCATTGCAATTCTAAACTCAGTCTGTGCTAGGGATAACTTTTCTCCATGTTTATGAATTGGGGTTTTGGAGATTCGTACTCTCTTTGCTATACTATTTCCTTGAGAACTTACATTGCCTTTTGTTAGGTTCTTCTCTTCAGTATTAGCTTGGTACCCAGCTGCTAGATTTAGAACTTTCTCTGAGCATGATTTCTCTCTCCTCATTGGCCAGGGGTCACATCTATCTGTGTGAGCAGCTGCTTTGGTCTCACTGGACGTTGCAAAGCCTCTGGCCAGTCTGCAAGTGCTTGTGGGGACTTATGGGAAGTGATGAGGACTCTGGCCACTGTGGCTGCTTCCCTGGTGCAGATCCAGAGTTTCACTGGTCTCAATAGGTGATGGTGGGATATTGCATGTGGTTGTAAGGACTCTGGTCATTCTGGCACCTTCTTTGGCATGGGGATGGTTCATACCAGTCTGTATGGGCATTGACAGGGTCTCATGGGAAGTTATAATGTATCTGCCAGTCTGTGCTGATGGGTCTTGCAGATGGTTGCAACTCCTCTAGCTACTCTGGTATCTTCCCCAATGTAGGTCCAAGGTCTCATAGGTCTAGGTGGGCTGTGGCAAGGTCCCACGGAAATCTGGAAAGGCAGGGTCTCATCGAAGATTGCAAATCCTCTGCCAATCTTGCCAGGCTATGGCAGTGTCTTGCAGGAGGTCACAAGACTGACTGCTCTATTACTTTTTTATTTTGAATGTCAGGATGCTGAGTCCAAAGCACTCTGCAAAATTTCTGGACTGTACTTTCCATAGGGGTTTAAGAATTCCCCAACTATTTGGGGGAAAATACCGACAAGCGATCTCAGAAAAGCCCAATTGAAATAGTGCATCCTCCTACAGTCTGTGCATGATTTACTACTTGTCAGCCCTGACTCTGAATCTTGTCTGGAGAATACCACATTAAGTTTAAAACATTTGGCAGAATGTGGGTACAAGGTGTGTCATCAGAAGGCTCAAATAAACAAGCAAAATGTGGTATAGTTGGGATTTGAGATTAATAAAGACAAATTAAGCCTCATCACTCAGAGAAAACAGGTGATTTCAGCTCTTAAAGTGCCCAGCAATTGAAGGCAATTGTGTGGGTTTTTTCAGGTATGGCTGGGTTTTGTAGAATTTGGATCCCCAAAATTCAGCTATTAGCAAAAACTCTATATAAAGTCTTCAAAGGCCCGGGCTATAAATCTTTGTTTTGAACTCTCGGATGTCAACAAGACTTTGATAAAATAAAAGCATGTTAATCTTAGCAATAGCCTTATAGCTGCCAGCCAGTTAAGAAGACTTTCCCACTCCATGTGCACAAGAGACAGGGAATTGTCCTAGGAGTGTTGGTCCAATTATTAGGACAAAAAATGCAGCCCATTACATACCTGTCCCAAGAACTGGGTAACACCACTAAAGGAAGTTCTCTGTGTCTGCAGGCTATAGCTGCCACTTGTAACCTTCTGCATGGAACAAAGAAATTTACCTTAGGTCATTTCTTCACTGTGTATGTGCCACAGCAGGTTTTAACATTGCTAGAATAGAGAAGTGGACTTTGGTTGACTTTTGGGCACATGAGAATTATAAAGTAGTTCTACTAGATAATTCTACTATGCAGCTGCAAGTCATTAGCTCTTTAAATGCAGCTCTCTTGCTCCCAGTGCATGCAAAGAACCTTGAGTATGACAGCTTAACCCATAACTGTCTAGAAACTTCTGAAACAGTGTATGCTAGCTGACCAGATTTTTCTGATCAGCCCCTGCCAGATACTGAATGGGAACTATTTAAAAAACAGAAGCAGTTTTATGGAACAGGGCAACTGATATGCAGGACATGCAGTGGAGATTCTTCAGGGCCCCACAGAAGCAACTCTAGGCACTCCCAGAAAAGGTATTTGTGAAGAGGGGTCAACTGTTAGCCTGGACCAGAGCTCTGGAACTCTCTCAAGGCAACAGGGTGAACATATACATTGGATTTAAGTATTATATCATGATTTTACATGCACATGGTACCATATAGAACAAAAGAGTCCTCTTTATCCCCAGCAAAAAAGATATTTAACACCAACTAGAGATCTTGGTTTTACTGAAAACAGTTAGCTTTGCCATCAACCATAGGGGTTATGCATTGTCCCTGCCACCAGGGAGATAGTTTTGAAATTATACAAGGCAGCAGAGAAGAGCACTGTGGACTAAGGCAACATGATTATTTTGCTCTCTGTAAGTATTCATCCCCTCAAAGATTTGTTTCAATTTGTTCTGAAATCTACTGAAGAAGCTGAGGAAAGGGCACATGAATGGAGACTTACTAACTTTGACCCTACCTCCACTTGGAAAATGAGCTGACATAATACTCCTCTCAGATACCCACATACACCCTTGGTGTTGAAACATCTACATGTTGGATCTCACTATGGGACAGATGCTTTGCCAGAGACCATGTATCCATATTTAAGGACCATGAATCCATATTTGAGGGGCTCTTATTTGCAAAGAGTGGCTCAGTGGACACAATGTTGCCATTCATGCACCATGCATAACTCCAAGACTACTTACACCCTAAAACTACTAGGATTCCATATCAGGACATATGCCTTTTTGAATATTAGCAAATTGATTTTATCCAAATGCCCAGTGCTAACTATCTGTATCTATTAGTCATTGTGGATACCTTCTTGGGATGGGTGGAAACATTTCACACCAGGAAACCTTCAGAGGTTGCCAAACAACTTTTCACTTTGAATTGCCCAACTCTACTCAGAATGACAGTGAACCTGTGTTTGTTTCAGAAGTTATTCAGAAAGTAGACAATGCCTTACAGATTACTTGGAAACTACACAGTACCTAGACACTGTGATCTACAAGAGAAGCTGAGGAAAGGAATCATTACCTAATGAAGCCCATGGTGAAACTATGCCAAACAACACACTTGTGTTGGCACAGTTATTGTTTATCACCCTCCTTTTGAAAACAGCAGCTCCTAAAAGTGGGCTACGTTTAAGCCCCTTTGAAATTGTCTTTGGAAGCCCATTCCAAACTTACAATTTTGAATACTCCATCAGACACTGACCAAGAAAGTAGATCAAACTATATGTAGAATATACCCAGGAAGTTTTAGCTGTAACTCATAACTTTCCACTCACTGGGATCTCTCTGCCTCCAGAAGTACCACTGCATCTTATCAGATCTGGTGAATGAGCCTTTCTCAATATCTGGCAGAGTGGGGATACGCTTGCCCAGCTGTCAGAATAGCAGTATGTTCCTTTTCATGTTTTGCTAACCACTTGAAGATTTTGCTATCCCTTCTTTAAAAAAAAAAAAAAAACTTGCTGGTATAAATCCCTGGGAGCATCATTCCAAAATAAGAAAACCCTGAAAGTTGATGACGTGGAGACCAAAACCCAGTGAACCTGTCAAATTCCTGAGATACTTATTTAAGAAAAATACAAAAATTTAAAATTTTTTTTCATCTTCTATTGGAAGAGACCACAGGATTAACTTTTTAGTGAACACTGGAAACCCTAAGATGATGAACCCTAAGGCCATGAGCCTTGGTAATTGCTCCTTAACTTTTCACCTTCTGAAGTCTAAGGTATGAAAATGGGATCTGAAACCATCTGACCTCTGCTGAGAACACTCTGCTTTGGGAATTTGATTTTGATTACATGGTGAAAAAATCTGGTTTTCATTTTAGCTTTTAATTTTTGACTTGCAAAGTTTTTATTTTTGTGAAGTTTTTTTTAATATGGTCTTTTTGTTTGATTTTTTTCCCTTTGTATATATGTGGTTCAGGTAAACAGTCTGTCTGCTTCAATGTGAGTATGCAGGCAGTGGTGAAAAGAATGTAGCCTCAGAAAACTAAGGTTTGGGGCCTGCCTGGTGGCGCAATGGGTTAAGACACAACCTATGAAACTACCCGCAGCCTCTGCAGCATGAGTTCGATCCCCGGCCGACCAGGGAGCTACCCACATGGCACAGCAGACCTCTCCTGTCTCACTGGCTGGCCCCTCAGCAGTGTATTTCAGTAAATCTTCCTGTTCTGTTCCCCAATCTGTCTCTTGTGACTCCTCTCACCCCCCACACCTCTGGCCTGTACCCCAGTTCTTGTATGCATAAATAAGTAAATCTTAAAAAAAAAAAAAAAGAAAACTAAGGTTTGTCCTCACAAGTAAGCAGAGAGAAAGCTCTATATCTTTGCAGACATGTGTAAAACTTCATTTACATAAAATAGTTCATGCGGGTTAAATAAAAAATACTAAGGGTGTTCCTGTGTCTATATGTTGTATGTCTGTATCTATCTAATTGTTTTGGGCCTCCAGAAATTGGTACAGGCAGTGCCCATAGAAATTATAAGCTCGAAAATATAATGGTATCTGGTATCCGTGCTTCTGGGGAAGTGAGGCCTGGGATAATCTTCGCTTAATGAAAACTAATTTGTAATTTAATGGTTAGGTTTTGAACATATGTATATATATATATATATATTTGAAGCTGCTATGAAATGTATTTTTTTTTCCTTTTTACCTATGTTACTTGTGTTGGGCATGTGCTGTAGAGAAGAGGCAGTTTGAGGTGAACTGCTTAAGTCTTTAGACATCAGATAAAATGGGAGCTGGGAAATTGAAGGTTTTTTGAAGTTTAAGAATTTCAGTCATGGAATTCTAATAAGTTAATGTTTGGTAGAGGAAAATGTTTACTTCTGTAATGAGATATAAGGAGATGTGAAGGGTCTAATCCTGTTAGCTTTGTGCTAGTAGTCTAGTCAGAGCTTTGATTTCTTAAAATGTCACTGTTGAATAATTAAATGTTTTCTCTAACATGTATGAGGAACCTTGCCAAAAAATCTAAATAAAAAAATGCAATCTTTGACTTGAGCAGAGAAAGTTTTGTGAAACCTCAGCAGAGTGCCTGACACACTCCATAATATTTTTCCCTTTCTTTATGGGGAAAATAGTGACAAGGTTGACCTATTTAATATTTATCTGGTAAATTGGAACTTAATTGGAAGCCCTGTTGTTAGACAAACATTTCACCTTATCATATACATGCTATTAATATTGGTGTTCTAAAAATTATTATGCGAAACTTCCTAAATATCTGATATGTTCTGATATAATATTGCCAGTCAATTCTGGTTGTTCTCAAACGTTGTAAGTTATAATATGAACAAATTTCCTTGTCAACTATGCTATTATCAGATTTTTAATGTCAGTTATTGCAGATTTTAACATATATGGAAACTGTTTCTGAAGAAATTAATAGGAGGAAGACCTCAGTAATATTTTAAGACGGAACTCAAGATTGAGCATTTTCTACATAGGACTGAATGAACTTAATAAGATTTTGTTAGAAATATTATTTGTTTTATTTAATTCAAGGAAAATCCCTTTTAAAAAAGTATTGGCAATATGATCACATCATTCAGATTTTGATTGGAAAGTGGAGACATTCTGGAAGTCGACAATGAGCTGAGGAAAAAAAGAGTCTGCTACCTTGCTGCAGGGTTTTAGAGACCTCGGAGGAGAGTCAGAAAGCTTACTTCCATTGGCAAGTCTGGAGATCCTAGACAGAAAGGCCTTGGGAACCCTGAGAACAGGAAACCTACTGAAAGGTACAAATGTTGCACATGGAGTCAGAAATGTTGCATGGCTCCTGAGCCCTGGATGTAAAGTCCCAACAAAGTAACAAAAATTTTACTTGTTTATTCTGTCCTATGCCAAAATAGATCAAATAGATAGAAATTAGATTAGTTTACTAATGTATTTTGCCATTCTATTTGATATATTGGGATGAAAAGAAAGAGAAAATTATTTTACTAAAAGCATTTCTTAATATTTTTGAGATTTTTTTCTTTCTTGGCTTCCATTATTCCAGAAATGGAGGACTTTGTCACACTAGCTATGCATGTATAATGCCTCATAATTGATTGCTATTTATTTTGAATACACTGCAATCCTGGTGAAAGCTACCTTCCTGAGACCACACCCAGGCATCCATATTTCATCAAGATAGAAAAAGTCTCAAAAATTGAAAGTGAGATTTACAATAGGTAAGCTATGGAAACAACCCAAATGCCCAAAAATAGATGACTGGATCAAGAAGATGTGGTACATATACACAATGGAATATTACTCAGCAAAATCAAAAAAGATAAACTCATGAAATTTGCAGCAACGTGGATGGAGCTGGAAAGGATCATGCTCAGCAAAATAAGCCAAAAAGATAAAGAAAAATACCAGATGGTCTCACTCATAACAGGAATTTAGAAAACCTAAATAAGGGACTAGGAAAATACTAATTATAATAAAGTAAAAATGAAAATCAACAAGCAACTATATATCAGAGACACACTATGGTGGGGGGAAGGTAGTAGGATCAAAACAAGGGGGGATGGGGGCCCTTCCTGGTGGTGCAGGCAGTTGAGCTCAGTGCTGTGAAGGTGTCTGCAGCCTCTGCAGTGCCGGTTCGATCCCTGCCAGCCTTGGAGGAACCCACATGTTGAGCAGACCTCTCCTGTCTCGCCCGCTGCTCCCCTCAGCAGTGTATTTCATCAGTCTGCCTGTTCTGCTCCCCACTCTGTCTCTGGTGAATCCTCTCACCCTCCCGTGCCTCTGGCCTATAACCCAGTTCTTGTATAAATAAAATAAATCTTAAAAAAACAAAACAAAACAAGGGGGGTGGGAATTGTATGGGGACTATAACCAAGATGAAAATGCATACATTGTGCAAAAATGAAAAATGATGTAAAAATATATAAAATTAAAAATTAAAAAAATTGAAAGTGGGGAAATTTTAAGAGGAACGATGAGGAACAACATGCCAGTCAGTGGGTGGTGCTCATAGCCGACTCAATAGTAAGTCAAACTTTCCAGATTCCATCTCTTGAGTGGAGTCTAATGGGAAAAAGGGCCAGAATTGGGGCATCTGGCAGCTAAGTTGCTAGACCTTTTGACAATTAAGCCACAGGGACTTTAGCAGTTAAGATGGCTGTTTGGCAGTTGCACATCTGGGGCTTCAACAGCACTGCTAGTGGAGATGTGTCTGTGGAGAAGCTACTAGTTTGTCATGTATAAATTTTCTATCTTTCTCTCTTATTCTCTCTTTCTCTTTCTCTCTCTCTGTCTCTCTCTCTCTCTCCACTCCCTTTCCTCACTCCCTTTGTAAAGACATCATGTTATTGCTTCTCACCATGTCTCTGTTTTGGGTTTTTTTTTTCCTGCATTCTTTAATTTGCAGATGAGGACCCATCAACAAGGTCAACCCCCATGACCCAGGTTTGTCCTATTTCAGTAATGTTTTACTGACTACTTTCACCTTGCATAGTGTTTTGAAGGTAAAACCATGGTGTAATTTGTACATCAATACTTCAGTCCCTTTATGATTGAATAATAGTTCATTGTATACATACCACTTGAGTTGAAAGAAATTTAAGTTATCTCCACTTTTTGGCAATTATAACCAATGCTATGAACATTCATGTATAAGTTTTTATAGTATATGATTTGTATTTCTCTCATATGTATCTAAATATATAGAGATATATGGGTGTATATATCTAAGAGTGGAATTGCTGCATTATATGGTAACACTATGTGTAATTTTTTGAGCTACTGCCAGGATTTACAAAACCAATGGCACCATTTTACATTTTTCTAGAAGTGAATGAGGATTTCAATTTTTCCATACCTTGTCAACACTTGTTATTATCTGCTTATTTTATTACATCTAACCGACTAGGTGTTAAATGTTATTTTATTGTGGTTGCGACTGGTATCTTCTAATGACTGATTATAATCAACATCTTTTCATATGCATTTTTATCTTTTCTGTATGTCTTTGGAGAAATGTCTATTTACATCTTTACCCATTTTTTTTTATTGAGTTACCATTTATCATCTGTTACAAAATCTCTTCCCATTATTGTTCTACCAAATAATCTGGAGGACTTTCACAAAATGTCCTTTCACTTCTCACAGTGATGGCAACCTCCATGATATGACTTTCTCTGGCCAATAAAATGTGAGCAGAAGTATCAGGCATAAGCAGAAGCCAGATAGATTCACCATGTCTAATTTTCTGTACACCATGAGCAATTTGTTTCATAAGTTGTTCCATCAGCCTGTGTTTCAAAATAGAGATGACATGAAAGACAACTAAAGTTGATCACCAGCAGATATGTAGCATTTGTTTTCATGCATCACTTAGATGCTTGGCGACATTTGTTAAAAAAGCATAAACCTACATGCTAAAGGATACACTTGGCCTATATGCTATGTGACCGGCTCCATTATCCCTCTAAGGTCCTTGATTGGCATTCAAGACCTTGAAAACCAGCCTTATTGATCTCTTAGCCTTATTTCTAGGTTATTCCCTCAATCACTCTATACTCTAAACAAAACAATATATATTGAGAACCTGGAATTCATCTCTCTCTCTCTCTCTCTCTCTCTTTCTCTCTCTCTCTCTCTCTGTGTGTGTCTCTCTCTCTTCCCCTGCCTCTCACAATTCCTGCCTTTTCCTCTCCTTCTCTCTCTTCATCCCAAGCCCTGGCTCTTTGTCCAAGTTGTTCCTTATTACTAGACTAATAATAACAGCTATATTTGCCTATCATTTTCTATATGTAAAATGCATATGTGGTCACATTTCCTTTCACTCTACCCTGAGAATTGGGTCATGTATCTCATTTCACATATCAACATGTGCTTTAGATTTACTCTTCCTGGAGCACCCAGATGAGGGTAGAATAAAACCCTTCTTTGAGTCATTATGCTATAATAATAACTATAGGTAGCTTTTACTGAACATTTACTAAATGGCAGACATTATGATGAAGCACTGTGAATGAGTTATGCTTAATCTATGTAGAGAAATTACATGCAAGAGTGATGCCAGCATTATGATGGCATAAGGCACTTCCCTACTTCCTTTGTTTCTAGTATTTAAAATCCAACTGATGGATCAACTATGGATTAGTGACAGTTCCATTGTTCACCATACCAGGATACCAGAAATATTCATGCATTTGTGCATGAGAAGGTGGGTAAATCAGGTATTGTGGAGATAATTCAGTCAAGGAAAGCAGAGACTGCTGAATGACCAGCTTGATCTAAGGCTCTGGAGAGTGGATTACAGAGGCTCACAGAGACCCCACACTCTCGGAACAAGTGAATGTCAGAGCAACTGAGGAGAAACAGTGCACAGACCAGAAACCCAATGAAGAGGGAACACAAAAATTCCCTCTCCCACCCTGCAGTATCAGAGTCAGTATCCCACAACCAGCTGACAGAAAGACTAGTTCTATTCTCTCCTCACCCCCAATTTCCACTGATGTAGTAGTAGAATCATAGCATGTTGGTTACCCTTATCATCTTCTCCTGGTTGCAAGTGGTGATGCACAGCAATAGCCATAATAGCCTCAGCAATAAGCAGAGACCAAAAATTAAAGTCAGAGCTCCATCTACTGTGGAAAATAAGCAAGACATCTAACTATAAAGCTGCTGAAATTATCAATAAATCAAGTAAAACCAGATTTAAAACAAACAGGGGTGGGGCAAGATGGCAGTGCAGGGAAGATGCTGGGCTTATCTCCTCCATATACTGCCAATAAGATTGCAGCACCAGAACAAGGTCAGTAAGTCCTGAAGGAAAAATAGATTATTATAACATACTCTAAGAGTAATGTCCATAGGAGGGGACCTGAGTGGACAGTGGAACAGGCCAAGCAGGCAGCCCACCTGGGGAAGCAGGTGAGGCTCAGTAGACAGGTGAACCTCCATGGCCTGGCAGGCCCTGCAAGCAGACCAGCAAAACCGGCAACCCCCTTTCTTGTTAATCCTCAGCAGACCTCAGTGAGCCCCCTTCAAGCCCCAGGGTAGGTCCCAGACCTGCAATAGCAGGCCCCCACAGACACCTGTGAAGACCTTTGAGAACTCCAAGGAGGGTCCAAGAAGCAGCCTGTTGTAGTAGCACTCAGATAATTCAGCAAGCTTTAGGAGAGTACCTGGAAGCAGATCTGCCAAGTGAACCCCCTCTACTCTCAACAAGCTCTGGGGAAGGCACTAGAATCCAGTCCACAATAGAAGGACTTCCTTCCCAAATCTGAGAAAACCCAGGATCTGTTCTGGTACCACCACCAACCACATTGGTCATAAGCCCCTCACAGAATGCAGCAACTACTAGGAGGGTCTTGGATGCAGCCTTCACCACAGTAAATCCTAGCATATGTAAGGAAGTTCTTGGACAGGACTGGGAAGCAAATGTACTATCATAGGCTGCCATGGACCCCAGAAGGCTCCAAGTGAGGGGAGAGGTTCTAAAAGCAGCTCAGAGCCATAGGTCCTGCAAGCAGTGGAGCAGCTCTACAAAGGGGAGCTGACATACTAGGTCTTGATAGAGATAACTGCATGGTCCGGTCTCCACATGCTGTGGCCCTTGGAGCAGTGAACCAAAGGGACACCATTCAGACACATAGTCTCTTGAATAGGGATAGGATTGATTATCCCTTAGTAAGCAAAGACCAGTACAGATTTCAACAAGGTTGACACTGCAAATATTCATACTGCATTGATAGCAGATAGGTGGAGAGAAGAACGTATAAAAATTTATCTCAAGTAGGGTGGCAGGGAAGTCAGGTCAGCCAAAGGCCCTGCAGAGAGGAGGGCAGATATTATGTGGAGCATATTCCCTTGAAAGAAAGGGAAACTTCATGGTGGAGGGCCACACAGACTAGGTCCCCACTAAAGATAAAAGCAGAGCAGACATTATGATCTCTACTTCCTCTTCCCACCCTCTAGGACTGGTATTTAATTCCTGAGGTGCACTGAGAGCACAGAGACTGCCAAATCTCTCATCCTAAACTCAAGAGAGGAGAATTAATGGGGGTGCCACAAACAAGAGCCAGTCCCAGCCAATTTTTCCATAACAGCATTAATATCCCTCCAAGTCCCTCCCAACCCTTTGCACTCAGCAACTACAAAAGAGAACTGAGTATTCAAAGAAGTCAGCAAAGACCAAAAAAAATACATTAATTAAAATGCTAAAGAATTAAAAACAGTAATACAATAGGGAGACCCCAAGTAGCTTACCTCCTCCATATACTGCCAACAAGTTTGCAACAGAACAAGATCAATACATCCCGAAGGACAAACAAATGATTATAACACACTCTGAGTAACGTCCGGAGGAGGGGACACCAGGAAAGGGTGAAACAGGATGAGCAGGTAGTTCTTGTAATTTATGACAAAGTGATTAGACTCATTTCCAACCCCCCACCCCCTCCATTTTGGGAGGGGTAAGGGTTAGGGGCAATGAAGGTCTGGGCAAAGAGGTAGCAGCCTGACTGGAAGGCACAAAAAATTAGGCAGTCATGAATATGCTCACAGCAACATTGAATGAGTCCTGTGGAAGCCTGCTATTGCAGGTCTGCTTCTGGGACACACCCTAGGGCTTGAAAAATACTTGCTGAATTCTGCTGAGTGTTAACAAGATATTTTCCTATCAGACAAAGAGTTCAGAAGTGCTCTAATAAAGAAACTCAAATAGAAAAAAATTCAGGGAGGTAAGTAATAGAAATACAAAAGAACTCAGAAAAGAGAGTCAAACAGATTTTAAAACTTCAAAAAACACAAATTAATGAAGCTGAAAACAAAATTATTGACAAAAAGCCGGAAATTGAAGCTTAAATAAGAAAAAACAAAAATTCAGGAAGTAAAGTATTGAATAAATAAGATCAAGAACTCTAAAGAAAGGTATGGAAGTAGGATAGGTCTAATGGGCCAAATTTGTTGGTCACTCAAATCAGTGACCTCTAAGATAGTAATGCATTAAAGATTCAGGTAGAGGATGGGAAAGAAATGAAATGTTAAAAAAAAAATGAAGAGGAAATTCAAGAAATATCTGACATCATTAAGAAAGCAAACATAAGAATAATGGATATTCCAGAAGGGAATAAGAGAGGGAGGAGAATACAGAGGCTATTCAAGGAAATAATAGAAGACAACTTCCCACACCCGTGGAGGAATTAAATATACAAGTCAACAAGCCTAAAGAACACTTTGCAACCTACATGAGAAGAGACCTAAACCAAAGCACATAATAGTGAAACTAAGAAGAGATCAAGACAAAGAAAGAGTGTTGAAGGCAGTTAGGGGGAATGTATAATGGTAGTCTCATCAGGCTTAATCAGACTTCTCAGCAGAAACTCTACTGGCAAAGAGAATAGAATGGCAAGATATGTCCAAAATACTTGCAGATCAAAACTGTCATCCAGGAATACTATATTCTAAAAGTCTCTTTCAGATATGAGGGAGAAATAAAGGCTTTCCTTCCAGGGACCAGCCTCCGGCAAAATGTCGTGTCAGGGGTTCCTGAAAGGATGAGACGGCCTCGGCAAATACGAATGATCTGAAACTTAGGGACTGAGGGGAAGGGAATGAGAAGACACCGACACTTGGTGAGGTGCTAGTATCTTCTCCCGAAAGGCTCAGCAGGTTCTTTATTTATACATTTTTTGCAAGCATTGAGATTACATTATCAAGTGCATAGAAACAAAGCAGAAACAATTAGTGCATCTCTTTTTCCGTGCTCTCAGCAAGAAGGCAACCTTCAAGGTTAAAAAAAAAAAAACTAAGTCTTACACTAAAATTCATTGTTTCAGCTAAACAATAACCTAAGACAATTGATAGCCATCGGAACATCCCCATCAGCTAAAGCCTAAGCAAAGAAAGAACTTTTCTTATTCTCTTGGCCTTCACACCAGGGGCCGGCTGCTACTCAGCTATCAGAACTTCCTCTACCTAGAAACTCCTTAACGCAAATAGCTTCATTTAAAAACTTTCCCAAGAAACTTCAAGGGAAGGCAAAAGAAGGACCCACTATAATTATTGTATGGTAATGCTTGTCAGGCATGTTCAACAAACCATCTCCCATTGTCAAGTGGACCAAACTGCCCAACAACTAATTTCTTTTTTTTTTTTTAAATAATAAATTTTATTTTTATATTCCCCATACAATTGCAGCCCCCCCATTCTGACCCCAATCCCTCCCCTCCCGCCCCCACCCCCCTAAAAGTGTCTCTGGTTCATATTTTTTTGTTGATTTTGATTTTCACTTTCTTATAGTTATTCATTTTCCTGGTCCCTTATTTAAGTTTTCTAGATTCCTGCTATGAGTGAGACCATCCGGTATTTTTCTTTTTCTTTTTGGCTTATTTTGCTGAGCATGATCCCTTCCAACCACCCATGTTGCTGCAAATTGCATGTGTTTATCTTTTTTGAATGCTGAGTAATATTCCATGGTATATATGTACCACATCTTCTTGATCCAGTCATCTATTTTTGGGCATTTGGGCTGTTTCCAAAGCTTAGCTATTGTAAACAGTGCTGCTATAAACATAGGGGTGCAGGTGTTCTTTGGAATTGATGTTTCTGTGTCCTTTGGGTAAATACCTAGGAGTGGAATTGCTGGATCATATGGAAGCTCTATGTTTAGTAGGTCCAGAAATCTCCACACAGCTCTCCATAGTGGTTGGACCAGTTTGCACTCCCACCAAGAGTGCAGAAGAGTTCCTTTTTCTCCACACCCTCGCCAACATTTGTTGTTGCTAGTTTTTTTAATATGTGCCATTCTCACTGGTGTAAGATGGTATCTCATGGTAGTTTTGATTTGCATTTCCCTGATGACAAGTGATGTTGAACATTTTTTCATATGCCTGTTGGCCATTTGCATTTCCTCTTCAGAGAAGTTTCTTTTTAGCTCTTCTGCCCATTTTTTAACTGGATTATTTTCTTTGTTGTTGTTGAGTCTCATCAGCTCTTTGCAGATTTTTGTGATCAGTCCTTTATCATTAGTGTTGGCTGCAAAAATGTTCTCCCAGTTGGTGGGGTTTCTCTTTGATTTTGTTATTGTCTCTTTTGCTGTGCAGAAGCTCTTTAATTTGATGTAGTCCCAGCTGTTTATCTTTGCCTTCACTATCACTGCTTTGGGTGATGTGTCTGTAAAGATGTCTTTGATGTGCAAATCACGTAGTGTTTCGCCTATATTTCCTTCTATATATTTTATGGTTTCAGGTCTTATGTCTAGTTCTTTAATCCATTTTGAGTTGATTTTTGTGTATGGTGTGAGGTAGTGGTCAAGCTTCATTCTTTTGCATGTAACGACCCAGTTTTCCCAGCACCATTTATTGAACAAACTTTCTTTGCTCCAGTGCATAGTCTTTGCTCCTTTGTCAAAGATGAGTTGACCATAGATCTGTGGGTTTATTTCTGCATTTTCTATTCGATTCCATTGGTCTGTATGTCTGTTCTTGTTCCAATACCATGCAGTTTTGATGATTATGGCTTTGTAGTATGGTTTGAAGTCTGGGCGTGTGATGCCTCCATTCCCTTCTTTTTTTTTCAGGAGAGCTTTGGCTATTCGGGGTTTGTTGTGATTCCATATGAATTTCATCAATAATTGTTCTATTTCTTTGAAGAATGACATTGAAATTTTGATTGGAATAGCATTGAATCTGTATATTGCTTTAGGAAGGATGGCCATTTTAATAATGTTTATTCTTCCAATTCATGAGCAGGGGATGTCTTTCCATTTCTTTGTGTCTTCTTCTATTTCTTTTAACAGTGTTTTATAGTTTTCTTTGTATAGGTCCTTTACCTCTTTTGTTAGATTTATTCCCAAATATTTGATTTTTTTTTGTTTCAATAAAAAAAGGGATGGTTTTTTTGATTTCTTCTTCTTCAGATTTATTGTTTGTGTATAGGAAGGCTACTGACTTTTGCGTGTTGATTTTGTATCCTGCCCCTTTACTGAACTGATTGATGAGTTGAATTAGTTTTTCTGTGGAGTTTTTGGGGTTCTCTACGTATATTATCATATCATCTGCAAATAGTGATAGTTTGAGTTCTTCTTTTCCTATTTGGATTCCTTGGATGTCTTTCTCTTGTCTTATTGCTCTGGTTAGGACTTCCAGTATTATATTGAAAAGCAGTGGTGAGAGTGGACATCCTTGTCTTGTTCCAGATCTTAATGGAATTGCTTTCAGCTTTTCACCATTGAGAATGATACTGGCTGTTGGCTTGTCATAGATGGCCTTTATGATGTCCAACAACTAATTTCTAAACAAACAATTTTTCGTGCTATTTACTTACAGTATGCTGATACATATAATTTATTGCCTAATATACTTTCTGATAAATTTTTCTCTATGACGAAGAACAAAAAGCAAAGGATGCCAGATCTTCAGCCCCACGGTGTGAGGCCTTTTCTCTTAGCTGCTTGTCAGTATCCTATCTGGCTGGAGCAACAAGGCCTCCTGCAGCACTTTCCAAACAAACAAAAGTGGAGGGAGTTTGTAAACACTGGACTCCAGCCCCACACAAAAAAATCTGAAAGGAGCATTCTTATCTAATTCAAAGTGAAGAAAATCCACCAAAACAAACAAACAAACAAATAAATAAATAAATAAGAAGTTAGAACAAAAAAAAGTCATGATGGTAATAGTAAATACCCATATGTCAATAATCACTCTAAATGTAAATGGACTAAACTCACCTATCTAAAAGAACAGAGTGGGTTGTTGGATCTGGAAAAAAAATGGCAACTTTCTGTTTTCTAAAGGAGACATATCAGAGTTCCAGAGGTAAACATAAAGGGGTGGGAAATAATCATACAAGCAAATGGGAACCAAAAAAGGAGAGAACACTATAATTGTATCAGAAAAAAATAAACTTCCAGTTAAAAAGGTATTAAGACACAGGGAAAGACATTAATAGTGATTAAAAGATGAATACATCAGGAAGGTATAACACTCAAAAGAATAATCACCAACATATATGTCAACTATTAACAAACCTAAAAACAAACATTGACTACAGCACAATAGTGGTAGTGATCTTCAACACCCTACTTATATCAATGGCCAGATCAACCAGACAGAAAAAGAAACTGGGAACAATAACTTTAAATAAGGAGTTAAAATAGATGGATCTACCTGACATTTATAAAGCAATACAGCCCCAAAATTCTGAGTATACATTCTTCTTAAATGTACATGGAGTTTTTTCCAAGGTGGACCATATGCTGGGTCACAAAACTAGTGTAAAAAACTCATGAATATTATAAGAACATCAAATATCTTCTCTGATCACAATGGTATAAAACTTAACTTACTACTACAAAATCAGAGAAATAATTCAAAAATACCTGAAAACAATAAAAATGAAGACACAACCTACAGAAACTATGGTACATGCAAAAGCAATACTAAGAGGGATGTAATAGCAATACAGAAGAATTTGTACTGAGCTCATGAAGTGCATGACAGCATGTACACTACAGAGGCACAGGTCTGAAACACCAGCGAGAAAGGATAGTAATGATTCTGAAAACATGAATCAAGCAGTCACCCTCCAGTGCATTTGCACCAGTGATTGGATACCTCCAGGATCCTCCCATACCATTTGTCTAAGCAGATACAAGGTCAGATCTCGGGACCTACAGAATCTTGGAAAGGCAAAAATATAAAATCACAGTGTCCCTTGCTAGAAAAGTAGAAATATACTTCAAATCTCTAAGTTACTGCTACAGGTACATTTTTTTAAAAGTGGAGAAATCTAAAGCAGTAAATGGTCAGGCAAAATAATACATCATATGGCAACTTAACCTCAAGGGAATGCAGTATCACAAGGAGAGAACAACTCTCCAGGATCCACCACAAAGACATGGAAATTTTTATCCTCCTATGAGACACAGACTTTAAAATCTTAGTAGAGATGATCAGAGATGGAGGAAAACACAGAAAACCAAATCAAAGAGATACAAGAAAACTCCAAAAAGCTAATCAAAGACTACAGCAAAATTCGGAAGAACAAGTGAATGGTATAAGAAATAAAATTAAAATGCAAAATAGAATGGAGGTCTTAAATAAGAAAATAGTAGATATTCAGGTGTTAAAAAAAAACTCAATATATGATATTAAAAATTCTGGAGAAAGATATGTAAGCAGACTAGAACAAATGGAGGAGTATCAAAACAGTGACCTTGAAGATAATGCACAATGGGTCCTGGTGGAAGAAGAAAAAATATGGAAAAAAAAAAAACCACTTCAAGACCAATCTCACTGCATTTGGAAAGGCAACATAAAAATAATGGGTATCCCAGATGGGGATGAGAGATAGTGCGAAACAGAGGTCTTATTCCAAGAAATAATAGAGGAAAACTTCCCGAACCTGGGGGAGGGATTTAACATACAAGTCCATGAAGTCCAAGAAACTGCTTATTTAAATATAATGAGATGTATTCCATGACACAAAGTAATGAACCTAGCAAAAATTTAAGAGAGAGAAAGACTATTGTAGGTGACTGGGGGAATAAAAAGAGGTAATCTATAAAGGTATTCCCATTAGGCCTACATCAGACTTCTCCGAAGAAACCATACACGCAAGGGAGGAATGGAAAGACATTTTCAAAATTTTCAAAGATAAAAACTACCAGCCAAGTGGGAATGCAAACTGGTCCAACCCTTATGGAAAGCTGTATGGAGTTTCCTCAAAACACTAAAAATCGATCTACCATATGACCCAGTGATTCCATTCCTAGTAATCTACCCAAAAGGATACAAAAACATTAGCTTGAAAGGAAGCTGGCATTCCCATGTTTATTGCAGCATTATTTACAATAGCTAAGATATGTGAATATTTCGAATGCCCCCAAATCAGATGAATGGATCAAGAAGTTGCAGTATATATACATAATGGAATATTACTCAGCAGTCAAAAAAGATAAGCTCATGCCATTTGTGGCAACATGGATGGAGCTGAAAGGGATTATGCTAAGTGAAATGTCAGGAGAAAAAAAGATAAATAACAGATGGTTTCATTTATGTGCAGGCTATAGAGAAACCAAACAAAGTGTCATGGAAACAAAAGACAAAACTTGCAAGCTGACCATAAACCTGTGGCATACAGCAGGAGAGGAGAAGGGAGAGAGATCAAAAAAGGGGAGAAGAACACACAAGGCATTTTGGCAATGGATCACGGATGCTATAGTGGTGGGATAATTACAGGGACCACACTGGAGGAGAGAAGTCAAATACTATCCAAAAATTAACAAAGATACAATAAAATAAATATATAAAGCTCTTTAAAAATTTTTATTATTGAAACTATTACCAAAAAAAAAGATAAAAACTACCAGCCTAGGATATTATAGCCTGCAAGACTATCTTTTAGATATTTCAGACAAATAAAGACCTTGCCAGACAAACAGAAGCTGAAGGAATTTGCCGACACTAGACTTTCCCCACAAGAAATATTGAAAAGGAGTTTTTCTATTTGATTTGAAGAGAAAACAATTCACAAAAAATTGAAGATGAAAATAGAACTAGAAAACCAAACTAAAATGACAGTAACAAATCTTCAGTGTCAATATATCACCTAAATGTAAATGGACTGAACTAACCAATTAAATGACAGTATGCTCTAATCACAGTGTAGTCTCCAGGAAATTTGATAATCTGGACATCCTATAGAACATCACTCTGATCCACTACATTGGTAACGCCTTGCTGACTAATTTGGTGCACACAAAGCATTAAGTATTCAAGATACTTTTGTAAGATATGTGAATACCAGAGGCAAAAAAAGGACAGTTAGGATGTCCCCATATAGCATTAATTTTTAACCACAGGCAATTTTGTCCCTTAAGATACATTTAGCAGCCAATGTCTGGAGATATTTTCTGTTGTCACAATAGGAGGTAAGAGAGTTGGTGGCTGCTGGCATCTAGTGGTAGTGGTGAAGATGTTGCTAAATTGTGCTACAATGCACAGGACACTTTCCCACAGCCAAGAATTATCAAGTCCAAAATGTCAAGACTGAGGCTGAGGATCCCTGCCTTAAAGTGAATTACATATCTGTGTCTTAAACAACCTAATGCTGATAAAGAGGCACATTTTTGGTGGGCCTCTTTGAAATTAGGGGGCAACATATACCACACTTGGGTACATTTATCTGAACTATGTACTGAGAAACTATGTGTTCCTGGAAAACAAACACCTGCAGCAAGATCAGGCTACTATGAAAACCACCTTGCTTTTCAAGCCCTATAATCCAGAAGATCCAATGTGTCTGTGGCAAATGGTGGTGCTGTATGAACCCTATGGCAAACCCCAATAGGACATCCAAAGCACAGAACCCCAGGGTTTTGACAAAATGTCATGCTCTCCTCTGCTGAAAGAGCACTGGATTCTGGTAGATACAAGATCTTGATAACATTGAGATTAATGTGATCTAAACTGCCCATTGTGAAGTGTCTGTCTAAGATTGGGTAAGCAACAAACCACCATCACTGAAAAGTAGTACAAAAAATATTAGGTTTGTGCAGATTAGTAGGACACATATCAGCTATAGGAGCAGGTGTCTCAGAGCCTACAGCCTCATGAGGAGTTCTCTGTAACCAGCTGTTGTGAGGCAGGGGAGACTTGGATCTAGTGTAGAGATGGGTGTCCACATGATGTTGGCTTCAGCTGGAGTGGACTACTAGAGTATTACCATTCCACTTAGTAGTGGCTCTGAAAGAAAATGGAGAAAGGTAATACTGTCACTGGCAAGAACTGGGTAGGTTCATTGTTAGTTCTCACATATGAAAAGATAATTTTGGAATCTTTGGTTTTGGTAGATTTTTACAGGCCTTTAATGCTAAATCTCTGGCTGTCTCCTCCCTGTCTCAGAGTCATGGCACCTATAGCCCCTCACCCCTCGGCACATGTGTGCACATTTACACATGCACACCTACACATGCACATTGCACACTTGCATTCTTGGGTCCAGGTGTCCACAATCACAGGAGTGCAGACTGCAGGTGCTAGCCATAGAGGCTAATGGCAGGAGAGTGTAAAAAAGCCCAATTTTCAACTCACTTACCCTACAACTCAGTTACCCTACCCAGATGAGTATTTTGCCTGGAAGGAGACATGACCTGATGTACAGACCTCCTTTGGATCATAGATTGTAAATGGTTCTGTCTGTCGGTGAGAGACTTAGAAAGAATAATACTGGAATATTTGTAATAAGGAAATCTAGGGAAGAAATATATGGCTCGATATCTCAAAAACTGGCCAATAGAATGAAGACTTATCTAGTGGTAGTGGTCACAGCAGCAGGAATGAAGGTATCCATATGCTATTAAAATTCCTTAAAAGTGGGCCTCCCTGGTGGCGCAGCGGTTGAGCGCTGGGTTGCAAAGCTGCCCGCAGCCTCTGCAGTGCCATATGCCCGGCTGCTCCCCGGCCACTGGAGGAGGGTCCCACATGGCGCGCAGACCTCTCCTGCCGCCCGCTGCTCCCCTCAGCAGTGTACTTTGGTCCTTCTGCCTGCTCTGCTCCCCGCTCTGGCTCTGGTGAATTCTCTCACCCTCCCGCGCTTCTGACTGTACCCAGTGCATGTATAAACAAAACAAACAAACAACCAAACAAATAAATAAATAAATAAACAAAAAGTATAATATATAGTTATGGATACCAAGATATGCTGCAATGCAGTAGAATTTATAATAGTTGAATTATAGGATTTGCTAACAATAACTTAGGGTCCATTGGATGAACGACTCCTTTTTTACTTTGGAAAAGGAATTGGGGGCAGGTAGTTTATTTGGGAGAAGTTGTAAGGCACCCTAGAAACAACCTGGGGTGAATATTCTCTCGTATGTGATTTATTGAGCATGCACTCAGAAGAGACAGGTAAGGGAGGACGGGGAGCAGTATAAGAAAGGAGCTGTGCAAGAATGGGGTTTTATTTTATTTTATTTTTATACTTTTTTTCACTTTTTTTTCTATTTTTATATTCCCCATACAATTGCAACCCCGATTTTGATCCCAATCTCTCCTTCTCCCCTCCAAAGAGTGTCTCTGGTTTATAGTTGTTTGTTGATTTTGATTTTTTTTTCTTTCTTATAGTTATTCTTTTTCCTGGTCCAGATTTAGGTTTTCTAGATTCCTGCTATGAGTGCGACCATCCGGTATTTTTCTTTTTCTTTCTGCCTTATATCACTGAGCATGATCCCTTCCAGCTCCATCCATGTTGCTGCAAAATGCATGCTTTTATATTTTTTGAATGATGAGTAATATTCCATTGTGTATATGGACCACATCTTTTTTTTTTTTAAAAAAAGATTTATTGATTTATTGATTTATTTATTTATTTATTTATTTATTTATTTATTTATTTATTTATTTATACAAGCACTGGGTACAGTCAGAAGCGCAGGAACCCGCGCGCAGAGGCCGCAGGCAGCTTCGCAACCCAGCGCTCAACCGCTGCGCCACCAGGGGAGGCCCTGGACCACATCTTCTTGATCCAGTCATCTATTTTTGGGCATTTAGGTTGTTTCCAAAGCTTAGCTATTATAAATAGTGCTGCTATAAACATAGGGGTGCAGGTGCTCTTTGGATTTGATGTTTCTGTGTCCTTTGGGTAAATACCTAGGAGTGGAATTGCTGGATCATATGGAAGCTCTATCTTTAGTAGGTTGAGGAATCTCCACACAGCTCTCCATAGTGGTTGGACCAGTTTGCACTCCCACCAGCAGTGCAGGAGAGTTCCTTTCTCTCTACATCCTCACCAACATTTGTTGTTGCTAGTTTTTTTAATATGTGCCATTCTCACTGGTGTGAGATGGTATCTCATTGTAGTTTTGATTTGCATTTCCCTGATTGCAAGTGACGTTGAACATTTTTTCATATGCCTGTTGGCCATTTGTATTTCCTCTTCGGAGAAGTTTCTTTTTAGCTCTTCTGCCCATTTTTTGACTGGATTATTTTCTTTGTTTTTGTTGAGTCTCCTCAGCTCTTTGTAGATTTGTGTCATCAGTTCTTTGTCATTAGTGTTGTGTGCAAAAATGTTCTCCCAGTCGGTGGGGTATCTCTTTGTTTTGGTTATTGTCTCTTTTGCTGTGCAGAAGCTCTTTAATTTGATGTAGTCCCAGCTGTTTATCTTTGCCTTCACTATCACTGCTTTGGGTGATGTGTCTGTAAAGATGTCTTTGAGGTGCATGTCATGTAGTGTTTCACCTATATTTCCTTGTATATATTTTATGGTTTCAGGTCTTATGTCTAGTTCTTTAATCCATTTTAAGTTGGTTTTTGCATATGGTGTGAGGTAGTGGTCAAGCTTCATTCTTTTGCATGTAGTGACCCAGTTTTCCCAGCACCATTTATTGAACAAACTTTCTTTGCTCCAATGCATATTCTTTGCCCCTTTGTCAAAGATTAGTTGACCATAGATCTGTGGGTTTATTTCTGGGTTTTCTATTCAGTTCCATTGGTCTATGTGTCTGTTCTGGTTCCAATACCATGCAATTTTGATTATTATGGCTTTGTAGTATAGTTTGAAATCCATTCCCTTCTTTTTTTTTTTCAGGAGGGTTTTGGCTATTTGGGGTTTTTGGTGGTTCCATATGAATTTCATCAATATTTTTTGTAATTCTTTGAAGAATGACATTGAAATTTTAATTGGAATAGCATTGAATCTGTAGATTGCTTTTGGTAGGATGGCCATTTTCAGAATGTTGATTCTTCCTATCCATGAGCAGGGGATGTCTTTCCATTTCTTTGTGTCTACTTCTATTTCTTTTAACAGTGTTTTATAGTTTTCTTTGTATAGGTCCTTTACTTCTTTTGTTAGGTTTATTCCCAAGTATTTGATTTTTTTTTGTTTCAATAATAAAAGGAATGGTTTTCTTGATTTCTTCTTCTTCAGATTTATTGTTTGTGTAGAGGAAGGCTACTGATTTTTGTGTGTTGATTTTATATCCTGCCACTTCACTAAACTGATTGATTAGTTTGATTAGTTTTTCTGTGGAGTTTTTGGGGTTCTCTACATATATTATCATATCATCTGTGAATAGCGATAGTTTGACTTCTTTTCCTATTTGGAATCATTTTATGTTGTTCTCTTGTCTTATTGCTCTGGCTAGGACTTCCAGTATTATATTGAAAAGCAGTGGTGAGAGTGGACATCCTTGTCTTGTTCCAGATCTTAATGGAATTGCTTTCAGCTTTTCACCATTGGGAATGATACTGGCTATGGGCTTGTCATATATGGTCTTTATGATGTTAAGGTATGTTCCTTGTATCCCGAGAATTTCAAGGGTCTTTATCATAAATAGGTGCTGTACTTTGTCGAAAGCTTTCTCAGCATCTATGGATATTATCATATGGTTTTTATATTTCTTTTTGTTGATGTGTTGAATTACATTGATTGATTTTCAGGTGTTGAACCATCCTTGTGTCCCTGGAATAAATCCTACTTGGTCGTGGTGAATTATCTTATGGATATATTGTTGGATTCTGATAGCTAAAATTTTATCGAGGATTTTTGCATCAGTGTTCATTAGAGAGATTGGCCTGTGGTTTTCTTTTTTTTTTGTGTGTTGTCCTTGTTCGGTTTTGGTATTAGTGTAATGTTGGCTTCATAGACCGTGTTTGGTATTATCCCTTCCTTCTCAATTTTTTGAAAAAGTTTGTGAAGGATAGGCACTAATTCGTTTCTGAACATTTGGTAGAATTTGTTTGTAAATCCTCTGGTCCTGGGCTTTTGTTTTGGGGGAGGTTTTTGATTACCATTTCAATTTTGCTGCTTGTAATTGGTCTGTTTAGGTGTTCTATTTCTTCTTCATCTAGCTTTGGGTGATTGTAGAGTGGTAGGAATTTGTCCATCTCTTCTAGATTGTTGAGCTTGTTTGCATATAACTGTTCATAGTAATTTTTGATTATTTTTTTTGATTTCTGCTGTGTCTGTTGTGATTTCTTCTCTTTCATTTGTGATCCTATTTATTTGTGATTGATTGATATTCAACTTCTTCTTGTTCTTTGCCTTACGTTTTCAACTTCTTCACTTTTTTCTTCTTAATTCACCTTCTACTTCTTTCTTATTCGCTTTCTTCTTCTTCATCAACATTCTTCTTCTTCTTCTTCCTGTTCTTCTTCCTGTTCTTCTTCCTCTTCTTCCTCTTCTTCCTCTTCTTCCTCTTCTCCTGGAAGGACCTAGAGCTCATAGATTGTCCATCTTCTTCTTCTTCTTCCTCTTCCTCTTCTCCTTCTTCTTCATCTCCAGCTCTTTCTTCTTCTTCTTCTTCTCCTTCTCCTTCTTCCGTTTTTTTCTTTGTGAGCCTGGCTAGGGGTTTGTCTATTTTATTTATTTTTTCAAAGAACCAACTTTTGATTTTATTGATCTTTTGGATTGTTTCAATTCCATTTCTTTCTTTCTTTTTTTTTTTTTAAATGCTCGCCATCTCTCTTTTTTTCTTTAATATTTATTTATTTATTTATACATGCACTGGGTACAGACAGAAGCGCGGGAGGGTGAGAGAATTCACCAGAGCCAGAGCGGGGAGCAGAGCAGGCAGAATGACCGAAGTACACTGCTGAGGGGAGCAGCGGGCGGCAGGAGAGGTCTGCGCGCCATGTGGGACCCTTCTCCGGTGGCCGGGGAGCAGCCGGGGATCGAACTGGCACTGCAGAGGCTGCGGGCAGCTTCGGAACCCAGCGCTCAACCGCTGCGCCACCGAGGAGGCCCACAATTCCATTTATTTCTGCTTTTGATTTTTATTATTTCTTTTCGTCTACTGGTTTTGGGGGGTTTTTGTTGTTCTTTTTCTAGTTCTTTGAGCTTTGAGATTAGGTTGTTTCTTTGAGTTCTATCTTGTTTCTTTTTTTTTTTAAGATTTATTTATTTGTTTGTTTATACAAGCACTGGATACAGTCAGAAGCATGGGAGGGTGAGAGAATTCACCAGAGCCAGAGCAGGGACCAGAACAGGCATACCAACAAAATACACTGCTGAAGGGGGCAGCAGGTGCGGCAGGAGAGGTCTGTGTGCCATGTGGGATCCTCGCCAGTGGGCAGGGATGGAACCAGTGCTGCAGAGGCTGTGGGCAGCTTCGCAGCCCAGCTCTCAACTGCTGCACCACCAGGGGAGGCCCTCTTTCTTGTTTCTTGGTGTGAGCCTGTATTGATATATATTTTCCTCTTATTACTGCTTTTGTTGCATGCCATACATTTAGGAAATTGGTGTCCTCCTTGTTATTCAACTCAAAGTATTATTTAATTTCTTCTTTGATCTCCTCATTAGTCCAGTGGTCTTCCAGCAGTGTGGGTTTCAATCTCCATTAGGTAGAAGGGGTCCTTGCCTTCTTTTTATGGTTTATTTCTAGTTTGATGCCTTTATGGTCAGAGAAGATGGTTGGTATGCTTTCAGTCTTGGTGTATCTATTGATGTTTGTCTTGTGTCCCAGTATGTGATCAATCCTGGAGAATGATCCATGTGCACTTGAGAAAAATGTGTACTAAGATATTTTGGGGTTTAGTGTTCTATAGATGTCTGTTTTGCCTATGAGCTCTAGGTCCTTATTTTGAACTTTACTGTCCTTACTTATTTTTTGTCTCTTTGATCTATCCATTGTTGATAGTGGTGTGTTAAAGTCTCCTACTACATATGTGTTTTCTCTGATGTCTGTTTTCAGAGATGATAATAGTTGTCCGATATATTTTGGTGCTCCTTCATTTGGTGAGTATATGTTAATGAGTGTTATTTCTTCTTGAAGTATTGTCCCCTTGATCAATACTTGTTCTCTTTTTACATTTTTGAGTTTGAAGTCTGTTTTATCTGATATAAGTATAGCTGTTCCTGCCTTCTTTTTTGGTCCATTTGCTTGTAGTATTGTTTTCCATCCTTTCACTTTGAGTCTATTTTTATCTTTTGTAGTTAAATGTGTTTCCTGGAGACAGCAAAAGGTTGGGTTTTGTTTCTTAATCCAGCCTGCCACTCTGTCTTTTTATTGAAGAGTTTAGTCCATTTACATTTAGAGTTAATATTGATATGTTAGCATCTGTATTTGCCATTTTGTTTGTCTTTTCTCTGCTTTTATCTGTTTATTTAAAAAAAATTTTTTGTCTTGTTTCGCTCTTATTCATCTCTCTGTTGGTTCTGGCTTTAGGACTCCATGTAGTATTTTTTGGAGTGGGGGTTAAGTTTTAATGAAATTCTGGCGTTTCTGTTTGTCTGGGAAGGTCCTTATTCTTTCTTCATAGAGGAAGGAAAGCTTTGCAGGGTAGAGTATTCTTGGTTGGCATATATTTTCTTGGAGTCTGTTGACTATGTCCCTCCACTCTCTCCTTGCCCTTAGTGTTTCCTTGGAGAAGTCTGATGTCAGCCTGATTGGTTTTCCTTTGTATGCTATCTGTTTCTTCCCTCTTGTCAGCTTCATTATTTGTCTTGGATTCTTGGGAGCTTTACTATTATGTGTCTTGCTGTATTTTTCCTTTCATCATGAAAGTTTGGTGTTCGTCTTGCTTCTTGTATGCCTATTTTCAGCTCCTTCTTCATGTTTGGGAAGTTCCCTTCAATTATTTCCTTGAATATTTTCTCAGTTCCTATGTCTCTCTCCTCTCCTTCTGGGATTCCTATAATTCTTATGTTTCCTTTCCTCATGGAGTCAGATAGTTTCCGAAGTTTTTCTTCATTCCTTTTTTTTCACACTTCACTTTCCTTTTCTGTTTTGGTTCTTTTTGTTTCTGTGCCTTTGAGAGTACTTATATGTTCTTCCATTTCATCTACTCTGCTTTCACTCTTTTCCCAGAGTTCTTTAGCGCCTCCATTAATCCTTTGATCTCTTGAATTTCCCTCACGTCCCTCTTTAGAGACTCAATTTCATTCTTCTGATTGTTGATTATCTTTCCCATATTATTTTTGACTTCTTTCAATTTTTTAATCATGGCAATTTTAAATTCTCTTTCTGGAAGACTTGTAAGTTCTTCCAAGTCACTGTTGTTGCAATCTGGTGGGTGATTTTCTTTTTGTTGTGTGTCTTTTCCCTGAGGACTTGCTTGATTGCTTGCAGTTTTTCTTCTCTTTGCTGCTTGTTTTCTAATTTGTCCTATAAGTTGGGATACTGTGTTGCTGGTACTCGCCAGCATCTTTTTGGTGTGCTCTTTCTGGGATGTCAGAAACTAGTGGTCTAATCGAGTCAAAATCTGTTATGGTCCAATTTGTTATGTCTGAATTCCGGTAGGGCAGTGGCACTATGAATATGTTAGTGGTCGCTGTCACAAAGAATCTCCTCCTTTTGTATTTGTTTAATTCCAAGGTGGGTCTTGTGGTTCCACAGACTACCCTGCAGTGGCAGGATTGCCTGCTGGGCTCCAAATCACTGGAGCCCCCTCTGGGCTCAGACTGGTATCCAGAGGGAGCCAGGCTTGTGGGGGTTTTTCAGCTCACCTCTGGCTGTGGGGGCAGCCCTATCCCAGCTCCACGCAGTCTAGGTGTGTTGCGGGCCTGCCAAGGTCCCTGATCTAAAATGGGGAGTTAGGAAGGCACTTCTGTGTGCCAGTGGTGGTCTGCCCCAGTGGTGACTGGATCCCCCTCTGGGCTCTGGTGGCCAGATAGGGTCTGGCTTGTGGGGGCTTTTCAGCTCATCTCTGGCTGTGGGGGCAGCCCTTTCCCAGCTCCACACAGTCTAGGTGTGTTGTAGACATGCAAAAACTCCCTGATCTATGTTGGTCTTTTTAAATCCAGCCTTTGGTCAGTCAACTCTAGTGCCACTCTAGTGCTTCCTGCTTCTCCCCTCCTCCACAGGCTTCCTGAAATCCTGCAATTCAGTCCCATGTCTTGGACTGAATTTCACAAAGCTGCTTAGGATGTTAAACACCTCAAGACCAAGGCCAAGAGCTGAGAGACACTGTTCATCTACAGTTGCTACTAACAGACAACTATGGGTGACATGAACTCCTTGGGATGTTGGACTTCAAGCACAAGAACAAGTGGGATGCCTAGAATGAGCCAAAAGGGACTTCCCAGGACAAGGTCTTGGAAGCTTATGTTGACAAGGTAGAAAACTGGAAGGAAAAATATGGATGATAAGAGATTAAATTGGATTGCCAGTCACACATTTCATCTAAACTTTTATAATGTCTTGTTTTTCTAATACTGTGGGTTATGTGAAATAATGAAAATAGCCAGTTAAACCATCTCCTCAGGACTGTCCAGAATATGGCTCTAACAGATTAGGGACTGAAATTGTCACTGGTCTTCACTAATTAATTTTTGTCTGTGGATCAATTAAGAGTTCATTTGTTACTTAGAAATGTGTATAAAAAGTGAAATAAAATCCAGCCATTGTGGGTCCTCCCCGGTGGCGCAGTGGTTGAGCGCTGGGCTGCAAAGATGCCCGCAGCCTCTGCAGCACAGATTTGATCCCCGGCCGCCAGGCAAGGGTCCCACATGGCACACAGACCTCTCCTGCTTCACTCACTCTCCCCTCAGCAGTGTATTTCATAAGTCTGCCTGTTCTGCTCCCCGCTCTGGCTCTGGTGAATTCTCTCACCCTCCGCACTTCTGACTATACCCAGTGCTTGTAGAAATAAATAAATAAATCTTTTAAAAAAATTAAAATCCAGCCATTGTGGTGAATGTGTGCAATGGTATCTCATTGTGCTTTTAATTTGGATTTTCCTTTTGAGGAAAGGAAGCAACTTCTGTTTATTGCACTTGTGAGTATCCTTTTCTGATGGGTATTGTTTCTCTCTTCTTAATGAGTTGTAGAGGTTTAATATGTATCCTGACAGACTCTCTTTGTCAGTCATATGAACTACAAGTACCCCAGTCCTTGGCTGTCTTTTCAGATTTTTGATGGTGTGTTTTAATACAAATAGTTTTAATACAAATAGTCCTTCTAATTTCTAGAAGTTTTGTTGTCCTAATTGTAACATTTGGAATTACAACTCACATGGAATTTGTTTTTGTAAAATAAGGGTCAAGTTATTTTTAGCCCTACTTGGTTATCTAATCAACCCAGTAATATATATTGGAAAGAAAGTCTTTGTCTCCTACTCTGGAATGCCAATTTTGTGATAATTCAAGTAGGCTTATATGTGTGAGGTTGTGTCTAAATATCTGTTTTGTGTCATTACAGCACTATTTTATTTTTTCCCCACCATATCCCTTATATCCCTTTCCTTCCCCCTCACTCTGAACCTCAGAGCCCTCAGGATGTTAATTGGTATCCACTGGTTTTTATTAGTGTTTCACATTGTTGAATTACCTGCTGTGTAAATATCCAGTATTTGTTTTTATCATTCTAACTTATTTTAAAGCATTATTTAAATAACTGTAGCTTTAAGTCCTAACTTCCTATAGGGTAAATCTTCTCACATTGTTTTCCTTCTTCAAGAATGAGTTGACTCTTTTGGGCTCATTTCATTATCATGTGAAATTTAGAGTCAGTAGTCAATTCCACAAAACAAAACTGCTGGAACTTTGATAGGAATTACATTGAATGTATAGACTAATTTAGGGGAGAATTCTCATCTCTACATAACCGAATCTTCTAATTCTTGAACAAGGTATATTCTTTGTGTTTTTATATCTTTTTAATTCCCTTTTTAAATTTAGGAGAATATCTCATAGCCTCGTAGGCAAAATTTCTTAAACACAAAAACATTAGCTCTCAAATTAGTTGAAAATTTTCTGTTCATAGAACTTGTCCATCTTTCCTTAGACTTCAAGATAGATATTGATTTTTTTTAGAATTATTTCAAATAACATTGCTTTTATACTTATTTTTTAAAAGAGTTATTTTTATTTATGCATACAAGAGTTGGGGTATAGGCCGGGGGTGGGCAGAGGGCTGAAGAGGATTCACCAGAGTCAGAATGAGGAGCAGAACAGGAGGATCTACTGAAATACACAACTGAGGGGAGCAGTGGGAGAGAGAGGAAAGGTCTACTGTGCCATGTGGGTCAGCTCCCTGGCCAGAAACCGAACTCATGCTGCAGTGGCTGTCCATAGCTTCATAATACTGAGACTTTAACCCCTTGCCTCACCAGAAAGCCCAGCATTCCTTTTAAATCTCACTTTCTAATTGATGGTTATAGCTTCTAAATTAAATTAAATTCCTTCATCTTACATGTGGTAATATTAAAAGATTTATTTATTACTTACAATAAATTATATGTAGATTCCTTTTAATATTTTTGTACGCCTAGCAATGCCACTTGCAAATATTGACAGTTGTATTTCTTCCTTCCCCTCATTATTTTTTGTTTCACTAGCTAGGACTTTCAGTACAATATTGACTAGAAATGAAAATATTGGGCATCCTTATCTTTTTACTAGTTCTAGTTAAAAAAAATCTAGTAATTAATAATTTTAGAAAAAATGTATTTGAAGAGATTTATCCTCAGGTTAATAAAACACTGAAGGTGAGCCTCACTGGTGGCCTAGGGGTTAAGTTGCAGTGCTATTGCTGCTGTGGCCTGAGTTCCATCCCTGGCCAGAGAGCTAACCCACAAATGGCACAGCAGGTCTCTCCAGTCTTGCCTACCACTCCCCTTACCAGTGCATTTCAGTAGATTTGCTTGTTCTGCACCCAACTCTGTCTCTGGTGAATCCTTTCACTGCTCCACACCTCTGGTCTACACTCCATTTCTTTTATGCATAAATAAATAAAATAAATAAGTCTTTAAAAAAAACTGAAAGAAAATTAGTGCCAACTTAAAATTTGATAACCAGTGAAACTGTGCTTCAAAAATGAATAAAAGACATTTTAGACAAACAAAAATGGAGAAAATTAATTTGTAGAACCATCTTACTTTATTTTATTTTTTTTTATTGTTGCTAAAACATCAGTGAAGGATGTTTAAGTCACTTTGAAGAGCATGCAAAAGACAGCCAAGGGGTAGGAAAGGTACTTGCAATCCATATAATTGACAGTGTAGTCAGTTGGAATATAATTGAACTTTTTCATCACTATATAAACAGTGCTCTTGAAATAGAGACCCCCTTTATTTTTTAATTTTTTAATAATATAATTTATTTATTATGTATAGTTTACATCATTGTTCATTTTTGTACAATGTTTGCTTTCTCCTCTCAGGTATAATTCCCACAGAATTCTTACCACCAATTCACCCCTATGCACCATCACCATAGTCCCTTGTGCTCTTCCTTCCCCTGTTTTGATCCCTCTCCCTCCCCTTTCCCTGCAGAATGTCTCTGATTTATAGTTGCCTGTTAATTTTTTTATTGTTATTCTTTTTTTCCCTGATCCCTTATTTGGTTCCCCAATAAGTTCCCCTATATTCTTCCTATAAGTGAAACCATTTGATATTTTTCTTTTTCTTTCTGACTTATTTCACTGAGCATATTTCCTTCTAGCTCCAGCCATGTTGCTGTGAATGGCCTGACTTTATCTTTTCTGACTGCTGAATAGTATTCCATTGTGTATATATACCATATCTTCTCGATCCAGCCATCTATTTTGGGGCGTTTGTGTTGTTTCCATATCTTACCTATTGTAAATAGTGCTGCAACAAACACAGGGGTGCGAGTATCCTTTTGAATTAATGTTTTTGTGTCCTTTGGGTACATCCTTAGGAGTGGAATTGCTGGGCCATATGGTAGCTCCATTTTTAGTAGTTTGAGGAAACTCCAGACAGCTTTCCATAGTGGTTGGACCAGTTTGTACTCCCACTAGCAATGTAGGAGAGTTCCTTTTTCTCCACATCCTCGCCAACATTTGTTGTTGCTAGTTTTTTAATCTGTGCCATTCTCACTGGTGTAAGGTGATATCTTATTGTGGTTTTGATTTGCATTTCCCTGATTATAAAGGATATTTAACATTTTTTCATATGCTTGTTGGCCCTTTGCATTTCCTCTTTGGAGAAGTGTCTTTTTAAGTCTTCTGCTCATTTTTTGACCAGATTGTTTGCTTTTTTTTGTTGAGTCTTTTGAATACTTTTGTGATCAATCCCTTATCAGCTGTATGGAGTGCAAAAATCTTTTCCCAATCAGTAGGGTGTCTCTTTGTTTTGGTTAATGTCCCTTTTGCTGTACAGAAGCTTTTTAGTTTGATGCAATACCAGCTGTTTATCTTTTCCTTGACTTTCTTTGCTTTAAGTGATGAGTCTTTAAAGATATTACTGAGATGTATATCATGTAGTGTTTTATCCATATTTTCTTCTATATATTTTATGGTTTCTGGTTTTATGTTCAATTCTTTTATCCATTTTGCATTGATTTTTGTGCATGGTGTGAGGTGGTAGTCTAGTTTCATTCTTTTGGATATGGTGGTCCAGTTTTCCCACCATCATTTATTGAACAGACTGGAAAGATATAACCACTTTAAAGGAAATACTAAATAGAGTACTTTAGGCAGAGGAAAAAGATTTCAAATGAAAGCACAGAAATGGAGGGAGAAATGAAGAGCACAGGAAAATGTAAATATTGGGTAATTTTAATAAATATTGTTTGGAATATTTATTTAGAATTTTGGAATTATTTGAGATAATATCATGTGGAGTTCAGTATATAGAAGTAATTATAATACATAATAACAAGAGCAGCAAAGTATATGGTGTAATTAAAAGGTTCTAAGTTCCTGGCATTGCTCCAGAGGTGTTAATATTCCTAATTTATATTAGAAGAATTTTGATTAATCAAGGATGCATGTCATTATCTCTTTGATAATACTAAAAGAACAATAAAGGAATGTATAACTAGCAAGATAACAGAAGATAAAGTAAAATAATAAAAAGAAAAGTAATTTTTAAGAGACAAGAGAGAGAAAAGGAATATAGACTGTATTAGATGGGTAGAAAAGAAATAGTAAGATGATGGGTTTAAACCCAGATCTTTCCATCACTATATAAAATATAAATGGAATAGGGCCTCCCTGGTGGCACAAGGGGTTAAGATGAAATCTTTGAAGCTGTCTGCAGTCTCTGCAGCATGAGTTTGATCCCCGGCTGGCCAGGGAGCAACCCACATAGCGCAGAAGACCTCTCCTGATTTGCCCTCTGCTCCCCTCAGCAGTGTACTTCAGTCAATCTGCCTGTTCTGTTCCCCCCTCTGTCTCTGGTGAATCCTCTCACCCCCCCGCACACTGCTGGCCTAAACCCCAGCTCTTATACGCATAAATAAATAAATCTTTAAAAAATAAAATAAAATATAAATGGAGTAACTACTCCAAGTAGAAGGCAAAGATTTAAGATTGAATATAAACCTTTGACTATATGGTGCTTCCATGAAAAACAACTTAAATAGAAAAATACAATGAGGTTGAAAATAAATAACTAGGAAAATGTACACCTTCAAATAATAATTAAAACCTAAGTGTGACAGGAAGACATAAAAATTATAAATTTATATGTCCTTAATAACATTCCCTGAAAATATATACCAAAATTTGAGAAAACCTAAGGTAAAGAAGTATTCAGCAATAGCAGGATTATGAAACATCTCTCTAATTGATAAAATATTAGTATAGCTATAAAAGATCCACACTACATAGCAAATGAACATTACCTAATTGACATATATAGAAAATTATAATCAACTTCAGAAAACAGATTTTTTTTCCCCAGTACACATGGGTGGGAACTCTTGAGAAGGAGATATGGCATCAGGATTCCGAGATGTGACCATTTTATAGAATAAATAACCGATACAAGCATGTCTTTCTTTTCCCCTGTACATTTGTATTGCAGTTCCACTTTTCCATTAAGTGAGTGCCAGGCAGGAGTCTGTTAAAGCCAGAGTATGAGAGATACCTCTCCTTCACATTAGGAATAAAAAATGAGAGTAGGGACCAGGAATCATATTTTGGAGGTGATGCAAAGATCTCTTGTTATACTCAATTTCAAGCTAGATTACGTATTCCAAAAGGTGAGATGGATCCAGGTGAAGCAGCATTTGTGGTGGGAAGTGAAAACATGAAACCAGAAATGTAGTATAGAAAATAAGGAAAAAGCATATCAGGCAGAAATGGATTGATACAGAGAAACTTCTGAGATTATGTAGAGTCCACATATGTTAATTCCATATACAGAATTTGTTGAGGATTTTTAGGGGATCCCCAAACCTTGCAGTTCATTCTGGGCTATCTCAGCCTTTTTGAACTATTTCTTTAATAGCTTCCTTTGCATCCTACTTTTGTATGAGGCATAGTGGCGAGAGTAAATATAATGCATACAGAATAACTCTGCAATGCAGGTGTTAATAAGAATGGGATTTGTGATCACTTTTTTCTTTTTGCTCATTTGTATATGCCATTTTTTCCTAAAATAAAAAAGTATGCATTGCTTGTGTATGCCTCTGTTTCCACACTACATTATGGTACAAACCTCATTTAAAACAGAAAGCAACCTCAAAACCCACAGACCTGATTTTGACTCTGAATCCAAAACAAAGCCCAAATCACCCACAAGTCCCTGAAGAGCATCTGTGCAATCACAGTGACTGGGTTTTGTCTTTGTGAGTCAGATCTTGAACACGTGGTATGATGAGAAAGCAATGCCAGGTTTCCTCCTACAAACATGCAAAACCTACATGCTCAGGAAGGACTGTCTTGTGATGAAATTACTCTGCTTCTATTAGTTTTGGATTTACTACCATAAAATTTTCTTCAGAACTGACTTAGTAGCACCAAATGTAAATCAATTTCATTGTATTTTGTAGAATACTCTTACTTAGTTCGGTCTTATTCCTCTTAAGCTAAATTTCTTCCTTCCTTCTTTGTATTTTTTTTACTTTAATCTTTAATGTATTTGACTAAGATTTCAAGAACCTATTACTGAGGACCAGGCGAAGAGTGTGGGAAAAGGTGCTGAGACTTCATAAGCCCTGGGACTTCGGAGGCAGGGGTGGGAGGGAATTGGAAAGTGTGAGTGTGAAGCCCAATGGCAGAGTGACATAATTTAACACTCCATTCTGGGGTGCTTTTGAATGTGAAAGGGGAGATGATTAATAATGATGCCAGGTCAACCAGGACATATGGTCATCCTGTGGGTATAAGGAACAAGTCAAACAAGGTATTCTGACTAATATCTCTCCATTTGGGCTTCCTAGGGCCATAAATATGAATTATCAGATGTAGAGGATGAACTGCTTCTGTTTGAGGATGCCACAATCTTTACCTTTGATGTTTGGAACAGATCTAGATTTAATTTAGGAAAATGGTATTTCATAAGAAAGTTATATTGATTTTCTTGTAATTACTTCTAATGGGTTAAGGTTGCGTGATAATTTACAAGCTTTTGTAGACTCCTTAGAAATAGAAATATTTTATGGATTTTATAATCAACCTTTATATTTTCTGTCATCTTCCAAGACTTCATGATAATACTGAAATTTTCACATTTCCTTCTCTCTTCAAAAGACCAATAAAAAATTAAGCAGCCAACAAAACCCCTTTAATTATGTGATCAGTTTGTCTAAGTTGTCCCTTCCTTTACTGTCCTGTGGTCTATTCTTTATTTTGTGTTTTCCAACTTTGGAAAAATCTGCAAGTTCATTGAGTTTGTTGGCTTTGCCATTTAAGTTGTTTACTGTGATAAATCACATTCATTCCCATGGAGACAGAATGAATACAAATGTTCACACCATATATGTTAAGCATTATGTTGTTTTTGCATTACAAACACTAAGCTAAAAATAAGAAATCTACAAAAGCCTTCTTTTAAGTTTCAATGCCAACTCCATTATCTTGAGTACATCTTAAAGATCACTAAGTAGCTGAATTCACACATTTCACACTAATGTATTGAGTTCCTCTTATTAGTAGGGAAACAATGAAATACAGGCAAAATCACATAGTTTAGAACTCATGGCTCCCCTTTTTTTGTGGTAATGTCAACAAATAGTCATAGTAGATTGTGCTAAATGCTGTAGCAAAAGTTCGTACAAATCACAGTGAGGGAAAAAGAGACTAAATGATGAACAATTGATTCTTCTTAGAGAAGAACTCCTTTAAGAAACACTTGTGTTGAGCCTGGAAGGTTGAGTAGAAATTTTCCAGGAGGAAAGAAAGAAAAATAAAACTTTTAAAACCTTTTCTGTAGGTTATTTCTATCACAAAACTTATCAGGCAGGTCTTTAGTATTCCATTTTTTACAGTTAAAAAAATGAAGTCATTTGTTCAAGATTCCATAGTAAGTGAACCAAGGAGACTGAAGCCATAAACTCTTGATGTGTTTGATTCCAAAGCTGTTTGTATTCTTCTTATAACTCCACACTGCTTCCCATCAGGCCAGAGTGCAGGTGACTAGCAGTTCTAAATGCTGCATAATGCCCTTTATACAAAGTTTGAGAACAGACAGAATTTATCTCTGAAAAGTGGTCAGAACAGTAACATTTGGCAGAGGTGATGTCTGAGGAGCAGGAGGGAGCTCTTCGGATGTTAGGCAGTTTTCACAAATAAAAACTCATTGAGTTGTATACTTAAGACTGTGAACTTTATGTAATTTATACCTCAAAAAAAAAAAAATGTAAGTAAAGGGCCTCCTTGGTGGTGCAGGAGTTAAAGTCTCAGTGCTATCAAGCTATTGCCGGTCACTGCAGCATGAGTTTGATCCCCAGCCAGGGAACTAACCCCCATGGCACAGCAGACCTCTCCTGTCTCACCTGCTGCTCCCCTCAGCAGTGTATTTCAGTAAATCAGCCTGTTCTGCTCCCCATTCTGTCTCTGGTGAATCCTCTCACCATTCACACCTCTGACCTACACTCCAGTTCTTGTATACATAAATAAAATAAATCTTTTTTAAAAATGTAAGTAAAGACAAATTTGCTGTTTGTATGACTTTCACAGGTCAGGAAAGTTGATTTCTGTGTTATTTTACTGCTTTTTTTATTGAAAGGCTACTTATTTTGACACTTAAATTTTCTATGAATAAAATGGATGAATTGTATGAAATGACAGTGGATCAAGCTTGCCTCTCCTTGCTAAGGTCTTCACTGTAACCTGCTTCCTAGAAATCCTAATTTTTGGGATCATCAAATGTGGACTTTAAGAGATGAACTGATGACTAGAGACTTTTTCAGGAGCTGACACATAATCTTGTTGAGACTCTGATGAAAGTAAAACTATAAACTTCCTTCCCAAAATACACATGCATATAAAATTTGGCTTGGGATTTTATCACACACTTAGAACATACTTAGTGGCACAAAGATCTCAAATTCAGAATATATGCTGAATAAATGTTCAGTTAAACAGCACTGATGTATGAGAAAGGGGAGTACTCAATTAAAAATATATTTTTTTTAAGATTTATTTATCCATTCATACAAGAACGGGGCACAGGCCAGATGCATGGGAGGGTGAGAAGATTCACTAGAGACAGAGCAGGTGGGCAACAGAATGGGCAGACTGACTGAAACACACTGCTGAGGGGAGCAGCAGGCTAGACAGGAGAGGTCTGCCGCGCCATGTGGGACCCTCGCCGGCCGGTCAGGATCGAACCGGCACTGCAGAGGCTGCGGACAGCTTCACAGTGCGGCGCTCAACCGCCTGCACCACCAGGGGAGGCCCTAAAAATATTTAATCTTAAAAAAAAAAAAAAAAATCCTCTGAGTGAATCTACTCCTTTTCATAGGGAAGAAAAAACTAGGCCCGAGGAGGTAAAGCAGCCTGTTTAGGGCCTGACACTGATGTCATTCGGGCCTTTGACTCTTTGGACATCATAAGATTCCTTTGGCCTAAAAAAATCTCCATTTGTGGAGCCCCAGCATTCAGAAGAACTTCCAAATGCCTTGTATCTGTGGCCTGAGGAAAATCCCTCTGCTAGTTAGAGATGTCTCTACTCTAGGAAAGTGCTGAGCCAGCAGCTGTAGACTTGAAGTCAGCAAAAGGACAAGAGCTTTGCTATGAAGATGCCGTTCCTTCACATTATACATCAAGAACACCCCTGTTGTGTCGTAAGATGCTGGTGGACTGAACCAGTGATAAGCTGTATGGACCAGCCTCAGGTCTGCGGAAGCACACTCCAGCATAAAAAGAAATCTTTTCTTTTCTTTTTTTTTTTAAATTAAATTTGTTTTCTTACCTCATTGTTCATTTTTGCGCAGTCTATCATTTCTCTCCTCAGGTGTAGTCCCCATAATTCCACCATCACGGCACCTGTGATCCATCACCACAGTCCCTTGTGCTCTTGTCCTCCCCTGTTTTGACCCCTCGCCCTGACCTCCTGCTGTAGCTGCAGATCTGTGGTCAGCTTGAAGTTTCATATTTTTCCTGACCCTTTGTTCTGTTAGAAAGAAATCTTTATAAGCCTCAGTTCTTGTGCTTTTCGTACAAACAGAAAATGTCTGACTCTGCAGGTGACTAGTTTTGATATTATATATAGCATTTGTCCTTTTTTATTAACCAGAATGTAGCCTTTATCTCTGCTGTATAAAGAATTAAGTATCTCCTTCTGTGATACCTGCAAAACTGTATATAATTGAGGCATCTGAAGGGTGGACCAACACTCAGAAATCTGATACTGCCTCTACAGCTTTGAATCCTCTGAATGTATCTCTTGTTAACCTGGGGAGTACATGAGGGTGGGAGGTGGGCACCATCCCTGTTCTTCCCTGGCTGAGCTGCCTGTGCACTGAGGGGAACCTGAACCGTGCTGCAATGCCCTCTGTGCCAGTGTGGAAATATTACAGAAGGTGGTGTCTTTCAACTTCAGGCTGATTTGGCTCCCCTCAGACTTGCAGAAGCTGACATGCTATCTCAGGACCACAGACCTGTCCAAAGCTGAGAGTTAGCACCTACAGCCTACTATTCTGGGAAGTTCACTCTGCCAAAGACCTTTGCCTTGAACAACAAACTATCTTTGCAGTTGAGTTATGTAGTTTGAAAAAACTAGAGACTTAAACAACAATGATTTAAGAGCAATACCTTTGAGGAACTTTCTGCGGGCAAGACCCCGAGCCTCTCTGACCAACCCAATATTGTAGACTATTAGAAGTAGTGGATCTCTCCAGAAACCAGACTTGGAGTATAAATGACATAGTGGTGGACCTGACAGGTCATGCAACTCAACCCCAAGATATCTCACATCTTAGTAAAGATATTTGTCTTTACCTTGAAGTTCTTCACTTGGAAGAGAACTGTCTTGAGCTCAGCTTGCACAAGATATTCTCAATTATTCCTAGATCTGTCTGTGGAAGGTAAAAGAAACTCCAAGAACTAGAAGGCTTTGATAAGTAGGAGAGGTTCATGGCCACCAAGAAGCTTGCATGATGTTTTCTAGAAGCACAGTTACAGGACACAGATTTGCAGTCTGACTGAATCAAAGGTCCCTGTAATTGTCAAGGGTATTTGCATTGGGAGATGACACCCACATTATATTTCACTCTGATCTTTTTTTCTATCCAGGGCTCTCTCAAATAAGCTAAGAGGAATCAAAGGGAAGGAGGAGTCTTCCACTTTGAGTGATGGATAAGTTATAGGACAATGTTGATCAGGGTAAAGGACCAATGTTGATCTTCAAAACTGTCAGCTAACCAGGAGCTGGTTGCTACTTGTGCAGTGAAGGAATGCTGCGGAAACAGCACTCCACCCGGTTATTTGAAATTCCACCTTTAGTTTCAGTGTGTGAGCTTTCATAAGGTCAGTTGCCATTCTATCTCTGTGATAACAGCTCATATTTTTATGAAATTCATATAATTGGTGAGAGATTTCTATGGTTAATTGAAGCCTTTATTATTGTATCCCAGTCCATCAGTTTGATTGCAGTGTTTTGACTTGGAATTTAGGATGTACATAAATGCGACAGGTTTATATATATACATATATATTTATTTTACATCATTTTTCATTTTTGCACAATGTATCATTTTAATCTTGGTTATAGTCCCCATACAATTCCCACTCCCCTTATTTTGATCCTAATCCCTCCTCCCCTGCCTGGAGTGTGTCTCTGGTTTATAGTTGTTCGTTCATTTTAATTTTTACTTTATTATAATTATTCTTTTTCCTGGTCCCTTATTTAGGTTTTCTAAATTCCTGCTATGAGTGAGACCATCCGGTATTTTTCTTTTTCTTTCTGGCTTATTTCGCTGAGCATGATCCCTTCCAGCTCCATTCATGTTGCTGCAAATTGCGTGAGTTTATCTTTTTTGATTGCTGAGTAATATTCCATGGTGTATATGTACCACATCTTCTTGATCCAATCATCTGTTTTTGGGCATTTAGGTTGTTTCCAGAGCTTAGCTATTGTAAATAGTGCTGCTATAAACAAAGGGGTACAGGTGCCTTTTGGAATTAATGTTTCTGTATCATTTGGGTAAATACCTAGGAGAGCAGTAGCAAATTCTTAACTACTGGTTAAGAATTATTGGTAGAGGGCTACGAAGAGTTAAAACCATAAACTCAAAGATTGTAAGTGACAAAGTTTTTTTATAATGAAGATTTCCATGAAACTTTGTTAGAATGCGTCTTATTTCTGGTAATCCTGTCCCCTTTTTGTATATGTAACTGTACTAATTACCTATCAAAAAAACCCTTGTGTTTACCAAGTTTATTCTGAGTGGGAGAATATCCTAAATAAAGAATTTTTAAAAAAAGATTTATTTATTTATACAAGCACTGGGTACAGTCAGAAGCACAGGAGGGTGAGAGAATTCACCAGAGCCAGAGCGGGGAACGGAACAGGCAGAAGGACTGAAATACACTGCTGAGGGGAGCAGCGGGCGCGGCAGGAGAGGTCTGCGCGCCATGTGGGACCCTCGTAGGTGGCCAGGGATTGAACCGGCGCAGCAGAGGCTGCGGGCAGCTTTGCAACCCAGCGCTCAACCGCTGCACCACCAGGGGAGGCCCCAAAATAAAATTTTTAAGAAAAAGTAAATATCGGGCCTCCCTGGCGGTGCAGGCGGTTAAGCGCAGCACTGAGAAGCTGTCTGCAGCCTCTGCAGTGTGGGCTCGATTCCCGGCTGACGAGGGAGCTACCCACGTGGCACAGCAGACCTCTCCTGTCCCGCCTTCTGCTCCCCTCAGCAGTGTATTTCAGTCAATCTGCCTGTTCTGCTCCCCACTCTGTCTCTGGTGAATCCTCTTGCCCTCCTGAGCCTCTATGAATTGTTTCAAGGGTGATTTTTCCAGTGAACATGCTCTATGCTTTCTACCTGGGATCCCATGAGAGCTGGCCATAGCTCCCGCACTTGCTTCATGGAGACCAAGAGGTGCAGGCTGAATTCAGGTCATTTACTTTTTTCTCACAAATTGCCTCAAAACCCAAAGCTGAAGTTAAAATGCAATGACCTAGTGATGAAGAATTTTTTCTTTTCTCTTTGTTTTCCTGAAATCCACCCTGAAATGTTGCCACGTTTGGCGTCCGAAGCAACGCGTTGCTCCGCCTTCACCTCTGCAACTCTGGGAAGTCTCGTCGCACCTGCTCCCGGCTCTGCACACCTGTCAGGGGCCCTGGTCAGCAACGGCAACAGCCCCGCGCGATCCGGGACACGTGCGCGATGGGCGCCCCCCACTTCTTCATCTGGGAGGGAGTTCCTGGCCACGTCCAGCGGGGCTGGGGGGGGGGGGGGTGGCGAGGATCCGCGCCCTTGCTGGGGCGGGACACTGGCCCCCGGGCCTCGAGCCGCCGCCTGCAGCCTCCGCAGCAGCGTCCCGGGGCGGCGCGGGGCCCACGGGGTGCACGGGGAGGGGCGGCCGAGGCGCGCGGTTCCGTCCGGGGGACAGTCCCGGGGGCTCCCCCCGGCGGTCGGCTCGCGCTCCGCGGCGGGGCGGGATGGGGGGCGCTGGACCCCGGCCGCTGGCCCCGCCCCCGCGGTCCCCTTGTCCCCGCGCCGCGCCCGTCTGGAAACGCGCGGCAGGTCCCAGCCCGGGATCTCCCGGCCCCGCCTGCGCGCCGCGGGCACCGGCCGGGTGGGGGGTCCGCGGGGAAGGCGGGGGTGGGGGGTGGGCGGTGGGCGGTGTCTCGTCTGCTGCGGGCAGCGTCGGCCCGGACGCACCGTCTCCCCGACGTCACCTGCATTTCTCGGTGAATTTCGGGCCAGAGCGAGGACGCCGGGCAGGCCGGGCGGGGACGGGCCCGGGGCGCGGGGGGCTCGGGGGGCTCGGGCTGCAGAGTCCGGGCTCGCGCGCCCCGCCCCGCCCCGGCGCCAGCCCCGCCCCCGCCCCGCCCCGCGCCGTCCCGGCCAATCAGCGCGCGGGCCAGAGCCCCGCCCCCGCCGGGGCCTTAAACGCGCGGGCCGCGAGCCGCGCCCCGCAGTTGCCCCCGGGCCTCCCGCGCGGCCCCGGAGAAGCGGGCGGTGCCCCCGGCGTCCCGCGCCCCGCGCCCCCCGCCCCCCGCGCCCGCCCGCCGCCCTCCCGCGCCCCCGAGCCCGCCGCGCCCGCCCCCGCGCGCTCCCGGCTCCCGTCCCCGCGGCCGGCGCGATGCGGCTGGGCCCGAGGCCCGCGGCGCTGGGGCTGCTGCTGCTGCTGTGCGCCGCGGCGGCCGGCGCGGGGGACGCCGAGGACCCGCCGCGCCCGCAGGGCCAGCACCGCGCCGACTACGACCGCGAGGCGCTGCTCGGCGGCCAGGTGAGGCCGCGCCCGGGCCGCCGCCGCGGGCTTTGTCCCGGACAAAGAGGCCGGGCCGGGCCTGGGCGGCCTGACGGAGGGCCGGGCGGGGCTCCGCTCCCTCGCGGGGGACCCCGGCCCCCCCGACCCCCGGCCGAGGGGGGCGCGCGGCCCGGGAGCCCCGGCTGAGGGGAGCGCGCGGCCCGGGACCCCCGGCTGAGGGGAGAGCGCGGCCGACGCGCGCCCGGGCGGGAGGGTGGAGAGGGCAGGGGTCCTGGGGGGCAGGTGTGGGTTACCCCGAAATCCTCCTGCAAGGGCGGGGTCTGGCAGCCCCGTTGCTCCCCGCGCGTTACCCGCGGCGGCGGGGCCCGACCCTGCGCTTTCCTCGCCCCTGAAGGAAGAAGCGGACGAGTACGTCAAGCTCGCCCCCGAGGAGCAGCAGAGGCGGCTCAAGGCCATCGTCAGGAGGATCGACCTGGACGCCGACGGCCTCCTCGCCGAAGGTAGGCCCCGCGCCCGAGCCCGCTGTGGCCGGCGGAGCAGACTCGTCGCTGCCGCGCGCCGAGACCAGTCCCTGTGGGAGGGAGACCCCGGAGAGGGGGTGGTTAAGCTTGGGTATCTTGAAGGGCATCGAGTAAAACTGGCTGCCCCAGTAACAACAGCACCATCCACCCCCACACTCACGCACAGGCCGCACCTTGGACAAAAACACCTGTTCCTCACCTGCTTTTAATCAAGGTCAGCATCTGATTCTTTCAGAGAAGTGTGCCAAATTCAGTCTTCAGGCATTAAAGGATTTATTGCTCTTTTGATATATCCCTCATTGGAATTTTAAGAATTTGCTTCTTTTAAAGTAAGGAGAAAAAAGCCTGTTGCTTGTGAATTATGTTTACCACAAAACATCACATATAGTAGGGCCTTAGATTCATCTTGTCCAATTCTCTTATCCCAGCAGTGAGTGCCTTTCTCAAGTGAGTGGTAAGGCCTGGACTAAAATCCCAATCTTTTACTTATAATTCAGTTTTTAATATTCTTCACTTAAAAAAAATTTGAATGCTCTTAGGTAGGTTCTCTAGTTAGAAATGACATGCACAGATTATTTTTTTAAATATTCTAGATAAATTGCTGTGTACCAGCTTCTCCTCATTGCTTAATTCAAGTAATGAACCCTATCCACTTTGCAGGTGATCCTCAAAAAAAAAAAATTCTCTTTTGCTATAATTCGTATTGAAAGGCTTAGCATCTAAAGAATGAAGTTACTTGAGAAAGAATTGCAAGCTGGTAAATTTAAGATGTGTTGTCAAATTATTCACGTTGGTATCTCATGAGCACTAAAGTTTTGATTCCTGCCACTTCAACAACAACAAAACGTTTGGACTAATTTTCCAATAAGAAGTAGTCCCTCATTGATTGTACTAGAAACACACACAGAACAAGTTGATGTGGAATTTTATTGTGGTACCTGTCTGTAAGGTCCCAGGTGTGTTCTAGTATTTGATAGTGAACTTTAAAAAAAAAAATAAAGTTAAAGGAATTCAGCCCATATCTTCATATAGATGACAAACAGACAAACAAAAAAACCTTGAGGTAAACTCCAAAATCACAAAGCTGAAATGTGAACCCCCATTTCTGGTCCCTGTTCTACTTTGGCTCCCATTATGTTATACTGGGTCTCTTTAAATAAACTACAAGAAATTGGGCCTCCTCTGTTGGCGCAGCGGTTGAGCACTGGGCTATGAAGCTGCCGGCAGCCTCCACAGCATCAGTTCAGTTCCATCCCCAGCTGCCAGCGATCCCCGGCTGCCAGCGAGGGTCCCAAATGGCATGCAGACCTCTCCTGCTGTGCCCGCTGCTCCCCTCAGCAGTGTATTTCGTCAGTCTGCCTGTTTTGCTCCCCACTCTGGCTCTGGTGGATTCTCTCACCCTCCCATGCTTCTGACTGTACCCAGTGCTTGTATAAATAAATAAATAAATCTTTAAAAAAAACTACAAGAAACCCCCATTTTACTTGAGGACTATTTAGGGAATTTTACTAATTTGTACTTTAAGGGTCAGGACTGGGTCAGGTTATTCTTAGTGGAAGGACTTTGGGTTTCAAATATAAGCTTGAATCTAGACTCTCCTATTTACAAAGTGCGAGTCCTCAATTCCATACCTCAATTCTCTGAACTTTAAAAAAGTAAAATATAATTGTTTTTTATTGAAGATTAGAGACAGCACGTGTAGAGGACCTGATGTATAGAAATTGTTCAGTACACAGTTGTCATCATAATTATTCTGTCTTGAGTTAGTGCCTTTACTTTTTAATTTATCTGACTCCCCCAAACCAATACAATACCATTCTGAAAATTGATCAGAATATTAACTTGAAACCAGATGGTATTCTGCTGCTGTCCTTGCAAAATATTCATGTTCTTCTCTCCCCTTCCCCACTTTTTCTTATAATGCAGTATAGTGAAAATCGTCATGAATAGATTTTTAAAAGATAACACAAAAGTGGACATTTGAGATTTTGAGACTTTCCCCCGATATCTTAAGGTACCCGGTTAAGAGAAATATTTGTGCTTCCTGAAAAATCTAATAGTTAGCAAAGGTTAGTTGCAGTTTTTTGGATGATATTTTTTAAAAGTCAGATGCTATGTTGGCCAGTTGGTAATTCATGTAACAATTCTTTCTCTTTTTTTTTTTTTTTAAAGATTTATTTATTTATTTATACAAGCACTGGGTGCAGTCAGAAACGCGGGAGGGTAAGAGAATTCACCAGAGCCAGAGCGGGGAACAGAACAGGCAGACTGATGAAGTACACTGTTGAGGGGAGCAGCAGATGCAGCAGAAGAGGTCTGCGCACCATGTGGGATCCTCACCCAGGGGCCGGCGCCTCCAGGGAGGCACACAATGTAACAATTATTTCTTAAGCCAGGCTCTTTCTAGGCATTTGGAGTACCTCAGTGAACAAAACATACCACAAATTCTCTGTACTTGAGGAGCTTCCATAGTATTTAGATCCCGTATTAGAATATTCTTAGACTCCAAACAGCTCAACCTTCCTCCTACTCCTAGTTCTGTGAATACAACTAGGAAAATTATCTTTGCAAGCAAGGAAGATGTTTTTCTTCTTTTAAAGAAAGTTTAGAAATCCTCTCTTCAAGTATCAGGATTGCTGTCACATTTTGTTGTGTTCTGGGAAATTCTCATAGGTGAACTCAGCTTATGGATTCAGATGTCTTTCAAGCATTATGCTATGCAAGAAGCAAAACAACAGTTTGTTGAATATGATAAAAACAATGATGGTAGCGTGTCATGGGATGAATACAACATTCAGATGTACGATCGTGTGATCGACTTTGACGAGGACACTGCTCTGGCTGATGCAGAAGAGGAGTCTTTTAGGCAGGTGAGTGGATGTGCAACTGCTCTTCCTTCTGACCATCTCAGTGCCTTTACCTTTCCGCATGAATGAGCGCAGGGGCTCTGAGCTTGTAGACTGTATTGCCTCTTTAGGCAATTGCCTGCTCCATTTCCGTGATCATTTTATGGTTTCCTATTTAACAAGATTTAGGGCTCTTATTCTGGACAGCCTAAAGTATCCTTCCTTCTGGTGTTCTCAGCTTCATCATTTGCCTTAATTTTCAGAATTGCTTTTTTAATGTATATTGAATATGTATCTCAATTTTTAAATGTTTTTACTGAACACTCTTATTTAAGAATACTATAGAGGCCCATTCCCGGTTTTAAACATAGTTTAATAAAATAACTAAATCAGAGTTTTTTTAATTGTAGTAAAATATGTATAACATAAAATTTACCATTTAACCATTTTGAAGGGTGGAGTTCAGTAGTATTAGCTATTAGGTACAAACGTATTATGCCACCCATCTCCAGAACTCTCTTAATCTTGCAAAGAATTCTTCATCTAAGCCCCTTAAACAGCTCTCAATCCCTGTCCTCCAACCCTTGAAAACCATCATTCTACTTTCTGGCTCTGAATTTGACTACTCTGGGAATATCAGTGAATTCATGCAGATTTTTTGGTGACTAGGTTATTTCACTTAATGTAATATCCTAAAAGTTTGTCCATGTTGTAGCCAGTGTCAGAGTTTCCTTTTTTAAAAACTGACTACTGTGTGTGTGTGTGTGTGTGTGTGTGTGAGAGAGAGAGAGAGAGAGAGAGAGAGAGAGAGAGCCACGTCTGTGTCATCTGTTGCTGGGCACTTAGGTTGCTTCAACTTTCTAGCTATTGTGAATAGTGCTTCTAAGAATATGAGTGTGCAAATACCTCTGAGACCTTGCTCTTGATTCTTTTGGGTATATACCCCAAATGGAACTGCTGAATTATATAATTCTATTTTAAATTTTTTGAGGAACTGTCTTCCACAGAAGCTGCACCATTTAAAATAACTCATTTTTTAAGACTTAGTATCACTGACCTTTTGTGTATCATGGTTTAGTTTGTTGAATATAAATGCTTAAGCAGAACCAAGGAAACTAATTTCTATTTAGGGATTTATTAAATAAAGACTTAACTTAGTAATTGTGAGAGAAACTTTTCAAGACAGATAACTTGAGAAGCTTGAAAAGCTGCTATTTCAAACACTTGTATTTCAAAGGTAATTTTTAAGATTTTTTTAAAAATATATTTTAAACACCTTTTTTACAAAATACAGCAGGTCTTCAAATAATGTTATTTTGTTGTAACTTAATGACAGAAAAGATCGTTTCCTGGCTGAGGCCATAATCTAGTAGAATTTTGCAGTTTTTCCCATGTCTTTGTTTGTTTTTTCCAGGTACCCTAGTTTCCTCCCATAGCCCAGAGATATGTGCATGCAACTCACTGGTGTGTCTCTAGTGTTCTAAGTGTGGGTGTCTGTGAATGTGCCCTGTGAGGGAAGGGCATCCCATCCAGGGTTAGGTCCCACCTTTTGCTTTGAGCTTCTCCGGGTAAGGTTTTGCCACCTGAGGCCCTGAACTAGAATAAGTGGGCTAGAAAATGAATGAATGAATGAATGAATTAATACAATTTATTATTTAATGTTTAAAGTGTTTTGGTCTTTATTTAGAAGTTTGGTGATATTTTGGTGACCAAAAATACATGAAAATTAACTCTTGTTTATATCAGGTTTTAGCCTATGGTAAAACTGGTTTTGTAAAACTGGTTTTGTTGCATTTCATTTCACTGAAAATTCCAGAGAACCCATCTGTGAGGTTAAGTGAGGACTTCAGGGGTGCTTATGATATGTGATACACTTGAGTTTCTTTTCTTTCTTTCTTTTATTTTTTTTTTTAAGATTTTTTATTTATGCATATAAGAACTGGGGTATAGGCCAGAGGTGCAGGGGGGTGAGAAGTTTCACCAGAGTCAGAGTGGGGAGAAGAACAGGCAGATCTACTGAAATACACTGCTGAGGGGAGCAGCGGGAGAGACAGGAGAGGTCTGCTGCACCAAGTGGGTTAGCTCCCTGGCTAGGGATCGAACTCATGCTGCAGTGGCTGGTAGTAGCTTGTTAATGCTGAGACTTTAACCACTCTGCCACCAGAGAGACCGCACTTGAGTTTCTTACATTCCTTAACTTATCCCATGATTAATACCTGCCTTTTAGTTTTTATTTTACCCATATTTTTTCATTGTACCTGCTGTTCGTTTTGGAGTCACATTGACAGCTTGCGTTCTCTAGGCCATGACTGGCTCAGAGTTGGTTGTTTCTCTGTAACTATGGTGCATGTGCCACCAGTGTGAGATTAAGAGCTCCAGCCTGGAGCCACACTGTGTGGCCTTACATGCAGCTATACCACTTAACAGTTGTGCAGATTTGGGTACATTGTTAAGCCTCCTTATGCCTCAGTTTCCTCATGTCTAAAACTGGAGATAAGAATAGTATGGTGAAACAGTATTAAGTAGTGGCAGTTAGACAGGTCAACTGTTCTATGACGAGTTAAAAGAACATTGTTAAAGAAAGCATGTGTGATTCACATTAACTACATATTTAATATTAAGTAATTGAATCAGCTTTTAGAAATTGTTTAGGCATTTGTTAACATCAGGTTTTGATGTTAGGATTTTTCCTTTTTTCTCCTTGTTAGGGTCTGCCTTCACTTAAAGCAAACTGAAGAGAGAATGAATCAGTCTTCACTACTTAGTGCTAAAAAGAAAGCAAATGATGATAATGAAGTTTGACATTTATCTATCTACATACGAGGTGTCCCCCTTTTAGTATAGGAATGAAGTTATCTTAAAAGCTTCATTTGAGTTCTGACACATATAAAATCCAATCAAAGTAAGATATTATGACTTCCCTGCCAGGAAACAACACTAGATTTCAGTTGTGCCCCCTCCCCACTTTTTTTTCTTTTGTCAAAGAAAAGATTTAATTACTATCCCACAAAAAAATAAGATCTGGTTCTAATGCTCTGTTTCCAATCTGGGTACAGAGTATGTGTTGATGATAAGACTCTACTTTTTTTAAGAATAAATAATCTGTATTTCATAGGCTAAAGGAATAAATGGTTTCCTAAAATGAACACTCTTCAGTGGGAGTCCTGTTGGTCATTCTTTGACAACCTAGGGATATGTCTCTACATGAAGTTCTAGAAGTATTTTATTAGAATTTGTTATACATAACCCCCCTGAAGTGGACTTGATGTAGAGAAACTGTACATTATTCTTTAAAATAAAAAATTGGAAGAAGAATGACTGTCTTAATAAAAATTAAAAGCTAAATATTAGACCATAAATAAAATTATTATAAAAAATAATTGGACACCTAAATAAAATTAAAATTTCTTATATGTACCCCTATTTAAAAACAAAATGAGTTTGATGCCTGAATTTATCTTATTTTTTTAATACGTTTCCATATACAGAATAGAGATAAGCTGACCTTCTCAGGCAATGAAGTGCCTGAAAAAGCATTTCTTTATGACATGAACAATTGTAGTCAGCACTTTTAAGCAGGATAATTAAAGTTTGGGGACCTACCTGGCAAGAGTTCAGTTGCTCTGATTTTTAAGTCAGCTGCTGAATGTGCAAGTAGAAGCAGTATTAATTTATGTAAGATGTAATCTTGCATGTGGCTAATCAGAATTTTAAAACCTAGACTTTATTCTGATATCACAGGTTATGTTATTTCCTCATGTAAAATCATTTGTCTACCAAAAGATGGCAGTTTTGTTCTTTGCAAGTTTCTGTTACTATATAAAAATGGTTATGATAATTTCTGTCTTCATAAAACCTTCACTAGAATATAAGGTTTTTATACAGGAGAAAAACTGTTGAGGTTTTGTGCAACTGACAATTCTTTTGTTGTTATCTTTTAGAAATTAAAAAGAAAAACTGTATTATCTTCTTTATGTTAATGAGTTGCTCTTGAACTGTATTCTTCAAATAACCATGGATAAACTGCTTTTTAAAATCATGTTATTTCACTTTATTTTAAAAATTTGAAAAATGTGAACCAGTAAACTGTTTTCCTTCTTTTTTAAAAAAAGAAACCTCAGCCTGTTGAAAGGGACCCTTTCTTTCCATAGGCAAACTTGGCCAAATTCAGCTCCCTCTGCTGAAACATGGACCTTTCTGCTCCAAATTGAAGGGTTCTTTCATAAGGAAATCTAAGCACTTAGTCTTTTGAATAGTGGTTTATTCAAAAAGAACTTGATTGACTCAACAAAGTACCTCAAGTTCTTGTTTGTCTACTTTCCCCCATGTTAAACCTGACCATAAAATGCAAATTATTTTGGTCAAATTTAAAATTATGAAACATTAACTTGAAAGCAGTTATTTGAAAGCAAGTCCCGCCCCCATCCCATCCCCGCTCCCATCATAATAGGGTGAGTATAACTAGCTAGAGGAATGTGAATGTTTAAAAGATGAATTCTTTGGGGGAGAGATGAGCCTTTCCACTCTCATTCATTGTAAAAGAAACTAGTGTTTTAGTAAGTGACTTCTACCTGACCTCTAGTCTAAAAATCTGAAAAGAGCCTTTTAAACAATGAAACACATAAATTAAAAGCTTTTAAAAGTTGTGCTTTTAAAAAATGTGCGATTTAATACTTAAGTTTGTAAGGTTATTCCCAGAAATTCTCAAAACAGAATTTATTCACTGAGCATTCTGCCACTTTAGGCTTCTAAGGCTCTTGATTACAAAATTACCTTTTTGAGAAACTCATTAAAAGCAGTGTTGTCCCTAAAAGCTGTTACTAATTGTGCATATTTGGGGGTGGGGGGAAGGAAAATGCGATAAAGTAGAGAAGGGTATATTTTTTTCCTCCTGCTTAGTATCTTTTTTTCCCCTACCACCATCCCTAATATCCCCTTGTCCTTTTCTCCCTCCCTCTCCTTTTTAACCTCAGAGCCCTCATGGTATTTATTAATGTTTTATAGTTTTTTTAAGTATTTTACTTTATCAAATCCTCGTTGCCTAAATGTCCATTAGTTATTTTTGTCATTGTGACTTGCTTCACTCTGCATAATTCCTACAAATTCCCTTCATTTTGGTCAAGATGACTACATTCCATAGTGTGGGTCACATCTTCTTGACCCAGTCCTCTTATTGCTGGGTATTTAGACTGCTTCCACATCCTCGCTATTATGAATAATGCTGCAGTAAACATTGTAGAGCATATATTTTTGTGTTGATTGTTTCATATTCTTTGGCTAGATGCTCAAAGGCGGGATTGCTGGGTTGTACAAATTACTTCCCATAATTGCTACACTAGTTTGCATTCCCACCAACAGTGTAATAGGGTTCCTCTCCTCCCCCACCATCTCTAGCACTTGTTCTGAGGGGTCTTTTTAATATGTGCCATGCATCTCATTGTGGTTTTTAACCTCCATCTCTTTATCAAAAGTAATGGTGAACATTTTTTCATAGAAAAGAGTATATTTGTTGAACCTCAGGATGGGTCCATTTTGGACTTTTGATGTGTTTATATCTGAACATCCAGAATTATCATTACAAAATGCTTACTAAGAATAGACTTCCAAATATCATATACATGTATCAAAAGTGTTTTCACAAGACAATTATTTTTCTGAAATCTTTAAACCTGTTTTTGAAAAGTAATTTCCAAAACCAGAAACAGTTGGAGAAATGGTATACTAAGAATTTACATGTAGTCTAAAGACATATAGAGATGGTTAAAGAAGATGCTGTGTGATACTGTAGACAGAACAGGGAGAATGCAAGATCAAGTGCTTTCATGACATCTTGTAATCTCAGCTTTTTATTGTCAACAATAGTAATATGTAACATTTAGTATTTAATACTTAAGGTTTACTAATTGCTCTTAGGGAATCTCATCCCAATTGCTTAATAGAGTTTTTGGTCCCAATTTTATAATTGGAGAAACCAAAAAAGATGAAGCAATTGGCCCTCGGTAGCACAGATGGAAAGTAGCAATGCTGGAAGCCAGGCCTGAGTCTGACCCTGGAGCCCGTGTCACTGCTTCACCACATCTAATACATGTTTGTTATTTGCCCTCTTGAGCTTCATAGAGGTGATGTGACGATAATGTAAGATTATGTATGGGAATGTACTTTACACTTCACAGTTTGTGTTTTTCAAAGCATTTTTAATGATGTTATAGATGAGACCTTTAAACATGTCAATATTTAATTTTCAAAGCTTCATTTAAAGGACAAGAAGCGATTTGAAAAAGCTAACCAGGATGCCAGTCCTGGTTTGAATCTTGAAGAATTTGTTGCTTTTGAACATCCTGAAGAAATTGATTACATGACGGTAAGGAAGATAAAAAACTAGGAAAATTAGTGACCAAAACTTTAAAACCTGTTTTTACTAAGTCATTAAAATGAATTCTGTAGCGATTTTAAGAGACCGGAAGATGTAAAGCCGACAGGCCCCCTTAACGTTCGAAGTGGGCAGGGAGGTTTCTGGTGGGGAGGGCCAGCACAGTGCTTATTAAAGGGCTGAGGGCTTTCCAGATCACTGATCTTATGAGCAGCCATCTTCTCCTGGCTGTTTTCTCTCTCACAGCCACATCACCTTCAGCACGTTCCTTGTCTTTATGTAGCTTGCAGATTTTTCTGTTTCTTCACTAGAGTGAGTACTTATTTTAAGACATCACTTGTAAAAGCTTTCGGACTGAAAAACCTCTCACTTTTGGAACGCTTTTCATGGTGAGGCACAGCTGCTAATGCTGATAACATTTCAGCGATTTCTCTTATCCATTTAGTACTTAGAGGAAGATGTAGCTCTTTAAAAATTGTGTTGAACTCTAGGTTTAACTCGGCAAACATTGATTGAGTCCGTACTATGACTTTATAAGCTTCTTGAGAGCAGAAAGTGTCATATTTGGAGGATAAAGATTAATATAACAAATGGAATTTCAAAATAGACTAAACATTTATGTTGAAGTCCATTGCCTGGCATCAGCCCCCACTGTGTGGCTTGAATCCCTGATACTTCAGGGAGAAAAGATGGAGCTTATTATTTAATGGATCATGGTGGGAGCTGTTGGCCATGAGTAATAAAGAACGGGTGCATTGTTCTCCAATGCAAGACACTGCCACTAGTGCCACTTCTCTTGCCATTGTGAGGCTTCTGATTTATCACTTGGCACAAAACATATGACCTAGTTTAAGAGCAGTGCTGGGCACATTTGGTTGAAGTGCCAAAGTTTAGTTGAGCCCTAGAATGGCAGGCAGAGGGTGCTGGCTCTTGATTCTCTGGGGAATAAGGAGCGATGGAAGACAGGAAGGGAATCACAACTGAAGGCAGTGAAATAATTTAGGCATTATGTGAGATGGCACTGGAGTATGATTTGGCAATGGAATAACAGAGACTTGAGCAACATTTTAAAGAAAGTGTGAGCAGGAATGTTGACTCACAAGTAAGTTGGGCAGGGAAGAGCCAGACATGAATGAGAATTTGAGCTTGTGTAACAATGATAAAATGGTAGTGCCGCTGACAGGATGTAATATGTCTAGAGAGAGAAGAATGCTCTTGCATTGAGTTAGAGGTGATGGCAGCACATAAGATACGTAGCCATAAAATGGTGTCTCATTCAGAGTTGCTTCATTAATCCCTGTTTATCTCAGTGGGTTTTTGTGTAGTTTTCCCCTTTTTAAGAGTGTATTTGAGGGCCTCCCCGGTGGCGCAGCGGTTGAGCGCTGGGTTGCGAAGCTGCCCGCGGCCTCTGTGGTGCCGGTTCAATCCCCGGCTGCTCCCCGGCCACCGGAGGAGGGCCCCACATGGCGCGCAGACCTCTCCTGCCGCCCGCTGCTCCCCTTAGCAGTGTACTTCGGTCCTTCTGCCTACTCTGCTCCCCGCTCTGGTGAATTCTCTCACCCTCCTGCGCTTCTGACTGTACCCAGTGCATGTATAAACAAAAACAAACAAATAAAACATGCCTCTATTTAAAAAAAAAAGAAAGAGTGTATTTGATAGAGGGTGCAAGATCCAACTAAGTCATTCTACTTTGGATTGAAAGTCAGAATTTAAGTGTTTTAACCATACAGTATTGTTGAAATAAGTTTGTTGTTTCCCGAGAGGTATAGCTTTCCTGGAAAGATCACATTTGCTCATACAAAATATTGAATTATAATTTCAGAAGATTCTCAGATCTTCCCTTTAAAATAATCTTTTGATCTCCAGGTTAAGATTCTCTGATTTCTGTATATAAAATCTGTAACATTTGATTTCGGGGGAAAAAAACAATAACTTGTATCTAAATCCAGTTTCATACAGATCTAGATAAAGCACATGAATTTGGCTAGAATTAGAGACTTTTGAGAATATATCTTCATTCAAGTAGTGATGCTAGAATCCAGATTGAAAGGATTTAGGGAGGCCACAGATGGTGAGGAAATGAGAGCAGCAGGTATAACCTGTGAGAGGCTTGCAAGGAAGAAAAGAAACTGTTAAGGAGTGCAGCAAAGTTGTGGGCACTTGAGTATGTTGGTTTTTTTTTTTTTTCTTTAAAGATTGATTTATTTATTTATACAAGCACTGAGTACAGTCAGAAGCGTGGGAGGGTGAGAGAATTCACCAGAGCCAGAGCAGGGAACAGAACAGGCAGACTGATGAAATACACTGCTGAGGGGAGCAGCGGGTGCGGCAGGAGAGGTCTGTGCGCCATGTGGGATCCTCACCGACTGCCGGGGATCAAACTGGAGGGGCAGCTTCACAGCCCAGTGCTCAACTGCTGCGCCACAAGGGGAGGCTCCACTTGAGTTATGTTTAGAGACTGAGAAGGAGTTGATGGAAATGAGAATCAGAGCCTTGGGCGGGGCCAGAAAGGGTGAAAGCAATCAGCAAGTGAGAATGTGGGAGCTAGAAAGGCTGCTGATGACTTTGCCCTAGAGAGGGAGTACTAGCTTTTACTCTTAAGATCGAAGAGAAGAATAGCCAAAAAATAAAGGTCATTAAATGAGAGGATGCAGTGTTGGCTAACAAGGAAGCATTTCAGGAAACTGTTTCAAATTTGGAAAAATGGAGAGTCTTTGCCAAGAGAGTGTTGGAGAAGATTGAAGTAAGACTCAAAGACATTTCAAAAAACAACTGTAGAATGTGTATGTTGGGGAAACTGAGGCAGAAATGGACTTTCAAGCTGTTGTGAGAGCCCACTGAAATGTCAGGAATTAATTTATAAGGGCTAGGTTTATATTACATCTTTTTCTTTTAGAGTTTATGATTCTGAAATAAAAGAAGGTGACATGAGTCTGATGTACAGGGTGGGGGTTGGCATAGTAAGAACAGAACACTAGAAGATGCCAGGAGATACTAAGGGAGGTACCACCCACTGGCTGTGAAACAGGTCGTGCAGGGCCAAGTGTAAATAGAGGGGTAGTGTTTGGGTTAAAATATTTGGTTGGTAAGAAGTTTAGATAAGAGTGAAAGTCAGATTTAGGGTGGCACATGGAGGTAGATTGGTGGAAGAGGAAGCAAGGAGGTGGAGGTTTTAGGGGTTCAGATCAGGAGATTAAACAGTTACAACTGCAAAGATATCTTAAGGGTTCTTTTGGGGTTGTTACTAGATTGGAGGGAAAATAGGGTTAAAGAAGACAGGATAGTTCAGAGATATCATTCTTGAGGAAAAGAATGTGCAGAAAATAGGAGTGTGAGTTCAATGCCAGGATTGTAAGAGAGGGTGAAAGTGGAGTTCTCAATACCAAAGCTTAAGGATGTTAAGTTTAAAGCCATTAACATTTAGAGTTTTAGTCTTGCTTCTTATTCCAGTGTTTAGGAAGGTTGTCTTGCAAGCGTGAATCACCAAGAGGATTATTCCTAAGGGAGTTCTATGGTAGGGTTGATTTGCATGGGATTGAAAATTTTGTGACTGTTTTTTTTATGACCATGCAATAGGAGTTTGTCATTCAAGAGGCTTTAGACGAACATGACAAAAATGGTGATGGATTTGTTAGTTTGGAAGAATTTCTTGGTGACTACAGGCGGGATCCAAGTAAGTAGTAGTCTGGGCAAGTGTGGCGGTTGGGGAGGGGGAGGTGGGAACAGAATTTAGGAAGAAAATTGAAACAGCCTTGATCATTTAGAGTTCTGTTTAACAGAGGAAACGGAAACAAAAAAACCTATGCCTGATTTCACTTGTTCTGCTGACTTAAATACAATATAGTACAAGTGAAATGATTTATCACTTATCTGAGAATGCTGGTGGTTCATTTTAGTTCCATGTCCAGATTCAATCATTTTTCTTCCTTTCCAAACAAATATAGTTACCAATTCAAAAGAGTGAGAAAGTGAAAGTTGATAGTTTTTAACAAAATATATACCTTTTGTTAAAAATAAGTGGATCTTAAGAGCTTGCGTATACAGCCCTTTCTATAAGTAGCTCTTTTCAGAATTGTTGTTTAAAAGCATCTTACTGCGAATGTTAATTTTTTTGAGATAAGTGATTCAGAGGCTCAGGATCACACCCACTCAGATGAATGTCCCCACACCACACTCCCCATTGTCCATTGCTCCCCGTCCCCACCTTGCTCCTCCATCCTCCCCATCTTATAGCTCAAGTGAATGTCACTTTAAAATTATACAGGGGATTATTTTGTAAGAACCCTTAGGAAGCTTTGTATAGTCACATGATGTATATAAATGTTAATCTGCTCAAATTTGGGAAAGCCAGCCAAACAAGTAGCAGCAGTTAACAGAATAGTTATGATTATATGCATCAGTTTAAAAACTCTTGAATTGTTCAGACTTATGAGTTACTTTTGTAATTACTATATAGTTTGTACCTATTTCGTGGCTTTTCTGTTAAGTAGATCTGTTTCATTGGCTTCCTTTATGTAGTAAGCTTTAAATTTACTTCTCTTATTCTAGGGCTACAAGCTTTTTATTGGATATGTGTGATGTTCTTAAGTATGTATATTTGTGTTTTTTACATATTAAAGCAGCAAATGAAGATCCAGAGTGGATACTTGTTGAGAAAGATCGATTCCTAAATGATTATGACAAAGATGCCGATGGCAAACTTAATCCCCAAGAGCTGCTGTCTTGGGTGGTACCCAATAATCAGGGCATTGCACAAGAAGAGGTGAGTGTTACTGAGTGACTATCTCCCCAAATTTGGTGCAACTGGTACAAGAGGAAGTTTAGAATTTTAAGCCAAAGAAAGAAGTAAGAAATTACTTATTTAAAAAAATAAATAAATAAAATCAATGCATTGCTGTTTATTTTTTTCTCTTTTTTATGGTGGTCATACTACTTTACAGCACTGTATAGGGTTCAGGTGTATAGTTTCTTACTTCAGCAACTGTAGGTATCATTCCGTCCCCACTGCCAAGTATCCAGTCACCATCCACCACCAACTAACACCTATTCCCGCCACACCTTCCCTCTGGTAATCACCGTCCTACTGTCAAGCCTCTTAGTGTCTATTGTGCTTTGTTCGCTTATTGCTTTTTTTCTACAAGTAAGTGAAATTAAACAATACCTGTCTTTCTCCTCTGACTTAATTCACTAAGCACGATCCCCTCAAAGTCAATGGCAGGGTTCCTTTTTTTTTAAATAACTGAGTAGTGTTCTATTGTGTGTATATATCTCTTCTTCTTTATCCAGTCATCTGTTGATGTGTATTTCAGTTGTTTCCAAATCTTGGCCCTTGTAAATAGTGCTGCAGTGAACATAGGGGTGCATATGTCTTTTCAAATTAGTGTTTTCTTATAATTTGGGGAGGTACCCACAAGTGAGATTATTAGATCATGTAGTTTATATTTTTAATTTTTGAATAATCTCTATTCCGTTTTCCATAGAGGCTGCAGTCATTTACATTCCTCCCAGTTCTGCACAAGGATTCCTTACCCGCACTTATAAATGTCCATTTATATCCTCTGCCCATTTTTCTATTTTTTTTAATTGAGGTAGCATTGGTTTACAACATTGCATATGATTTAGGGGAACAGGTTCACACCTCCTCTAAGGTATGTCACTGCACCACCACCCCCATCAAGACACAGTCCTTTACCATCCCTCTCTAGTCTCTACCCATTTTTTAATTAAGTTGTATGTTTTGCTATTTCTTGATTTAAATCTATGAATATTTAGGTTGTAAGAGTGACAAACGAGTTAAGACTGCATCATATATTAATTTGATAGTTAATAAATAATAGATAATAAAATTTTGTATGTACCTAATGCCTCTAGGTGGGTTATATTAATTTTGCTTAACTTTGAGATATTTGAAAGAAAATTGAATGAGTGAGAGGCAGGACCCAACAGAAATTAAGGAGATAATGAGAAAAGCCATAGACACCCAGTTATAATATGTAATACTTTGGTATATTTAGACATTAATAAGTATTTGACACACCCGAATGGTTTTGACAAATCAAATCACATTTAAATGTGAAACATCTTACTGAATAATCGTTTGGTTTTGTTTTGTTTTAAAGGCTCTTCATCTAATTGATGAGATGGATTTGAATAGTGACAGAAAACTCTCTGAAGCAGAGATTCTGGAAAACCAGGACTTGTTTCTTACGAGTGAAGCCACAGATTATGGCAGACAGCTTCATGATGAATATTTTTATCACGATGAGCTCTAATTCATGGGTATATCTGAGTAGAGTACTGGCTTCTTTTATAATTTGTTACCAGCTTTACTTTTGTGATACAACATTATGTTATATTTTACACTCTTAAGTCTTATCACAGTCAAAATTATCTTAAGGTAGAATATAATTTTGGCCTTTTAGGAAAAACAAAAACCAAAAAACTGATAATTTATTTCAAAACATCAAAGAGATAAAACAGTTCTGTGCCATATGACAACAGTCTTTCTTAAATATTCATTCTATTTAGTACTGTATTGTGGAATATATGAGTTCTATTTCCATACTTGAAAAAATGGAGGATTTTAGACATGCCTGAACAATATTATTTAAGTAGTAAGTGACTGCGCTATTAATTTTTGTTTAGTTTTAAGTAGACTTAATTTGGGAACTGACAGAAAGGAAATTGTTTTTAGATTTAGCATTTTGTTTTAAAACCTTAAAAAAGGAACCTTTAGAAGAACTTATATCTCACATATTAATGTTGAGAAGTTCTGCTTAATTTTAAAGTGGTTTCTATAAAAGGTTTTATTGTATGAAATAGAACTTTATATTTTTGCATATGTATAGATAGTAATTATATTTAATGTGTAACTATAGCATTATGGTGTGTGGAATTTGACATTGTCCAGAAGTCTTTTCATTTTTGACTGATTAAAAATGAAATGTCCTATCTTTTTATATGTTTGTTTTTTCTTTTTTAATCTTCCAGATAAACCATGAATTTCACATAGGTTTTGTTGTGTTACCCATTCCTGGTTTCACATATAGGAGAAACATAGGGAGACAATACAAGGGATCAAAAAAGGAAAACAACTATAAATTGGAGGGAGAGGGATCAAAATGGAAGGGAAGAGCATAAAAGTCTATGAGGTGGTTCACAGGTATCTTGGAGGTGGTAATTTTATGGGATTACACCTGAGAGGAGAAATCAAACATTGTACAAAAATGAACAACGATGTACAAATATATAAATAAAAATTTTAAAAGTTAGCATTCTACATTCAGTGTGATATCATGAGATACAAAAATTTTTATGACATTATTAGTGTTCACCAATAGCTGTGTGGCTTAAGTTCCTGGCATAAAGAAATTTTACTCACTCCACAACTTCCTCGCAGGTAAGCAATGGCTAGTGGTGACCAGTTGAATGTGAGTGGAAGTGGTGTGTGTCACTCCCGGACTTGGCCAGTGACAAACCCACTTCTTTTGTTAATGGCATTGCAGGGGAAGCCTAAGTTTAGAATGGGAAAATCAAAGTGACCTTGATTTCTCAGGGACTACAGAAAGTTCAGCTAGACTCTCAGTTGATTTTATATGATTGAAAAATAAACTTCTGGGGCCTCCCTGGTGGCGCAAGGGGTTAAGCTGCAGCACTATGAAGCACCCTGAGTTCGATCCCTGCCAGGGAGGTGAGCCACATGGTGCAGTAAACCTCTCCTGACTCGCCCGCTGCTCCCCTCAGCAGTGTATTTCGGTCGATCCGCCTGTTCTGCTCCCCACTCTGTCTCTGGTGAATCGTCTCACCCCTGGTACTTCTGGCCTGTACCCCAGTTCTTGTTTGCATGAATAAATAAATCTTTAAAAAAAGAAAAAGGAACTTCTATATGTTAAGCCACATATTTTGGTGTGTTTTGTCTAAACCACAGCAGAACTTACCCTACTGAGTGAAGATTTATAAGCTTACAGAGAAAATCATCTATATTCTATATATTCCACCAATTCAAAATAGAAGTGCTTTATCTTAAGGTTTTTATTTGGGCTTACTTTTAAATAAGCTTCTTTAAAAATCAAAGCTTTTATTTTGATCCTAACAGAATTAGGATAATTTGAATTTTTTCCTTATAGCATGAGAATAAAAACAGAATGAGGTTTCTGAATTTTCTCATTCTGACTGAAGGATTTCATCACTTACATTGTTTGACTTAAGGTGCCACTTAAGATAGAAAAGCTAATGGGATTTGCACAAATCAGTTTATATGTGATTCTGATTGAGGAAATTCACAGGACAGAATGACTGTCAAGTTAGTGATAGGAACTTAATGGAAGCCAGGACTGAAACTGCCGTGACTTGTTTGCCTTAGTTCCCTTTGGAGTTACATAGTTTTAAAAATAGACTTTAAAAAGCAGGGTAAGCTCACAGCAAAACTGCAAAAAGTACAGTGATTTCCCAATACATGCTGCTCCCCATATATGTACAGCCACCCACTATCAGAATCCTGGACCAGAGTGGTGTATTCACTACAAAAGATGGACTTCCTTCACGCGTTACCACCCCAGGACCATTGTTTACATGAGAATTCAAGCTTGGGGTGTATATGTCCTGTGGATTTGTACAAATGTGCCATGACATGATCCGCTGATACAGTATCAAACAGCAGTTCCACGGCCCTAAAATGCTCTGTTCACCTCTTTGACCCTACTCCATCCCCAATCCATGGCAAACCCTGAACTTACAGGCACCCTAGTTTTGCCTTTTCAAGAATGTCATCATGGGACTTTTCCAGATTTCCCTGCAGTTTTAAATATAAGAATAAATTGATAGGGGCCTCCCTATAAATTTTAAATTATAGGGAGACTATAATTTATTGTCTCAGCGCTATCACCACCAAGATGGCTTGAGTTCAATCCCCGGCCATGGAGCTAACCCGCATATGGCATAGCAGACCTCTCCCGTCTCACCCTCTGCTCCCCTCAGCAGTGTATTTCAGTGGATCTGCCTGTTCTGCTCCCCACCCTATCTCTGGTAAATCCTTTCACCCACCTCATCCCCTCCCCCACACCTCTAGCCTACACCCCAGTTCTTGTATGCTTAATAAATCTTTACCAAAAAAAATTTTAAAAGAATATATTAATGTTTATGATTTTTGTGTTAAAATATTTCCTTGTGAGAAAATCCTACTTAAACTTTCAATGATATCTTTTCCATTTGGAAAATTAAAACTTAGGAAAGCCAGTTAAGTCAAAAGTTTTAAACAGTGTAATAACTAATGTGCTTCATTTCAACTTTGAGTTTTTGTGGACTATTTTGTCAGATTTCCTGGCTGATACAAAATTTTTTACAACTGATAATGTGAGTGGCTCAATTATCTAAGGGTTCTAGAGTAGCTACTAAAGCATCTCCATTTTATTTAGGGAAAAATGAATCTAAATACAAAGAAAAACAAGTACAAAGAAATACTTTGAGTTGGCTATAGCTTGACTTCAAATTAATCACACCGCTGCAAAAAGGAAACCATTTGAATGTATAGAACTAAAGTGGTTAAAGAGATTTTTAAAAATCACACAACCCTTTTTTTAAATTTTTTTTATTTTTATATTCCCCATACAATTGCACCCCCCTTATTTTGACCCCAATTACTCCTTCCCCCGGCCATAGTGTCTGATTCATAGTTGTTTGTTGATTTTGATTTTTTTTTTCTTTCTTATAGTTATTCTTTTCCCTGGTCCCTTATTTAGGTTTTCTAGATTTCTGCTATGAGTGAGACCATCCGATATTTTTCTTTTTCTTTCTGGCTTATTTCACTGAGCATGATCCCTTCCAGCTCCATCCATGTTGCTGCAAATTGCGTGTTTTTATCTTTTTTGAATGCTGAGTAATATTCCATAGTGTATATGTACCACATCTTCTTGATCCAGTCATCTATTTTTGGGCATTTGGGTTGTTTCCATAGCTTAGCTATTGTAAATAGTGCTGCAATAAACATAGGGGTGCAGGTGCCCTTTTGAATTAATGTTTTTGTGTCCTTTGGGTAAATACCTACGAGTGGAATTGCTGGATCATATGGAAGCTCCATCTTTAGCAGGTTGAGGAATCTCCACACAGCTCTCCGTAGTGGTTGGATCAGTTTGCACTCCCACCAGCAGTGCAGGAGAGTTCCTTTTTCTCCACATCCTTGCCAACATTTGTTGTTGCTAGTTTTTTTAATTTATGCCATTCTCACTGGTGTAAGATGGTGTCTCATTGTAGTTTTGATTTGCATTTCCCTGATTACAAGTAAAAATCACATAATCTTTAATCTTGGTTTCACAGACCCCAAAAAAGCACTCTTCTTTTTTTGGGGTTTCCAACAGAAGGCATCACTATTTTGCTCTGTTGCACCAATAGCAGTGGTTGGTTAACACAGGTTAAGAGCACATCCCATTGGAAGGATACAGTAAGAGAAAAACAAAGGTCTCTTGTGCCAGCAGCCAGCTGTTTGAATTGCTACTTTGTTGTTATAACTAATGACTTATTATAAGTGAGGGATTTTGGGAGACTAATGAAAGAGGATTGCATTTAATTATTGGTTGCCCCCCTCGTGGTAAGGAATGGGAAGCTAAGCTAAACAGGCTAGTTATGATGACAGTACTGACAGTTCCTTCCATCCTATATAATTAGTCTATTGTGTCTACTTCTTCAGCCCTTCCAATTCATATGCCCCAGTAGCTCGCAAAACTCTCCCAGTTGCCAAACAATCCACAAAAGCAAAACAGTAATTACTACATGCTCAGAAGGGGGAAGAGGCAACAATGTCCTGATATTTAATAAAATTTCATATGTGGCAACAAAAAGAATAACCGTTTAGCTAGAAGTCAATATTATCCCACAATGTTTGTTGTTTGAATGGAATATAAACTTCTTGAGGGTTGCAGTGCCTGGTATGTGGTTAGCACACAGGAGAGATTTACTGAACAAACTTAGAAATGAAATGGTACAAGATGAGAGAGAAACCAGCTAACATAACTGGTTTGTTTCTGTAATTGTATTTTTTCCCCTTATGTCTTCATCTGCTTTTGCCTTGTGGTTACTATATTCTTTATCTCTTCGGATATTTATATACATTTATTTTCAGTTATCTTGTTAATTCTAGTTGTAGCCCCTTTGTTCGTCTACAGACTGCCTCGCTGTGGTTTTGCAGACTTTGAATTTACTAGTGAGAGTTATTTTCATGAATGGCTGGTGTGCCCAGGATGACAGAAGGGTCCCTCATTAAGTCCTGTGAGTTTTAGTTCTAGACTGGTTTGTGTTTGAATCTATAGACTGAAGTGTTTGGAGTAGCATTTAGTCACCATGATGACCAGAAGCCCTGGTGTTCATTTATTGAAAAAGGTGATTTTATGTGACTAAAAACTAGGAGTGTATAATAAAGCAAAAGCTTTATAAAATGGGGGACTTCCTGGTGGCCTAGGGGTTAAGTCTCAATGCTATCACCTCTATGGCCTGAGTTCGATCCCTGGCCAGGGAGCTGACCCACATATGGCACAGCTGACCTCTCCTGTCTCACCCACCACTCCCCTTAGCAGCATATTTCAGTAGATCTGCCTGTTCTTCTGTTCCTAACTCTATCTCTGGTGAATCCTCTTGCCCGCTGCACCTCTGGCCTGTACCCCAGTTCCTCTATGTATAAATAAAATAGAACAAATCTTAAAAAAAAAAAACTATGCAAAGTGCATAATACAATCTTATATGCTTTTAAAATAAAAATTCAATGTGCAGATTGTGAGGAAAAGTCCCATTACTGGTTGGATTCATTTGCACTTATTTCTTAGGCTGCCATGAGGACAGAGCAAACCAGAGACCAGTTGTCAACTAAATGGCCTAGCTGGAATTCTTAAGATTCCTTAGAAGAATAATGATGGGGACATGCCAAAGGACACCAGAGTAGATTTGTAAGGGTTCCCTTTGGTCACATAGAGTGCAAATGAACCATCAAAATAAATCATGAAAATAAATTACAAATGTTTAAAATAAAATAAGAATCTATGAGTCTGTGACATAAAGTAATGAATTCAATTAAGTTAACAGAAAGGGAACTCTTCCATACAGCAAGATGCCAACTAGTAAATGTGGATTGAGCAACGGCATTAGAAAATCATCAGTGGGTGCCAGAACTAGTGGATGAAAGCTTGACGAGGAACACTGTAGTTTCAAAGCATCCCTTCACAAATTGCTTTTTCATTACATAGAGAAAAATAGTAACTTTGAAATCTGGTGGACATCTCCTTAACCCAGTGGTCAAAGCTAATGTCACTAATACTGCGATGGATGGCATGGCATGTTTCCGCAGCCTCCTAAAATGCCTTTTTCTTTTGGTTTTCATGGTACCGTGTTCTTCTGATTGTTCTTCTACCTATTTAATGAGTACTTTTCAGATACATGGGCTTTTCTTCTATCACCTGGGGTTTATCTCTTGCCACACTGTGCTCAGACTGTTTCCACTAGACCAGAGCTTGAAAGAAATTCTCTAAGACCCCCAAATCCATATTGAAGGAGCTTGCATGTCCATAGTTGGTCAGATATGGATACTTGAACTTTTTGTGGGTTGAAAAGTCCATGAAAGTAGGATTATTATCTCACTTGTGAGGACTGCCTGCCTGTGGCCACCACAGTAAGAGGCCCTGGAGTTAACCCCTGTGGTGACTGCAGAGGAGAGAATGGGAGATGTTGAACCAAGAGTTGGATCCCCCTTAGAGGGACAATGTGAGAGGGGAAGGTGTTGGAAGACCCATTTTGAACCCATATGGGTACAGCAATCAAGCAGAGTGGTACTAGCATAAGGAGACAGGCATGTGAATCAGTGGAATAGAAGTGAACATTCATAAAGAAATACACATTTATGAATAAGAAGGCCAAGACCAATCAATGGGGGAAAAAGAATAATCTCTTCAGCGATGGTGCTGGGACCACTAGATGTCCACATGCAAAAGAAGGAGTCTGACCCCTTCCTCACACCCTATATAAAAATGAACTCAAAAAGGATCATTTGACTTAAATGTAAGCATTAAAACCACTAAAATCATACAAGTTGTATGAGTGAAACTTTGCAACTTTGGCTTTTGATAACCCATCAAAAGCACAAGTGACAAAGGAAAAAAACAGATAAAATAAATAAAAATTTAAAACTTGTTCATGAATGATGTGTAAATCAAATACCTGGTCAGCAACTTATAGATAGGATGTATATATTTAAGACTCATAACACGATTGAAAAAAAAAAACCCAAGATAATAGATCACCCAATTAAAATATGTGTAAATTATCTAAATAGACATTTTTCCAAGACCTGCAAATGGCCAATAAGTGCATGGAAACGATGCTCTAAATCAAAAATCAACAAGGAAATTCAAATCAAAACTACAACAATAGATCACTTCCCAGACACTAGGTTTATGTATAATTGAAAATTGACAAACATTCACTCAGAGGTGGAGAAGTTGGAGCTGTGTACTCTTCTGATGGGAGCATAAAATTGTGCAGCTGCTTTGGAAAACAGTCTAACATTTATCCAAAAGGTTAAGGTTAGAATTACCATGTGACTCCACAATTCTAATTCCTAGATGTATAGCCAGAGGAAATGAAAGCATATATCCACACAAACCTTGTGTAGGAATGTTCATAGCAGCATTATTCATAATAGGCAAAAATCATGGAATGAATTCAAATGTTTAACAACTGATGAATGGATAAACTAAAGGTAATATAGTCATACAAAGAATGAGTATTTGGCACAAAAAAGAATGAAGCCCCAATTCATGGTACAGTGTGGATGTGCCTTGTGACATGACACTGAGTCAAAAAAAACCCCCAAAACCACATATTGTATGATCCCATTTATGTGACCCCTACAGAGACAGACTAGTGGTGGCCTGGGCTGAGGGCAGAGGGTACAGAGAGTGACCTCTGAGGAGCACGAGCTTTCTTCCCTGTGGATGAAATGTTCTAAAATTAGATCATAGTGACGTTTGCACAACTCTCTGAATATACAAAAAACTACTGAACTGTAGACTTCAAATGAGTTAATTTTGTGTGGATTATATAATAAACTCATTTGTAATAGGAATATGAATTTCCCAGCAGACAGCCGCTGCACAGACCAATGCACAGCCCTCAGAGTTAGTCTCTGCCTGTCTAGCTGTAGACTCACAGCATGACTCTGCAATGACAGAATGCTACCAGCCACCTGAGTGGCAAGAGCATCCTCCCCAAGACAGTCAGCCCACCCCACTCCTAAAAATACCCTCCCCTCCTGCCCACTCAGGTCCCAACACCAGAAAGGAGCCTGGAGCAGGGAGAGGGGAAGCTGTGTCCAGCAGCCCTTTGTAAGACATTCCTGCACAAGAAATAATTGTCCTTTGTGCCACGTGTTTTTGCGCATCTCAGCCTAGAACCAACCTCCATTTTAAACAAAGTAATTTTCAGATATTTCAATTGCACACTGAATTTCCTGAAGTTCAACTACAGTCAGTTACAGGGAGGTTTCTTTTCCAGAACTTTCCCAAGAGTTGCTCACCATTTCAGGAAACCAGTCACAAATGACATAGCCTTTACTGCTGATCCCAATAGCAGCCCCTGATTGCCTTTGGCCCTGGTCCATTCAAGGGGCGAGCAACTGTCTGTGGACCTCCCATGTGCTATCTGATATAGTAATGCCCAAGTATTTACACAGGGAGGTGAGACTCTTCAAATAAATTACCTTCCTTCTGTTTTTCTTCCGTATTACAGTAAGGGCATTACACTTAGCAGTCAGGCCCCTCAGGAAGTAGTCAGCATGGTAAGGTTTAGGGAACCAACTGGGTCAGTTGGAACAGCAGGAATTCACCACCTGCTACCGGGAAGTGACCTAGTATAGGGTAAATGGTTTTCAGGTTTTTCTGCTCTCCCACCATTGGGATTGCCCTGCCTGATGGGGGGTGCCTGAACTTGTTACATTGTTGCAAACTGTCTTATTTACTTCTGTGGGCCATGGGAGGACTATTGCTATAGTAAGGAGATAAGCAAGAGAAGAAGCAGCAGAGAGGCAGGAGAGAGAAAGAGAGAGAAGCTAGAGAAGCCCAGAGTGAAGACTTGCCAGGGCCTTGGGGGTCTGCCGGCCTCCTGGCTCCCCCCACCCCAGCACCCCTGCCTGCCATGTACCTGGTTGCTACACTACATGTAACAGCTCAGTAAAAGCCTGTTAAAGCCACCGAGGGCTCCAAGACTCTCCTTTACCCGTCTGCCAGATCATAGATAACCTGCTCTGTGCCCTTCCTGCCCCTATACCCAGAAAGGGAGAATGTTAGTGAAGCCCTCCCCTGCCCCCTGATATCTGGGCTGAATAACATCCCCTCCCCAAATTCATACATTGAAGTGTTAATTAAGGTTAAGTGAAATCATAAGGGTGGGTCCCTAATCCAACAGGACTGGTGTCCACATAACAAGAGGGAGATGGACAGGCCCAGGGAGAAGGGCTGGTGAGGACTCAGTGAGAAGGGGGTCCACCTGCAAGCCAAGAACATGGCCGCCTGAAACCTAGACTGTCAGTCTCCCGATCTTGGACTTCCAATGTTTAGAAAATAAATCCCTGTTGTTGAAACTCTGGTATTCTGTTATAGCAGCTCTACCAGCCTAGCACGTCTCCGCCCTGTGCCCTCACCCTGCCCCATAGCGATGACTGTAGGACTACAGGTTCCCCCTGCTATACAAAAGTAGAGCACACCTATGAAATGTCTCATAAACTGAAATGGAGTAAAGAAACAAATTCCATCGGGCCTCCCCTGGTGGCACAGCGGTTGAGCACTGGGCTGAGAAGCTGCCCGCAGCCTCTGCAGTGCCGGTTCCATCCCCTGCCACTGGGCGAGGGTCCCACATGGCACGCAGACCTCTCCTGCCGCCCGCTGCTCCCTCAGCAGTGTACTTCGGTCCTTCTGCCTGTTCTGCTCCCTGCTCTGGCTCTGGTGAATTCTCTCACCCTCCTGCACATCTGACTGTTCCCAGTGCTTGTGTAAGTAAGTAAATAAATAAATAAATCTTAAAAAAAGAAACAAATTCCATCAATGTATATGAAAGTGTTTGTTTTCCCAGACTCCAAAAACAACCTACCAAACCACACCAAATAGCACACAAGATATAAAAGCACACTGACATATAGTAAAAGCAAGAATGATGTGATAAATACATGGGCTGATTGTGTGATGCAAAATATCATTGTGTAATATGAAAATCTATGTTTATAATAGATATTTAGCTATCTTTTTGATTTTGCATTTACTCTTTGTCATGTTTACCCCCCTTTTTTTTTTTCATTGATTGCACTTACACTCCATTTTCTTAAATATTTAATAAACAAAGATTCTAACTCCAAAAATAAATTAAAAAATCCATGGGCTGTATAAAGTGGTGCCTGGGCCAAGAGCCTGTCAGGGCCACTCTGGCTGCTTACTCTGCATGATGCCTCTAGAATGGCTGTTGTGAATCAGCCCTGGACACTATTTGGTCTGTATGAAGGAAACAGGTACTAGTGGAAACAGGTACTAGTGCAGGCCTTTTTTTTTTTTTTTTTTTTTTTTTTTGCAAAATCGGAGTGGCAAAATGCAAAATCAAAAAGGGAAGGTGATACCTGTATAGAGAAATGCTCATCTGTACCCCAGAGGGCTAGAGGGTAAATGCTTCACGGTCCTCCTCTTGCCATGCCATCTGCGGAGCTCAGTCCCTCTGGGCCCAGAGCAGGGGTTTGGAGAGTACATGGCAGCGGAGGGACAGCTTATATTGACTTATTTACTTTTTAAGATTTATTTAGTTATGCATACAAAAACTGGGATGTAGGCCAGAGGTGCAGGGGGTGAGAGGATTCACCAGAGACAGAGTGTGGAGCAGAACAGGCAAATTTACTAAAATACACTGCCGAGGGAAGCAGCAGGCGAGACAGGGGAGGTCTGCTATGCTGTGTGGACTACCCACCTGGCTGGGGATCGAACTCGGGCCATGATAGTGCTGAGACTTAACCCCTAGGTCACCAGGGAGGTCCCTATATTGACTTTATAAAATTGTGTATGTAGATAAGTCATACTATCTATAAATTTCATTTCAAGATAGTAATGCAGCTATCAAGGTAATTGTTAGAACAAGGAAGAATTAGGTCTACTTCGGGTTGAAAAATCCGCTGCTCGAGCCACCAGTGCCTCTAGGGAGGAGGGGAACTAGGCTTTGACTAGTCATTAATTTTAAAATGAAATATCATGCCTCTAACACCGCGTCCTAATGTGAAGCAAGGGAATCGTAACCACAAAAACGATGGGCAGGTTTGGAACCTAAGATATCCTTCAGGAATCCACTTCCCAATGGGAAAGATGGATTTAACTCAAAAGCTTTCTGGGGGCAATTATTTCCTCAAAGTGTCAGCTACACAAAATTGCTTGTATAACTTTTCCAAACAATAATACGGTCTTGGTGGACAGTAATATAAATTCACTATATTTAATATTAAATCATTTATAATTAGCATTTGTGGAAAGGTAACAGATCATAAGAGGCTAGCCCGATTCTAGCATACTGACAAAGGAAACTTTTTACTGATCCAGAAAGTAAACATAACAAAATGCAAAATGAATGAAGTGCCCACCGATGCACTGCACTTTGGCCATAAGGCTGGGAACCCTCGGGTTTCTCACAGCTCGCTGCCTCTTTCCTAAAGTTCTTCCTTCCTCTGCACTCTGAGGGCCAGGTCTCTCCAAATGTGTCACGCTAGCACGTGGGTTATTTTCAGTTGAGGTCAAAGCCCTGCAGCCTCATGAGAAACATTTACCATTTCCTTAACTGCCTAGAAGAATAAAAACAGAAATAAGGTTTTTTCCAGAAATAATCTGAGAACCCCTCTATATGGTACGCAGTGACAGAGCATCTGGTCTTTGTCATTAAGTCCCCCTCTCCTCTCTCCTGGAAGCCCGGATCCTATCCCCTTAGCTCAGAATATACCCTGATTTTCCCCATTGGCTTTAGAGTCCACATCCATAGAGATTCTTCTTCTTTAATTCTTCATAATTAAATTTATTCTTTTCTTCTATTAATTTGTCTGGTGTTCATTTCATTGTCGACCAGTCCCAGAGTAGCTCAGAAGGGTAAAGGGAAGTTTCCTCCTCCCAGCCCCATAATTTCATTAATCCATAACAAATAACTGTTTCCCAAGCTAGTCTCTCGCCCACCCTGTGAACTCTCTGAGGCAGGGACTTGGTTGTCAGCTGCTTTATAGTCCCTCAGTTTCTGGCAGACACGCAGTAGGAGCTAAATATTGTCTTTGGTTGGTTGGTTAATTCTTTTTCCAGTGTGAAGAGTGACACCAGTGAATTTCAAATTTGGGTACATAAGGATCATCTTAAGAGCTGTTCAAAACACCCACGCCCATCCCTCCTCCTCCTTGAGATTCTGATTAAGGGCCTCCCTGGTGGTGCAAGGGGTTAAGCACAGCACTGTGACACTATCTGCAGCCTCTGCAGCATGAGTTAGAGCCTCGGCCAGCCAGGGAGCTACCCACATGGTGCAGCAGATCTCTCCTGACTTGCCCACTGCTCCGCTCAGCAGTGCATTTCAGTAGATCTGCCTGTTCTGTTCCCCACTCTGTCTCCCTCTCACCCCCCACACCTCTGGCCTGTATCCCAGTTCTTGTAAGCATAAATAAATAAATCTTTTAAAAAAAAAAAAAGATTCTGATTCAGTCCATCTGCTGTGGGTCCAGATGATTCTAACATGTAGCCTGGGTGAAAGCTTGGTCTAGTTCAGGATTTTTCTGTCTTGGTCCTATTGACATTTGGGACTGATGTCCCAAATGGGGGATAAGAGATGTTGTGGGGTGCGGCTGCCTCTGCCGCTGAACGCCAGTGAACTTACTGGAAAGAGGGAGGCTTTCACTCGGACACATAGTAAATCCGAGTGAATAAGACCCACTTCCCCTGTGCGCTGGACTGGACAGTCAATGACGGGTAAGATGGGGGGCAGACTAAAGAAGGCACTGGCCAGCCATATGTCTGCGACTCCTGACGACCTAAGACAGGCGCAGTCCCCGAGGGGCTTCGTTATAATAATCTTTGGCGTTCAAATCAGACAAGTGTTTAAAGGCCTGTAAGCCTAATCCAGGCGTTAAGCCCGCAGTAAAAAAAAAAACCCTTCTTTTGGTTGAGAACATGGCTGCTGCCTGATGGAGTCACCAACAAAACGGTTTAACTATTAACCAGTTGGTCATTGTTCCTGCATAAGAAGCAACATAGCAACCAGTCTATAATTATACTATTTTCTTACCTACTTTACTTTTTCTATTCTGTGTGAAATCAATTTCAGGAAATGCATGATAAAGAAAATAGTGTGTGGCAATAGTAGTTTCAAAATAATCATAATACTTCTCACATGAGATAATACCACAAAAATTAAAATGCTTATGTAGAGAATATATTGTTCGTGATCGCTAAAAGTCAAATGTAGCCGTAGTTAAATATTAATGCTTTCTGATAATTTGTGGTCTTGGGAACAAAACAAGAAAAGCTAGCTTAAAGAATGCTGTTCTGTGTAATCAAAAATAATTGTGTAGATTCAGTACCCTGAGATTGTTTATTGTACCATGCCATGGAACATCGATCACATGTACATGAATGATGAAGTAGATGTCTTATGTATTACTAAGCATCTCATGCTAAGAAAAAATTAACTTGTGTGAAATCATCTATTGTTAAAAAGGTATAAAAGTGTATGATGATTTTGAGCACATTACACTCAGATCTTCACTCTTGAAGTGTGTCTGTCTGTCATTTCTGCACCGAATCCTTGACCGCCTAGCTCAGTCTCTCATCCCTGGGTCAGCCTTGCTAATCTACCACTGCACCGGTTGGCGGCAGGTGGCGCCCAACGTGGGGCTCGACTCACAATTTTTAGAGACGTTTGATAGACTCTGGACCTGAGAGAAGGTAAATTAGATTCTGAGCAATGGCTACCTATTTTCTCTTTCTTTCTTTTCCTCATAATAATCAGTCAAGGATAGGTTCCTCGCCGGAGTGGCGGGCTCGCTGATAAAGGATCATCAGTTTAAGAAGGCCAGGATAAAAAGAATTATGTGAGTTTGCATGTGTGAGTGGTTGTAATTGTTGGCTCCACGGCCTCAGCTACGGAGTCTGAGTGAGCTGCACCCGGATTCTCGCGGGGCGTCATACGGCATAACGGTCATCTGTTCCTTGGAACAGCCTGGTCCGGGATTTATATGGACAGACCTTAGCTGAGACGTCCCTAAGTTCCCGCGAGGGACGCGAGTCGGACAGCACCAGTGAGTGGCCCAGTGTATTTATTCCCAGCATCATGGGACAATCTCAAACTAAGAATAGAGACCTCTTTCTCTCTATCCTGGCCTATATGCTCGAAGGAAGAGGATTGAAGGTAAGTAAAAAAATCACTTGTGGAACTGTATGAGTTCATTTAAAAGTCAGCCCATGGTTTCCAGAGGAAGGGAGTTTATATCTCGAAAATTGGAAAAAAGTGGGCAAAGAAATAAGAAAATTTTATGACCAGCAGGGACCCACGGAGGTCCCCCCACAGGCATTTTCCCTTTGGGTCCAGATTCGAGACCTACTAGCAGACAGTACTGAGGCTGATTTATGGAAATAAGAAAATGTTAGTGAGCATGAGGCAGTGTTGTTTGCCTCTTGGTCAGCAAAAAAAAATAATGTGACATGATCTTATAAAAAACAAATGCTTCAAGCCTTTTTGGGGAGGAGGCTAGGTTCACCCTACTAGAGGTTTCCCCTACCAAAGTTTTGCCATTTATTCTTTTAAAATAAATAAATAAGGTATTTCTAAATAATAGTATTTAAAGTTCATTTACTATTGCTAAGGTAATAAAAAATGATTAAATATAACTATATAACTAAAGGTTTTTATAAAAATACTATAAACCCACTGCAGCAGATGGGTGGGGGCTGCCCCTGGTCTCAACAAGCAGCTGCCTGGACTTTTTCTCCAGTGTTGGGATCACTGGCAAGTCTCTACTGCCTTCCTGCTATGGGGGACTGAACTGTTTTGGTTCATTCTAGGAAAAAAGTTTTATTTCCCTGTGTTTTTTCTAATTTTAAAGTCTAAATTGTCTAAGGTAAAAACCGCTGAGTTACTTTGGATTTGCTAGCAAGCTATAGAAAATACTTATTGGTTGAATAAAAGTTTTTAAATTTACTTATTGGACCTGTAAAAGGTTAAGTTTCTTGTTAAAATTAATTAACCTAAAAAAATTTAAAATAATAATACAAACATATTTGAGCTAAGTTCAAACCTCAAATTTTGATAAAAGCCTAAAAACAGGCAGACTGTAAAAATTTCCCTCTTCTCCTGTTATCAAAATAGCAGTGTTCTTTTCTGTTTTAAAATATGCTTGCTCTCAGTATAATAAAACACTGACAACCTAAAGCCAAAAAATCACTTCTTAAAAATATAAACTCAAAAAATATTCTCTATCTAAAAAAGTTAATAAAAACTGCCTAATGGTTGTGGTCTCGAGCCCAAGGTCTTTGGTAATAATTAAAATTAAATACTTATTCTCTGCACAGTTTTTAGCTTTTAACTCATTAAAAAACCTCAGTGGTGTCACAAAAATTAATAAAATAACTCTCTCTTAAAAAATATACATATGGCCAAAATTTTAAATGTATATCAAGAGATCTCTGTATCTGTTTGTCTGTCTTTGTGTTTTGTTTTGTGTTGTTTTATTTTGTTTTGTTTTTTATATCTGAAGGACTAATTATAAACGGCGCCTATATAAATTCTCATAAAAACAAATCTTATAATCACGATCAAAAAAAAAATTTTATTTTTGGTAAAAAAGAACTAGTTCAAATTTTATAATATAATTCAAAGCATATATGCCTTAAAGTTATGTTAAGTATTAATAATTTGCTTTATTTAAATGTGTTTATTTTAAAAAAAAAGTCTGTTATAAAAGGTACTTTTGTCTTTCCTATTAAGTCACCTGTATGTAAAAAATGTACAAAGTATCTATATGGTGCTCTAATTTTTTTGTTTCTTTTTATTAATTTGTCTAATGCTTGTTTAATGATGCTAATTCACCCATATGGTCCCTGATAAATTATTTTTTTATTTTTTTATTTATTTATTTTTTTTTTTATAGAGGCATGCTTTATTTATTTGTTTGCTGGTTTGTTTGTTTTTGTTTATACATGCACTGGGTACAGTCAGAAGCGCGGGAGGGTGAGAGAATTCACCAGAGCCAGAGCGGAGAGCAGGGCAGGCAGAAGGACCGAAGTACACTGCTGAGGGGAGCAGCGGGCGGCAGGAGAGGTCTGCACGCCATGTGGGACCCTCCTCCGGTGGCCGGGGAGCAGCCGGGGATCGAACCGGCGCCGCAGAGGCCGTGCGCAGTTTCGCAACCCAGCGCTCAACCGCTGCGCCACCGGGGAGGCCCTGGTCCCTGATAAATTAAACCAACACCTTGGTTCCTCCTCTTCACTGACTGAAACCTGAAAAGTCACAGACCACCTACTTCTTCACCACTTCCAATGGGACTCGTGCTTACTCGAACTTGTTTCGTCTTCTTGCTGCTACTTCCATCGTCCATTTCCGATGTCCTGAACATTCTTTTAATGACTCTATCATACGGGCCTGTGTGGGTCCCCCCCACACCCTCCTTGTCGAGGGCCCTGGACACTTGTCAATCACTTATCATCAAAATGCCTTTCATGTCAATTGTTCCGGTTATATTCTCACTAATTGTATCTCCCCTGTTACTTCGTGGTCTACTATGACATTTGTTATTGTACCTCCTTATGCTTTCTCCCTGTTAAATTGGAGCAGCCTTGGTACGACGACACTGGGGTTTATACTCTTTAGCTTGTTGAACTAGGTTGCTACTCTTATTTTAGGCATTACTGCACTCATTGCTATTATTGGTTCTGTGGTTGCCTTCACTACTGCTCTCATACAACAAGTTCACACAGCCTCCCATGTTAATGAATTGTCTCACAGTGTTACAAAGGCTTTAATTGTTCAAGACCATATTGATAAAAAATTTAAGGCTCGTTGAAATGTCCTTAAGAAAACTTTACTGTACATTGGTAATCAAATTCAACATATTAAGACCCATCTGACCACTATATGTCACTCTAATTTAATTTGTGTTACTCCGCATGTTTATAATTCTTCCTCTGTTTCTTGTAACAATGTTAAAAATCACTTGTTAGGAGTTTGGGAAGATACTAATATTTCCCTGGATCTTCAAGATTATATTAAGGCAATTAGTTTAGCTTATTTCCTCCTCCTCTCCGGCCGAGATTGCTAATTCCTTTCTGGCCTCCTTCCAACATTACACCACAAATGCTACTTGGTTCCCCTCTTTCATTAGCTTTTGCATTTCCCTACATCCACGCCATGAAGCTTAAATTTAAAAAAAAAAAAAAAGGGGGGAACTGTGGCCGCCTCTGCCGCTGAACGCCAGTGAACTTACTGGAAAGAGGGAGGCTTTCACTCGGACACATAGTAAATCCGAGTGAATAAGACCCACTTCCCCTGTGCACTGGACTGGACAGTCAATGACAGGTAAGATGGGGGGCAGACAAGAGAAGGCACTGGCCAGCCGTATGTCTGCGACTCCTGACGACCTAAGACAGACGCAGTCCCCGAGGGGCTTCGTTATAATAATCTTTGGCGTTCAAATCAGACAAGTGTTTAAAGGCCTGTAAGCCTAATCCAGGCATTAAGCCCGCAGTAAAAAAAAAAAACCCTTCTTTTGGTTGAGAACATGGCTGCTGCCTGATGGAGTCACCAACAAAACAGTTTAACTATTAACCAGTTGGTCATTGTTCCTGCATAAGAAGCAACATAGCAACCAGTCTATAATTATACTATTTTCTTACCTACTTTACTTTTTCTATTCTGTGTGAAATCAATTTCAGGAAATGCATGATAAAGAAAATAGTGTGTGGCAATAGTAGTTTCAAAATAATCATAATACTTCTCACATGAGACAATACCACAAAAATTAAAATGCTTATGTAGAGAATATATTGTTCGTGGTCGCTAAAAGTCAAATGTAGCCGTAGTTAAATATTAATGCTTTCTGATAATTTGTGGTCTTGGGAACAAAACAAGAAAAGCTAGCTTAAAGAATGCTGTTCTGTGTAATCAAAAATAATTGTGTAGATTCAGTACCTTGAGATTGTTTATTGTACCATGCCTTGGAACATCGATCACATGTACATGAATGATGAAGTAGATGTCTTATGTATTACTAAGCATCTCATGCTAAGAAAAAATTAACTTGTATGAAATCGTCTATTGTTAAAAAGGTATAAAAGTGTATGATGATTTTGAGCACATTACATTCAGATCTTCACTCTTGAAGTGTGTCTGTCTGTCATTTCTGCACCGAATCCTTGACCGCCTAGCTCATTCTCTCATCCCTGGGTCAGCCTTGCTAATCTACCACTGTACCGGTAGGCGGCAGTGGGGGGGCTGCCAGACAGGATGTTCAACAGCATCTTTGGCCAGATTCCAGGAGCACCTTCACAGTGTAATAGATGTAAATGTTCTACATGCGATCAAGTGTTCCTGGGGACAAGATCGCCGCATTTGAATTCATGGGTCTAGCTGCTCTGCAGATTGCTTCAGAGACTGATTTCGCAGGCCTGTGATTTTGTTTTCTGTGTCTGCTCTGACCAGAAGTTGCGGCTCTGTCTATCGAAGCATTAGGTGGACTCTGGCCATTCAACTTGACTGACAGGGGACAACTCTGTCTCCTTCTTCTCACTCCTCATTAGAGGCCATGGCAGGATCAAATTATCAAGTCTTTCCACTTCCTTCCAGCTCCCCTACTTTTTGTTTGTCTGCTTTACCTAGCAACCAGTGGGAATTGGAGTGTTTTATATCAGATACGTTTATTGAAATGAATGTTACATTTCCCATTTAATTAAGAACAAATGAATTAAATTGCTTGATGGTGAAGATTGCATTGATTCCCCACCTCCACCTCAATAAATCTGAACTAAGCTCCCAGGGGACATACTAAAGTAAGGCCTTACATTGTTAGGATTCCACAGTTACATAATCAATTTCAGTGTGGAATATGACTAGAACAGACAGAAACACTGCCTTTTTATGAGAGGAATTTAAAAGTGGAGATGATGGATTTAACAATTTGACTTTCAAAGAGAAAATGCCTGTAAGAATTTAAGAATGTGAAAGGTTTTTTTTTTAAGTGTACGCTAATATTAAATCAGCTAAAAAGAACTGTTTCCAGTTTTGGGGTGTATGATTTTAAATAAATCTGTAATAATCAAAGACACTTTCAACCTCTTCTCACCTCCTTTCTTCCCTTCCTTTTTCCTTCCTTTCCTTCTTCATATTTTCCCCTTCTTTTTTTTCTCCCTCCTCCTTCCTTCCAACAAGCATTTATTGAGCTCTTGATGGTGACCCCACAGGCAGTTGTGTTGCCCAGAGGTTACAAGGTCAATGGAATGCCCTGAGGGTGTGAAATAGGCACCAGGTTGTGAAATTCCTAAGGAGGCAGATTCTGCTCAGGAAGACAGGGTACACAGAGCGTGAAAAAGTATAGGCGCTGAGCCTACAAGCAGGAGGCAGCCTAAAATGTTCAATAAAGGGGCCTCCCTGGTTACCGAGGGGTTAAGTCTCAGTACTATCACTGCAAGGGCCTGAGTGCGATCCAGGCCAGCGAGCTACACGCATGGCGCAGCAGACCTCTCCTGACTTGCCCGCTGCTCCCCTCAGCAGTGTATTTCAGTCAGTCTGCCTGTTCTGCTCCCCACTCCGTCTCTGATGAATCCTCTCACCCCCCACACTTCTGGCCTGTACCCCAGTTCTTACATGCATAAACAAATATAAATAAATCTTTAAAAAATAATAATACATAAAATGTTCCATAAGAAGGGGAGGATGACCCAGCATTCCTAGGTGCGTAGTTACATGTGTGCTAATCTTTAGCAAGCTACCTGTGTGTGTGTGTGTGTGTGTGTGTGTGTGTATTCAACAGATAGAGGCCCCTTAGCAGCTATATTTAGTATAAAAGACCCTAGACATGTGCTCTCAGGAGTAACCTGGTTTGGGTTCCCCCTCCCTGTCACCAAAGGGAGCTTTTGTGCTTTCCTATTGCCTGAATAAACTTTCTAAAACTCACTCCTTGCTGTCCATGTCTTTGATTTTCATGGCAAAGAGCAACAATTCAGTTGAGATCATGCAACAGTAGGAAGCAGAAATAACTAAGAAAGAAACAAAATGGGGGCCTCCCTGGTAGCACAAGGGTTAAGATACAACCTATAAAGCTGTCCGCAGCCTCTGCAGCACGAGTTCGATCCCTGGCCAGGGAGATACCCACATGGTGCAGCAGACCTCTCCTGTCTCGCCCACTGCTCCCCTCAGCAGTGTATTTCAGCAGATCTGCCTGTTCTGCTCCCCACTCTGTCTCTGGTGAATCCTCACACCCCCTGAGCCTCTGGCCTGTACCCCAGCTCTTGTATGCATATATAAATAAATCTTAAAAAAAAAAAAAAGAAACAAACAAACAAAATGGCCAAGACTGGTGCACTGCCCTTGAAGAACTAAGAGTCAAATCAGAGGAACAGGCTTGTAAGGAGGCAGAGTAGAGTGGGAGGTCAGTGAGGTGGGTCCAAGCGCATGGGCCTAGAGTAAGTGAGTTTGGTGAAACCGCCCCACTTTCTAAGACAAAGCCCTCAGAGTCTTCACTCCTCTTTCTCACGCTATCTTCACCCAACCTCTCCTCACCCTCCTGCCCTGCTGCCACTTGGTCATCTCTAGGGTGGACTAATGCACCCACCCCACTGCTTGCTTCCAGCTTTGACTTCTCTTCCCCTTCTCTATCATCTCTTTTCTACAGTGGCCAGAGAGCAGAAGCCCCCAACACACCCCGTCCCTACCACATTGCTCTTCATTCAGGGTGAAAGGCAGGCCTTACAACAGCCACAAGGTCCAGTGGGACCCAGTTCCAAACCCCCCTCCCCGCCCCTGCCCCCGTGCTATCTCTGACCTCGCTCTGCTATTTCCCGTTTTCATGCTGCTCCCTTCACACTGGACACCGGACACCCTTATAATTCCTTAAATATTCCAGGCACTCAGCATGGCACATTCCTGCCTTGGGACTTTGCACTCGTGTGTCCAACTCCCAAGGATGCACTTCCCCTGGGTAGCCATAGGGTGACTGCCTTCTCCAGGCCTTGCTGAGAGGCCCCAGCTCAGTGCAGCCTCCCTGACCACCACCTTGAATATTGCCAACTGCCGCCCACACGCGCACTCCCCTGGCTCCAAGCCCTGCTCCCCTCCTGTTCCCTTTGAACAAGCCGCATAATTTACTTCTGTTTCTGGGTTTTGGGGTTACTCAGTTCATGGCTATGGCCACAAAAGAATTCAAAGCCACATCTAGGCAAAGCAGTTTATGTAAAGACACTACACTTGGAAGCGGCCCAGGGGCAGAGTCAAGGGAAGAATACTGTGAGCAAAGGCGGGCAACCCCTGGCTGAAATGGGGCGCAGGAGGCTGCTCACCATGTCCCTTCCTGGGGTATGTATCTGCAGGCATTCCTGAGATGCTGGTTTATAGGCCCAAGTAGGAGTTTCTCAGTCACTCCCCCTCCTACTTTGCTCCCTGGGGTGTAGTTTAATCAGCCCAGGTAGCAGGTTGGGGGAGTGGTCTGCCTCCCCCTTGTCAATTATTGCTCTCCTCAGGTTTTATTGACTGGCTTGCAGTTTGGGGGGTGGGGACAGACTTTCTCCACTTTGGGTGCTCCTTGGCAACCACCCTTGGCTTCATCAGCTGTGGCAAGTATTTCCCGGCATCCTGGCTGTGTTGACCATTAATTTTCTTTAGGCGTCGCCCTCCCTGCTCCACCTGCCCAACACTTCTCGCGTCTACTCACGTGCCCATGTCCCTGCAGAGCAGGTGCTTTGAGTCCTTCTCTCATGTTTCCCAAGTACCTAGAACAGTGCCTGGAATATAATACTTACTCCTCCCCACCTGAATGAGTGAGCAAGTGAGGAATGAGTGGTTCAAACTTCCTCTAGTTTCCCATTACACAGTCACACCGCGCTCACAGCACTTAATTGCCAGCTCTTCTATCTCCTGTACAAGCTGCTTCATTTCCCCTCTGTCTCATTGCTGTCACCCAGGGGTGATGAGTTACTATATTTACGTGGTGGGGTCATAGTGTGCATGCGATGAGTTCTATCTGAGTGACTTAGCACAGTGCCTGGCACACAGAATGTTCTTAGTAAATGTCAGCTGTTACTACTACATGACATTATTTAAACTTGCCCCGGTCAAAAACAGGGGGGCCTCCCTGGTGGCGCAAGGGGTTAAGCACAGCACTGTGATGCTATCTGCAGCCTCTGCAGTGCGAGTTTGATCCCTGCCAGGGAGCAACCTACATGGCGTAGCAGACCTCTCCTTTCTCGCCTGCTGCTCCCCTCAGTAGTGTACCTCAGTAGATCTGCCTGTTCTGTTCCCCACTCTGTCTCTGATGAATCCTTTCACCCCCCGCACCTCTGGCCTGTACCCCAGTTCTTGCATGTATAAATAAATAAATCTTTCTTTAAAATAGGGGGTAGGGGTATTGAGTGAATGATTGAGCCGCTGGCGGCTCACAAGCTGTGGCTCTGAGGCAAGACGGGGGCATCCATCACAGGCTGGGTTGTGAGATGGTTGGGGGGACACTGGAAAGGCAGGTGGGGTTCTCGGTGGTGCCCACTGAGGGTAGGTGCGGACTTGACCTGTGCATGGGAGGAGAGGAGTAAAGTGACTTGGCCTGTGTTTGGGGAAATGTGCAGGGGTGGGTGGGGAATGGATTATTAGCAAGAACAGCAGGGAGGGAGGGTGGAGAGAGGGACATCAGTTCGGAAAGGATGACTCATCTCGCAAGGAATACTGAGCCCTCAGGGAAGGCAACTGTCACTGGAGCAGATGGTGGAGACATTTTGGAGACAGTAGCAACTCCTTCAAAGCAAGTTCAGGAAGGCAATCTGCTTTTCAAGTACAAAAATATGATTAAGATGAATTATATGGATTCTTATCCACCATTTATTTCAGATGGACTTTTCATTTCTTTTTTTTTTTTTTTTAGGGTCAAACCATTTTACTGAGGGGCTTAGCGGGAGAAAAAGGAGGGAACCAGGAGGGGGACACCATTGCAGAAAGCTCCACTTTAATTTTTACTAACAAGCTCTTTGGCCTATTATTCAATTGAGAAGCAGACTGTCTAACTCTTGGGGAATATTTAGACTTGGAGGGGGAAAAACGGGAAATTCTTTCCTTGCTAGGTAACAGCAGACATGAAGCAGGCATAGCCAAAATACAACGTGAAGGAACGCAATGGAGCCTGTCTGCCAAAACCCAGGGCTGGTCAGCCCTCCCTGTACACTAGCCGTTTCTCCCACAGGTGAAAACAGGAAACTTGCACATTCTGATTAAAGTGCATCTGACGGAGGATAAGAATTAAAAAAAAAAACAACTGGAGAGGAGATACAAGTTCAAGAACCCAACTCACTTATGGAGGTGGGTAGAGGGGATTCGTGTAAGCCATTAACCCAGTTATAGAAACCAAGACCCTTGGGCATCGATGCCCAGATCAGGAGGCGCAACACGCAGAAACTCTCCGACTGCTGTAGGGAGGGTCAGAAGCACAAACCATCCACCCACAAAGATGAACCCCTCCCTGAAAATGACAAAACCTAACGCAGCCCCCACAACGGGGCAGCCGTCCCTCTGCCCACCTGTGCCTGTGCAGGTGCTTCTTGTCACCAGCTCTCTCCCTCCGCAGGGCAGCAGCTTCCTGCCTGCCCATGACCTGCACCTGCCGGGACTTCTCTTCACTGACCTCCCTCAGCGGAGGCCGCGCTCCCCAAGGCCGCCCGCCTGCAACCATGCAGGCCTCTCTCAGCAAACCTGTCCCTTTCCGGGCAGCTCTTCCTGCCCTCTGGTACCTATGCGAGCGTCTTTTATTCCTCTGTCCCTTTCCCTAATAAACCTGCTCTTTAAATATAACTAACGTCTCTGCCTCGTGGAGAAACACCCTTGGGAAACTCGCTGCGTGCCACTGAAAGGGAAGCTCTGGTGACGCCTTTCCCGGAGTGAGCCCAAGGGCCCCGCACTCCAAACCCGCTGACTCCAACAACACGACAACACATCTAAGCTCTGAGAGCTGCTGCTGCTAGCTGAGGAAAGCGTGGCATTTCAAGTTCTCCCGCAAGTGACTTTCGAAACAACCAAAGGGGTGAACCTTTGAGAAGGTGGTAAAGGAGGAGGAGCCCCCAGATGGGGTGAAGCTGCCAGACACCGGCCGCAGAAGGCTCCTTTCTACACGACTGGGAGCCCCCCCCACCCGGAAATCCCCTCACAGAGAGTTTCACAGTCTGCTGTTACTCTTTGATGTCAGGTGGTGTTACATTTTTGAAAAACCAACAAAAAGCCCTAAACTCTGACACCTCTTTGCCCAGAGAGTAGCCGACACCCTGACCCCTTCTGCGCAGCAGAGGCGGTCCTCCTTCTCAGTATTTGAAAGTATTTCTCAACTCTTAGGAGCCACCTCTCCCGGGAACCACACTTCTCAGAATTTTGAAATGAGCCTGGTCGAGGTCGAGGTCCCCAGGACATCCTGCTGGCCTGCGGCAGGCGGTCAAGGCATGACTGCGTTCCGGGGCCATCCTCGGATTGTTATCACCAACAAGATGAAATGGTGGGTTTCTTGTCACTTCTTTCTTAATGGCCAAAATGGGGCCAGACGAGCAGTTTCCTTTGGTCTCTGAGGCAAAATGGTCAGCAAAGCCAAGCCAATGTGTCAGGCACTCACTTCCAGCCCTGTGAGACTCCACGTGGGCAGAGGAGACACCGAGGAGGGAGAACATTGGAGCACAGGTACCTGGTCAGGTGCAGGGCCACCCCTCACTTTCTGACCAGGCACTTAGAAACATTTGGCTCTTTGACAACTTGCTTTATTTGGGGGTGTCTCTCTAAATATAGTTCAGACACCATGGCATTGCATCACCTAGGAATGAGTTGGAAATACAAATTTCCCACCACCACCACCACTTCCAGCAAAAACTCTGGGCCTGATTCTGAGTTTTAACAAGTCCTCAGGTCAAGTGTGAGAATTATGGATTTGCACACTTCCATTGTCAACTCATCAAATTGTTTTACTTGTAGTTTTGAATGTCTTTGCTTTGTCATTCTGCACATCTGAAATCACCCTGTTTGTTAGTCTGTTACACTGGCAGCCACACCCTCCCTGACTGGAGGGGAAGAAGTAGACAGCTGCTAGCTGCCTGGGGAGGAAATCTCAACCTGACTTTGAATCTTCACACCTTAAAAAAGGAGCCAACTCACAACTGGGAGGAAAAGAAAACCATTAAAGAGAAAAACAACTGCTGTTTTTGAATCTGTAGCACAGCAAATTGAGGCGATAGCCATATAACATTTTTACTTCTGACAAAAGAATCCCTTTAGGGCAGGTAATGGCCTTTTAAATATCAAAGGAACGCAGACCAAGGACCTGAGGACAGGTAATATGGAGAGTGGGGGTGGGGTGGGGGGGTACGAAGTGTGGGCTCCACCCCATCATAATACAGAAAACCACAGAGACATTTAGGGGATTCTTTTCAGGCTTAGAGATGCCTGACAGCGGGAATGCGTGTTGGGGGCACTAGGGAACCTCCTGGTTCCAGGAGCATATAAGTCTGAACAGATACATGATACCACCGTAAAAAAAAGTTCTTGTATCAGGGAAGAAACTGCACCAGAGTTAGTGTTTTGCAGACCTTTATTTTTTTTAAGAAATAATTCTTTCTTTGAGTGAGATTAGTGCACGATGACACCAGGCATAAAACAGATCAAAGAGGGCTCCCCACCACCTTTTTGGAATATCATAGGTGAGTGCCAAGGTGCCAGTGTGTAAGACTTTCAATAGAAAAAAACTTTAATTAGTGTGCAATCGAGAAGGAAAAAGAATATAGTTCAAATAGTTTTCAACTGAACACCCAAGCTACCCATTCCCTTGCAAGTAAATACCTAGCCAGACAGGACTGGCAGAAAGCGGGTCCACTGGGCATCTCTGATTCTGTGCTTTGAAATTTTTCAAACAAGAAATTTTTCTCCCTTCTTCCCAGCCTTCCGAACAAGCTTTCCTGGATGTCCAGTCACTAAGATGTTTGAGGAGTGGGGAAAACCCAAGAGTGTGCCCTACCATGGCTACATCCCTCATATGACCCTTGGTGGGGAGGGGGGTGCTGTAGGGGTCAGAAAAGACCTCCCTAGGAAGTTCAGAAAGGCCTCCCCAAGATGTGTCGTTATGTTAGCCGGCAGGATGAGGAGCACCTGGGACTCCCAAACCTGCTTGCTTTAAGTGGGTTCTGCTGTCCACTGCATAAAGACAAACATCTAGTGCGTAAGACTTTCAAAAGAAAGGAACTTTAATACAGTTTGCGTACAAAAGAGAAAGAGAAAGAATATAGTTAAAATAGTTTCCAACTAAACACCCAAAGTTACCCAGGCCGCATTGGGTAAATGCCCAGCCAAATAGGGTCTGCCCAAGGCAGGGCCACTGAGGCCCCAGAGACTGCCACAAGTCTAAGGCACACTCCGTTGTGGGGGGACCCATAGGAAAGGAGCAGAAGGGGGCAGGGAAGTCTGGGAGGAAAAGAGCAAAAATCAAAATCCAAGTCAAGATAAAGGCCGCCATTGTCAGCTTCCCCATGGGTCTCTCACTCAGGTCCGTTTTAAGAGTCTCCTATTCCCCGCTCCCTTCCCGCCACGCCCCGAGTCCCTGGTACAGCTTCAAATAAGTGCAATTTCTTCTTCACGAGTGCCTCCTCCAAGTCTTGATCTCTTTCTTTTCTCTCAGTACTTTCTAGCTTCTCCTTGCTGCTCAGCTCCACCCTTCCTTGGGTTGGGCAGGGAACCTGGAACCTCTCCTTTCTATGGCTATCACACTGCCATTTGCAGCTGAGGTCAATGGAGGCCTTAGGAATGAAGATTGGGAGTATTACTGAGAATTAAGTTTGTCTCCAGTGAAAATCTACTATCGGGGAAACCTCTCTCTATGGCAGGGAATCGTCTAGTTACAAAGCCTCTGATCTTTGTCATGAGTCCCCCTCTGCTTATTGTGTGAGTCCCCCCACCACCCCCTTCTCCTTGAAGCCCCAGGCCCTATCCCATCCCCTAGCTCAGGTTATATAACCTGTTTCCTGCACCAGAATCAGAATCCTTGTTTCTATGAAGATTCCTCATACCAATTAAATTGGTCTTTTTCTCCTGCGGGTCTATCAAGTGCTGTGTAGGTTACTCCAACCTCCCAAGAAGAACCTTAGGGCTGGGGAAGTGTCCCCCTCTGCCCCTACAGTGTGGAGTGAGGGCTTTCCAGGCCAAGGTCAAGGATTATTGTACCAAGAAAGGGCAGAACCTTCTATCTGAGCTCACCCAAGCAGCACATGCCTGACCTTAGCCACAGTCAGTGCAGACAGAACCCAAGTCAGGCCTAAAATCTGAAGCTAGAGATAGGGTGAGTGGGCATGGGCGTTGCCACACTGTGGGGATCCCGTCTCGAATGGGGTCTTTGAAGCCAAACAGGGACTTCTGCCTCAAAGTGGGTCTCTGAAGCCACACAGGGACCTCCTCGGCTCAGGGGGGCCAGGTGAGGTGGGCACTGGGCCCTGCCTTTTCTGCCTAACACTTGCTGGCTCTGAATCTCTTTTTTTCCAACAGAGCCCAAATTCTTGGGCTACTTGAGTTTCTGGATTATAACGCCTTCCCCAGGCCCTCAAGATGATAGCCCTACTCTCTCTAATAAACATGTAACAGGTAGAAAATGTTTTTTTCTCAGAAGGGTAACAAAAAGAATAACACCAAGGCGATTTCATTCATAGTAAGGTTGCTTCTCCAGTTGGCCAGAGGCACAGCTGTGACCTGGAGCGGATTTTATTTATTTGAAAGAAAAGATAACTGTCCACCCTTCAATTATTACCTGCATGTGGAGCTGCTGGGCTTTTGATGGGCATTAAAACTAGTAGGTCAGTCCTGGCTCTGAAGGAAACATGAGTTGGGAAAATGGGAAAAACCATAGTCCAGGCTCTGTAGGGGTGGAGAGGAAATTTTCCCCGCACCTCTGGGGTCTTCTCAGGCTGGTCGAGCACTCACATTAACCTCAGATAGATTAGTCGAAGAAAAGAACAAATTTAATTATATACATGTGAACAATCCACATGGATGTGGATATTAAAACCATGGGGGCAAAACGAGGAGAAGATACATCTATTCTCAGGAGATATCTGGTATCTCCTGAGCTAAGGAATGGGATGGGGCATCAAGGAGAGATGAGGGACTCACATGACAAGCAAAGGGTGAGTCAAGTGCCAAAGACCAGATGCTCTATAATTACATGTCTGCCTCTCACACAGATAAGTTTCTCCAATATAAAAAGTTATTTCTGGTAACAATTCTCATTTCCTTATTCTGGGTAATTCCTCTGACTTTTATTCTGGGTAATTAAGAGAGTGGTAAAATTTCTCACACGCCTGTGACCTCAGCTCAAACTAATCTACATGCCAAAGTGACATACATCTTGGGGTGATGTCTCTGGACATGCTGGGAATCCCTGGGACAGCTTTCACAAGCCGCATTGGTGGTAATTGTTGTATGTGGGCTGCTGCATAGTTAGGTAAAGAAAGGAAGGACAAAAAGCCTTCTCAGCAGAGAGCAGAGATTGTGTGAGCCCTAGAGAGCCGGGGAAATCTAGACCTGTCCTCCTAGGTAGGGAGGGACATTAGGTAGGTGGTCAGCTGGGTGGCAGTAGGGCTTCTGGGCTGTCTCCCCCAAGGGAGGGATCACTGATGAGTTTGAAGCAGGAGAGAATCAACAACATCTGTACTTGAGACTCCTCGCTAACATGACAGGATGTCTAGTGTCTGCAGCCAAATAAACTCAGACAAAAAAAAAAAAAGCGGGCCTCCCCTGGTGGCGCAGTGGTTGAGCGCTGGGCTGCAAGTCTGCCCACGGCCTCTGCAGTGCCGGTTCATTCCCCGGCCACCGGCAAGGGTCCCACAAAAAAAAAAAAAAAAAAAAAAAAGCACTTAATTGTAAGACAGTTTGTAACAGGAAAGAGCCCACGTGCCTGTCACTAGACTGGTTGAATCAACTATGGTGAGTGTATGCACGGGAGTACTGGGAAGCTGGGTATTCATAATCTATTATTAGTGGAAAAATGTCTATCTCTAATATTAATAGAAGAAAGACAGGGATACAAATATATAATCATCTAAACTGATTTGAGTATATTTGAGACAGAAAAGCAATGGAAGGATAAACCAATAAAAGGTGGTTAGCAGTGGAGGAGGGAGAATATAGGGTGAAACAAATGGGATATTTATGTATACCTGTGTTGTATACTTGAATTTAGAACCAAATAGATATTTCATGTCAATAAAAAACAAAATTAAGTTAAAAAGGAATCCTTGTTGCTGCAAATTGCATGACTTTGTCTTTTTTGATTGCAGAGTAATATTCCATTTTGTATATGTATCTTTGTGTATATATCTTTGTAATATATATGTATATATATCATTGTGTATATGTATATATATCTTCTTGATCTAGTCATCTATTTTTGAGCATTTTGGGTTGTTTCCATACCTTAGCTATTGTAAATAGTGCTGCTGGAAGGGATCATGCTCAGCGAAATAAGCCAGAAAGAAAAAGAAAAATACCGGATGGTCTCACTCATAGCAGGAATCTAGAAAACCTAAATAAGGGACCAGGGAAAAGACTAATTATAATAAAGAAAAAATCAAAATCAACAAGCAACTATAAACCAGAGATACACTATGGGGGTGGGGGGTAAGGAGAGATTAGGGTCAAAATAAGGGGGGTGGGAACTGTATGGGAAATATAACCAAGATGAAATGCATACAATGTGCAAAAATGAAAAATGATGTAAGAATTATATAAAAAATGAAAAAAAAAAGGAATCCCTTAAAACAAAACAAATAAGCATGGTGTGTGTGGTTGGCAGGGCAAGTGCACAGAGAAACAATTGTAAACACAGTGGTTTGACTGTTTATTTCCAGAGAGACAAACCTCAGGACAAAAACTATGCACGGACAAAAGGTCTTCAACTGTTTTAAGCAATCATTTGACCAGTGGGAGAATTAGTACTGGTCTTTTGAGACTGCTGTGTGTGTAATGTGGAATGACATCAATGAGAAGTTATGTGAAATTCTGTTTCTTTAATTTTTTAAAAAGATTTATTTATTTATGCATACAAGAACTCGGGTACAGGCCAGAGGTGTGGAGGGTGAGAGCTGTGGAGGGTGAGAGGATACAGAGTGGGGAGCAGAACAGGCAGACTGACTGAAATACACTGCTGAGGGGAGCAGTGGGAGAGTCAGGAGAGGTCTGCTGTGCCATGGGGGTAGCTCCCTGGCCAGCCAGGGGATTGAACTCGTGCTGCAGTGGCTGCAGACAGCTTCATAGTTTGCGTCTTAACCCCCTGTGCCACCAGGAGGCCCCTCTTTAATTCTCTTTTTTAAGCTATTTTTAAAAAGATTTTATTTAGTTTTGGGTAGAAGTGGGGTGTAGGTCAGAGGTAACAGTGGGGGAGAGGATTCATCAGAGACAGAGTAGAGAGCAGAACAGGCAGATCTACTGAAATGCACTGCTGAGGGGAGCAGAGGGTGAGACAGAAGAGGTCTGCTGTGCCATGTGGGTTAGCTCCCTGGCTGGGGATCAAACTCAGGCCATCATGGTGATAGCACTGAGACTTAAGCCATAGGCCACCAGGGAGGCCCTAATTCTTTAATTCTTGATGTCTTCAAGAAATGAGATTCTCAAATGGGAGAGAGGAGGGTCAGGTGGAAGAAATAAGAGTTTATGCAAAATCCCCGCAGCCTTGAATTTGGATTGAAAGTGTCACTGTGAACTTACGATGTGCCCAACTTTATAGTAAAAGAACGTGTTTCCTAGCTCTGACCTCTGAAAAGACCGAGGCCCCAAACCAATCCAGGAGTAGTGAGCATTCGCAGTGTCTGGACTGTGACCTTGATACTCATTTTCCAATAAAAGAACTAGGGTACATGAAAAAATAAAGAAGGGTTGATGCCAGGTCTGGGACAGAGAGTGAACAAGAGGACCCTGGAACATCTGTCTTACCAGATGGCAACAAAGTTCTCAAAAACTCCAGGAATAAGTATCATATCACCCAGGAGTCAATTTGAAGAGTCACCTTCTGCCCAAAGAGGGGTCAACTTTAGCATCAATAAAGGTAAAGCTGTAATGGCTTGAAGCACATTAAATATATTTAACTCCATGTGTTCATAATGATACTAAAACAAATCTAATTGGCTACGCTCATGAACCAATCCATTATTTCAAAAAATGCTAAAGACAAATAATCAAACATTTATTTGTTTTTCTTATTTGAATGTACTACTGGACAACCAAATAGTAGATGGTGTGTGTGTGTGGGGGGGGGGGGGTTTCTCTTTATAGAAGTAACAGCGTTTATATGTGAAAAAAGATGAGTATCACCATTTGGAAACCCTAACTAATTACTGGATAGTGACACCGATCAATAACATTTGTTAATATCACAGAGACACTCAGGGTCACAGGCTTCCTATGGTGTTCTTGCCAAAAAGACTCAAATGGCACAGAAGAAAGTATTAAAGGGCAGGCTGGGCACACAATCAGTCAGACCTAGATGCTGGGGATCTCTGCAGGATAAGTCATCTAATTTCTTAAATAAATTCCAAAGGTAAAAAGAGAGGTGGAAAGGAAACTGATATTTAAAAGAAACTGAAGCAATATATCACCAACCACAACACTTAGAACCTATTTACACCCAGATTCAAATAAACTAAACAAATTAAAAATTAGCCGTATCTCAAATACAACTAGAAAATTGAATACTAACTAGATACTATGTGTTATGAAAATTATTAATATTCTTTAAGCTGTGATGTCACTGTGGTTGTGCTTTTTTAAAGAGTCCTTGTCTCTCAAAAATACATACAAAGATATTTATATATGAAATGTTATAATATCTGATTTGCTTCAAAATAATAGAGGAGGGAGAGCATGAGGATGGGGTAGAGGTGAAGCGGTTTGATCACTGAAGGTTGGTGATGAAGACATGGCTGGTTATTCTTCTATCTTATATTCTAATTTTGGATGTGTTTATGATTTCCCTACAATAAAATGTTTAAAATATATAGACATAAAGCAATGAAGAACAGAAGATCCCTCTGGCAGTTACATGCAGGACGGACTGGAGGAGATATTTAGGGGCATTTATTTCCCTTACTCTCTTCTTAGATCCCTTTGCACTTCCTCCCCATGCCCCACCTCCCAGAACAAGAGAATCATACACCCAGCCTTGGAGACAAGTGGGGCCAGACATGCCCCCAGTATTTGCGGAGCCCAAGATCACAATACAAATGGAGGCCACATGTCTGAATAAGACAAGTTATGTACCAAGTTAACAAATTACTCAGTCAGGTATGTTTTTTCCTCTGACCTTGACAAATAGGTTTTTTTTTTTATACTGAAAGAACAGGTTTATTAGGGAAAAGGACAGAAAAATAAAGGACACTTGTATAGACACAAGCAGGCAGAAAGAGCTGCCCCAAAGGGACAGGTTTGCTGAGAGAGGCCTGCATGGTTGTAGGTGGGCGGCCTTGAGAGCAGCCTCTGCTGAGGGAGGTCAGTGAGGAGAAGCCCCGGCAGGTGCAGGTCACGGGCAGGCAGGAAGCTGCTTCCTTAAGGAGAGAGTTGGTGAAAAGAAACACCTGCATAGTCACAGGTGGGCAGACGGAGTGCTGCTGCTGACAAATAGGTTTTTATATAGGCCTGGAAGATCAGGTTTGAATTTAAAATTCTCAGACTCTATGCTGGAATATGGAATCTTGGCATCCCAACTTTGTCCCTAATTACAAGAAACCTTGTGCACAGGTGTATGGACATCCCACTTCCCATGCCAAATGCTGTCCAAAGGGCCTGGGGCTGAGTTTACCTGCAGGAAGACAAAATTGTAAGCAGCCCTTGCAGGTTTGGAAGCAGTTTGGGCAGGCTGCTGAATCTCAGGAACTGGAAGTTTGCTTCTAGAAAGTAGATCCAGCTCTGCATGGGTTTTCTCCTCCTCAAATCATGGAGAGGGGTATGGTTGAGGGAGGGTCAAAATGGGGGCCAGGGCCAGTGGGTCCCTAGGGTGATACCAATGAAGGCTGGTGGGAAGACTGGAATTTTATCTCAGCTTAGGCAAAATTGGGAGGCCCTTGGAGCTTTCATAAAGCAAAATTATATACGTGTCTTTCCTCTAAAGGATGATGGAAAGAAGATAATTTTCTTGGTCCTGAGCCCTAGCCCCAAAGCAAGTTGACAAGCCAGAGAGAAATCGAGGCACACAGATGGGAATATTGTCCTACAAGACCACTTTATGGGACTGACTTACCCTTGGAGGTGTTTTAAATCTGACTGAAGTGACTTTATAAATAATACACTTATTTAGGTTTGATTTGAGGGGAAAATAAATGTAAGCTCAACTATACAAAGCTTACCTTGTGAAAATCACAGCATTCATTGAAATTGAAATCATCTTGTGCCTCCAAGATGACACTGGCACACTTTCCAAGACCACACAGCAGGGGTATTACTGCCAGGATTACTGGCAGACCAGTCGGCCAGGCGGAGGCAAGTCCGTCTCACTTGAACGATCTCAGAACCTACAGTCCCTTCATCTAGGGCAGTAGGAACAATACCCACCAGGCTCTTAGAACAGCATGCAGCTTGTCCTAGGAAGGGAAACCTTTCAGAACCTCACACCTTAGTGAGAACAAATTGATCTGCTTTTCCCACGGGAAGGGCCACTGCCCTGGCTGCTAAACGGAAGGCTGAGAAATGAGCACAGAGCTGAGAGAGAATTGACTCCCCCCAAAGTCTGCCTTAATTTTGCTGAGGGTTCCTCTATCGAGGTGTCTCGCAGCCATAAAGTCAGCCGTTTTTCAGGAAGGCCAACTCCATCTGCCCTAGTTCTGGGGCTCTTGCCTTGCGCTTGAGGGAGGGGGGCTCTGTGGCAAGGCAGCAATTTGAGGCTTGTGTCTCCTGGGAACAGGGGCTGATTTTGTTTCTCTGAGGAGTTGCATGTAGAAGACCAAAAGCAGCCGTGCTTTTGCCATTTCCTGCCCTCCCCACAGTGGCAGCTTAAGGGGGCCGAACTGGGCCCAGTCGAGGCCATGGAGATCAGCAGAACAGACCCCATCTTCATTCTCCTGAAGTGCTGGTTCAACTCAGACCAGAAACAGCTCCTGGTGGCCCCTGACCACCTTCTGGCAGTACTCTCAGTCTCATCCTCTTTCTAGGGTGAAATTTCTTGAGTCTTGACTTCTAGAAATTTCCTAGGAATTCTCTGGAACACAGGGTCTTGAATGGGTTAAAAAAAAAATCACAGGTCTCTATGCTGAAACTCAGAAGATCTGGAGCTCAGAGCAGGAGCAGATGTGCTAGACCTGGAGACCTGAGCTTTGCAGGGTGTTTCATTTCCCCCTTAAGTGCTGGCATCACTCAGCCTCATGGCCCTTGAACATCATAAGTCTTCTCTTTGGCTTTGATGAACCCCCTTTATCCCATGTTCCGCTTTCCCTCCCTATTATAAACGAGCATCTAACATGCTTAATGCCCATCATTTTATTTGCATGTGTTTTATGTGACTATATTTTTTAGCTTGGAAAATCATGTTTTTGTCTTAAATGGAAAGGGAAACTTACTGCATCCATACATTATCAAGACTATCCAAATGTAGGACAAGCATGTTATTCCAAGTTCAGGACCCAGGCAATGTGTAGCACATGTGTATTTACATTTTCACTTAAGTTGATTATTCCTAAGCTGAAGTATAGAATTTTCAAGGACATTTAAAATAGTACTGAGGGGCCTCCCTGGTGGCACAAGGGGTTAAGCACAGCACTGTGAAGCTATCTGGAGCCACGCAGCATGAGTTCAATCCCTCTGGCCGGCCAGGGAGCTACCCACATTGTGCTGCAGACCTCTCCTGTCTCACCCGCTGTTCCTCTCAGCAGTGTATTTCAGTCAATCCGCCTGTTCTGTTCCCCGCTCTGTCTCTGATGAATCCTTTCACCCCCCACACCTCTGGCCTGTACCCCAGTTCTTATATGCATAAATAAATAAATCTTTTTAAAAAATAACAAAAGTACCAAATTATTGAGCACAACCACTGAAATACCTTTTAACTATGTGAAATATGCAAAAGTTGCAAATTAAAAAAAATTAATATGAGAGATGGTATACAATCACAGTCTATGAAGTTAGTATCTATGTTTTTGGTGAAAATATGTCCTGCAATATCCTAAAAGTAAGCAGAGTCTTTGAACTCATTCACTCTCTGATATGAGATAGTCATATTCATTTTATTTATTTAAAAAAATTTTCCAGATTTATTGGGAAATAATTCATCCCTGTTGATTTTAATACCAGATGCAATAGCACAGTGCTACCAATAAGACGTATTACTAATGTCCAAGAAAGGTGTTGTGTTATAAAATCATATCTGACTTCTTTTTTCACGAAAAACTTTCATTTCAAGATGCGTTCATGTTGCTGAGTGTGCCTGCTGTACATCGGCCACATTGCACCCACCTGACCCCTTGGGCAGACTCTCAGTCAGTCCCTCCCACGACAGGGAGAAACAATTTCTAGGTCAGAGGGCTGGAGATGAGGCTCTAGTCTGGAAACATGCCAGCACAGCAAGTGTGCAAACCTTTCCTGGGCCTGGAAGAGAAGCTCTGGAAGTCTAGAGAGCCACAATGCCTCCTTTAGCACCAGGGGTAAACCCCAAAACTAGAGGATGGGGCAGGAACAGAGGAGTTGAGGGTAGCCAGTGTCCCCTCCTCTGCTCTGGGTGAGTTATATTTCATTTATAACCGCTCAGAAGAATTCATTCACAAGTTGCTGGCAAGTCTTGGACACTGCACTTGACCCTCCTACACAGCTCAGGATGGGTGACAGCCACCTCTCACCCCAAGTCTGAGCAGACCTGAGCAGAGACGCCCTAGGGACAGTTTGTGCCTATGCACCTATCCACTCACCCAGGCCAACCTGTTGGACTGAAGTCACCAAGAAAGCTCAGTCTTCTTGCGGAAAATAAAACTGAGAAATTTCCAGGTTGACGCCTGCAAGGAGCTCTTCCACCCGAAGCTGTGACCTGGGAGGCGCCTGCTGATGGCACCTTGCCACCTGATGGCCCCCAGGGGGCGACATTCACTCATCATTTGAGGGTCTGAGCTGGCACCAAGGGATCCCAAGGTTGCAGGTCTGTGGGGCCTCCCACTGATGGTAAAGACACCATGGTAAAGATATGGTGAGAAGGAAGGGGAATTTGCCAGAATGCAAGCCTGTACAGTTCCTCCGCCTTTCTCCAAAGCACCATCTTTCTCTTCTTGCTCTCAGACCCTTCCAAATGAGGACCAAGACAGGCTGAGCCTTCTTCCCCACTGCCAGGCCTGCAGTTCTATTTCCTGCCTCCCTCCTGCCTCACAGGAGAGCAGAGGCCTTCCTGGTTGCCCCCAAGCTGGTCTTACTCAGGACGACGCCACCACAACTTCTCTGTATAAAAGGCACCACCACACAGCAAAGAGTGCAAGAGTAGTGTTGGGAGGGCTTTTCTTTGCCCTCTGGACTCTTGTCTCATGGGTATGGCTGCCCGATAGGGACAACCTGGAGCAAGACCGGTGAGATTGAGGGGTGGGAGAGCGGGAAGATCAGTGGGATCCCAAGAGGCAAGAGTACTTCTGGGGGGCAGCCTAGGGTGGGAGTGGCTGGCAGGCCCTTGGGAAATAGTTCTGGAATGGTCTGGAGATGAGACACTCACCATGGGGGTAGCATTTGCTCATTTATTCCATATTTAGTTTTTCTGCCTCTCTTAGCGTCAGACACTGTGCTACCTGCAGGATGTTACTTTGAGCGAGAGACGTGGGGTTCCTGCTGTTGTGAGCTGATATTGGAGAACAGAAGAGACAAGCAAACATAAGTAAGCAAGTATACAATTATAAATTGTAAGTCACCCCCAAGGAAAGCACAGCTGAGACGTGGGGAGGTGCGGGGAGAGGTCTGTTGATGAAGGCCTGGTACCATTTTGGATTCCCTGAATCTGCAGGAGGGCAGAGGAGAGGAACGTCAGCCTTCTCCGAAATGCTCTTCAGTATCATCCTCCTTCTCATCTCCTCTCTGCCCCATGCCAAGCTGGAGGTGGGTGATGGCATCAACCCAGGGTCTGTCTGTGCCTCTCAGCAGGTCCCACACACACAGGTTTTTAAAGTCTTTTTTCATCTTTACCTTTGGGCACCAGCCAAAACTCTGAGATAACAGTAAAGCCCTGCTTAACCTCCTTTAACACGAGTATCATTGGCCACTTTCCACAAAGAAGGCTCAGAGAGATTAGGTAACTTTCCAAAAACACATAGCTAGTCAGGGACAAAGTTGAATCCACACGCAAGTTCACCTGTCCTCATCTCCCTCCCCCTTTCTGCTACTCCAGGCTCCTGTGAAACTCAAGGACTGCCTATGGGATGGCGTAGCCCCATGAGCAGGGCCAACAAGGCCCATCTGGAGTCATGTGACTGCCACCACTGGGGTCTTGATCTGGGGCTAGGGATTCCAACTCCTGCTCTAGCGGGCAGGGCAGGGCAGTCCCACAGGCAGAGAAATGGCATGATGTGGTCCAAAGGCCCAGTGCAGGATCAGGGTTACCTCCACAGACTGAATGTCCACCCTGTGCTGGGCACCCAGCCCGCCCTTCCTGTGTCACTGGGTTCATCTGGACAGAAAACGGTCCACCAGCCAGACTGGATGAGACCCGCGGCCGGGTGTCTTCTTATCCTTCCCTCCTGGGTCGGGACTGACCCCCAGCTGGGCTGAGGCTGAGACTCGTTGATGGGGAGCCCAGTTGTCGGCGCGGAGGAGGCAGTGTCAGGAGCCAGGTCCTCTCCCTTTTCTGCCACATCGGTCCTCCCCTGTCTAGCTGCCCCTGACCAGCCTGCGTCCCGTGTCTCTCCATGGTGCTCCCCTGCCTCTGCCGGGCTTGCTCCTACGCCAGCTGCCAGTCGCCTTGTTTCCTGATTGCTCACTGCCTTGCTGGGGTAGTCCAAAAACATGGCGGCTTTCTTCTCCTGAAACTTCTGGGCGTGGCATTTGAAGTGGTTCCAGAATCTGTCTTTTTCAGCCTTATGTCTCCTTCCTTTCCAACGTGCCTGGTGCGTGGGTGTCCAACTGTGTGTGCATTTGTGCCCATGGTCACACCACAGCTCAGCCAGCTTCTCCGCTTCCCCTGCTCGCCCCTCTCCATCTGGTTAATAAACAACCCACTTTTGGTCCGTTGGCAGGCGTCTTGCTCTGTGCCAGCCATTCCCGGCTGCTTCCTGACCGCGGCTCTGCTCCTCAGCCTGTATTTTGCTATACCTTAATCTCCTTCCACTGCTCCACTCAAGTGGAGTCGCTTCAAGGTTCACAGAGGCTCTGTCTTGCCCAGTTTGCAGCTCCATGCTGCTCTGCCAGTAGCAGGGGCCATAATAAACATGGGTCATGTGAATGGAGCAAAGGCAAGCCCCACAGGGAGGCTCAAGCTCAGTTCCAGGTGCCACTTACTAGCCATGTGGCCTGTTCAGAGCTACCGTCTTTCTCTGCCCTCCTTGTAAAATGGAGCTATCCTTGTCTCGCCCATCTCTGAGACTGGGATGGTTTCCTTGCAAGCCAGGTGCATGTTGGGGTGGGAGAGACAGAACCCCTTGGTCATAAGAGCTGAGCAGAGCAGAACCAGCTCGAGGCCCCTCCCACAACCCACTGAGGCCGACCTGGGTAACAGGCTGGAGGCGGGAGGGGGATGGCAGCGACCTGGTCAAGGCACACCCACCCTGCTGAGGCGGGCGAGCTGTGCCCACGCTCCTGGGCTCTTTGCTATCATCTGAGGAGGGACGGGAGCGCTTCCTCAGCCCAAGGCTCCAGTGAGGGGTCGGTGGATTTGACTGGGTTGTCTTCAGCCCTCCAGCCCCTAACTCCAGGAACTGGGGAGAGGGTTTGAGTCAGGGTTTTTATCATCACAGCTCTCTGAGCGGGAAAGGATGACGGAGCCTCAAGTCAGCAGCCAACTTGCCCGGAGAGGAAGCTGGGGAGCACTTGGGGGAAGGGACTTGCCCAAGGCCACTCTTCGTCCTGGTGTGGGTTTTGGAGACGGAGAAGTATGAGTCCAGCTCCCCCACCCGCTAGCAGGGCTAGAGAAAGTCGCAACCACAGTCTTAGTTTCTACAAATGCCGGGGCTTGCAGCTCTAGTAGTCCAGAACTTCAGGATTAGCGAGGACGACACTGATAAAGTGCATACTCCAAGCCGTGGTTCTGGCCTTTGACTCCACGTCCCCGGCCCTCTCAGCCCTGGGCCATCGGGGAGACCGGCCGGCTTCTCCGACAGTGTTCCCAGAGGGCCTGGGAGCGCGGTGGGCTTGGGACCCCAGGCAGGAGTTGACACATGGAAGATCCCGCGCATCGGGAGATGGGCCCGGAGGAAGTGAGGGGGATGGAGTCCTCACCTCCCACCCCCAGGACCCTCCTTTCCTTTCCACGCAGCTGGGACCCTCCCTGGGAGCAGACCCGTCCCGGCTGCGGCTCCACGGGGAAGACCGAGACCCGGCCGCTCCCCGCCCGCCACCAGGGTCCGTGGAGAGACTCAAGCGAGGAGAGCGGACCGGGGAAGAAGGGCTGCTGGCGTCGTGGGCATGGAGCGGGGAGTGCAGCTGCCTACAAGTCACACTTCCTTTTAATTTCTTTAATTTTTTTATTTATTGAGGTAGCAACGGTTTCAGCTTTTTTCCCTATGATAAATAATACCGTTAGGAACATCTTTGTATAGAAATTGTTTCTTGGGGTTTCCTTGGGGTACATGTCTACTCATGGAATTCCTGGACACAGGAGACCAAGAAGACTGAGGCGGCTTTTTGACGCAGTTCTCCTGACCTGCCTGTAGCATTCGGGACGTCATCAGTCCCTGAGTCTGTTCAGAGCCGAGAGGCCTCAATGGAGAAAGCTGGGGCTTGACTCAGCAGGCTCCGTGCCCAGCCCCAGCTCCTCCCTGGACTCGTCACGTGGTCCGATCTGTTGGTTCTTCTTGCCCTGCGCCTCATTTCCTCATCCATAGTTGGCGGGGGTGGGTGGGGGGTGGTTAGGACCAGCCTTAAGCAATTGTGTGAGGACCAGAAACAGTGAATTGAAGCACGCAATTCCATGTGCTTAGCAGGCAGGAGGGCCATGGTAATTGTTCACGACCTTTGCTTGGGACAGGGGTGCATGCATGCCTCCTGGAAGCTGACACTGTGGAGTGAGGCCTCAGCTCCAAGCTCTGCACCTACACTGGTCCAGGCAGGATCCCCAGAAGCTTACTGGACAGCAAGGTCAAGGACTCTGGGGCAGAACAGAGGTGGGTATGATTGCCAGGTGCTTGAGAAGAGGAGCTGGAAAGAAGAGGAGGGAGGCGAGGGCGGGGTGGGGGTGTGATCAAAGGGAAGGGCTGCTTCAATACCAGGACATAAGGTGAACCCAGGTACCAGGGGGTCAGAGGTGGGCCAGAAGGCAGGAGTGGGCACCAGGAGGCTCTGCCAAGCTGCCAGTGACATGGTTTTCACCATACAACCCTGCCTGGGAAACTTGTCCTTGCTGGGCACTGGGCACCATCTGCAGAAGTCTCTGAGTGTCCTTCCACCATGCTCTGACCCTCCCCATCCATCCCTCTGAATAAGTTTAAAAATCTACGAGACAGTTTCTCTGCTGGAAGCTCCTGGGTCTCTTGAGACAGTGCAGAAACTCTTCTGGAGGATTATTGAAAAGGGGAAGGGCAGAAGTCAGAAAGGAGGGCCTTGTTTGGAGAGCAGGAGCTGCAGTCAGAGCAGAGGGGACAAGGAAAGGCAGGGGCAGAGTGAGAGAGAGCGCCAAGGTGGCAAGTACCAGCTGGAGAGCCGCAAGGCAAGGGAGGAGACTTAGAAAATGGCGCACTCTGACCAAAGAAGGCCCAGGTTCATACAGTTTGGCTGGAGGAACAAGCTCCAGTTTTCAGCTTTCACTCATCTGCTGGGTTGGATGCCCATTGCTATAGGTTGGGTTCTACATAAGCAGACATTGAAACCAAGTTTAGGGTACACGATGGTTGTTGAAAGGAAGAGGGAACAAAGACTGGGCAGAGGAAAGTCAACCTGCATTTCAGACACCATCCGGCCTCGTCTCACCCGGCACCAGTGCGAGTAGTGGTCGTCAGAGTCATCCAGCATCGGAGCTAAATGGAAGGGACTTTATTCGTCTGCCTCCAGCAGTCACTAGATGCGGCTGCTCCAATGTGACTGTGGCTTCAGACAAGGCAGCCCTCTGCAGACTCTGAGGGAACTGGCAGCTGGACAATGTCTGCAGACTGCACTCCCCATAGCTGCTCAGCGTGTGCTTCCCTGTAAGGTGCTCTGGGCAGTGGATCTGCAAGTCAATCACACTTTGGGCAGTGAACCACTTGCACAACTATACGTGGCAGCCCTGTGAGGAGAAATGTTAGAAGATACAAACACGGGTCTTGTGCAGATGCTGTAAAAAGTTCAGATAGAGAAAAGAAAACCCCACAGCAGGTAACTGTGATATGCCTAGGCAGTCCCCAGGAGAGTGGGGTGCTCTGAGCACGCTGCTTCCTGACTTTCTGACCTGGCAGTTTTGAAATGCCCAGGCTGTTACTTCTCACCACTTCCCTCTCTACTCGGTGCTCTAGTTCTTTGACCTGGTAATATGCTTTCTGGTGGAAGAGGGGGTCAGACCATTCTTCAGTTGTATTTAAATGAAGAACTTCATTTCTCTCCTTTTTCCATGTCTGTGGCATTTGACCATGAGGCCTTGAAGTCAGGGAGTGAGAAGGCAGGAAGGAGACAAGAAGACCTGAGTCTTCAAAGGGGGAGATGCGACCGCCTGGCTCCAAGTGTCCCCTAGTCCCCTTGGCTGCTGCTGGAGTGCTCGGGCTGGTCCAAGGCCTCAGCTGGCACGAGCTGGTCTGCTCCTTCCTGGCCTAGCACAGAGCAGAGGTTCAGCGAGTGCCCCTGAATAAAAGGAAGTATTTATTATTATTAATAGTGATCATGATAATAAAAGAACTCAGATATCTCTTGGCCCATCAGACCCTGGGCTCTCCTAGGCCTGTAGTGTTAGCAGTGACCTAAAGTCTCTTGGCTACCTGTTTAGACAAAACGTTGACTCTCACCACAAAGTCTCCTCCAACCATGTCTGGGACATCCGAGGTAAACAGCAATGAGTTAAGAGCAAAGGCTCGGACAAACCACTGAAAGGAGCCAGGAGTCCCTGGAGGAAGGTAGGTTCCAGAACTGGGGGCAGATAATGCACAAAATGAGGCAGAAACAACTTCAGGAAGAGAGTAAGGAGGTATTCAAAAAAAGAATGGGGTCACATCAACAGGAAACAGAAAAGGGGCTCATGTTGGACAAATCTGGGGCAGTTTGAGCATCAAAATATTGATAAATAATAATAGTCACAGATTCAACCTACTGAATGAGATAGAAAGTCCTATGAAATAGAGTCGTCCTTAATATAAGCACATGAATGAGCAAGCAGGGAGAAAGGGGTGCTCTTCCTTTTAGTAGGATGCCAACTAACAGATGGAGCTAGAAAATCATCATCAGTAGAGGCCAAGCTAATAATGGGTGAAGAAGGTGGACCCAATGCGCCATATTTACATAGTGTCCAAAGAACTTTCCTATAAAACACTTATTCATCACCAAGGGGAAAACAGTAATTTTATGGAGAAGGATGATGATGAAAACTAATGTCACCAGTGAGGGGACAAATGGACTGAACGTACCTCCTGAGATGACACAAGGAGAGAGCTGGCGCTGCTGTGGTGCTGGTCCCGCCCAAAATGCAGGGGCTGAACCTAATCAAGATGAAAGGAGGAGACATGCACAGTGGTGAGACTCCACAAGACGAGGAGCCTGCAACTTCCCAAGGTCTCGAGAGCCTAAAAGCTAAAGCAGATGTGGTCAGAGATTGAAGGAGACCAGGGGAAAAAGTAGAATTAAGGGATTTTGTGGTTGAGGGAATGAAATCAGAACGTGGAGAATAACATTGTGTCAATATTGAATCTCTTACTTTTGAAAATCACTCTTTGGTTATATGAGAAAATGTCTTTGACCTGAAGAACATAGGCACCATGTCTCCAGTTTACTCAAATAATATGGGAAAAATGCAGAGTATATAAACATAGAGAAACACTAATACAACAAATGGGGGTAAATTTTAAACCACCAGCTGAACCAAGGTACAGGGGTACGACTTCTTAGTACTCTTCTCTAAATTTAAAATTGCATCAGGGCCTCCCTGGTGGCGCAGCGGTTGAGTGCTGGGCTGCGAAGCTACCCACAGCCTCCACAGCGCCAGTTCGATCCCTGGCCAACGGAGAGGGTCCCACATGGCACACAGACCTCTCCTGCCATGCCCGCTGCTCCCTCAGCAGTGTATTCGTCAGTCTGCCTGTTCTGCTCCTCACTCTGGCTCTGGTGAATCCTCTCACCCTCCCGTGCTTCTAACTGTACCCAGTGCTTGTATAAATAAATAAACAAACAAACAAACAAATAAATAAATAAATCTTTTAAAAATTTTAAAAATTAAAAAATAAAATTGCATCAAAAAATATATATATGAGAAAAATGTGTCTCTTCCATAACCTAGGAGAGTGCTGCTGGATTTGAGAGGGAACAGGGGAGATGGATCATACACCCCAATCATGTGGAGCCTTGTAGCCTGACAGGAGTCTCTTGCCAGGCTCTCAGGGGCCCCTCAGCTTGGTTCTGCTGTTGATGTCCTGAGGCTTTTCCACCTGAACAAAAGGACCAGCTGTCAATAGCAACAACACTGGGCAGGGCATGCTGGAAACATCTTATTGAAGCTTTAGAGCAAGACTGTCAAATGTGCAGGTTCATCATCCCTGTTTTCCAGGCGAGGAAACCAAGGGTCCTCAAAGAGAGGCAGGAACTGGGTTCAAACCCAGCCCTCTGACTCTGAGGCTGGTACACACCCCCACCCCAGAAAGCCACTCCCACTTCCATGCTAGCGCAGCCGTTCCAGGGCCTCCTCTTATCTCAACTTACTGACTTTTTGACCTAGCCGAGGCTGGAGCCGAGCTCGCCTGCCTCTGGGCCCCAGGTTCTTGGAGATAAATGAACAGCAACAGGGCTGAAATCAAGCTTTGCCTTACGATGAACAAGTCATTTTCAGACTAAACTACAGCCAACCCAACTGGGGAGAGCATGTCAAAAGATTGTTTTGAAGCTCTTTTGAGAGACAGCTGGCATAACAGAAAACATGCACACACACGCAGGCTAGGAAGTCCAGGGGTAGGGCTGCGGGGGGCCTAGACCTGCCTCCAATGTTAGTCAGATCGATTGTTCTGTCCTTCTGGGCCTCAGTTTCCCCATCTGTCAAATGAAGTGGTAAGCAATAGCAGGAGTTCTGATTTAAGGGTGTAAGTCTGACTGGCCTGTGAAACCTAAAATCTATGCGGATTTCCTGGCCTCACAAAGCGAGCAGTTCTAGACTGGGACCTGGTCTAACTAATTTTCACAAAGTCCCAAAGAGCTTCTGAGAGGTCCCCTTCCAGATGGGCTCTGCAGTTCCTGCAGTCACGCAGCCTCCGACCAGTGAGCTGGTGTTGGGGACCCCTGGCCCTCCCTCCGGGAGCCCCTCTCCTGCTGCTGGACCTGTTTGCTCTACCAGCTGCCTTGTCTGCTTTGCACGCCTCAGCATCTTTCAAGGGTCCTGACCAGCTTCTGAAATCTGACAGAGCTTGGAAACTTAGGGTTCCGTTCCTACGACTGCAATTAGTAAATCTGAAACACCTTGTCAACTCGGAAAAGCCGTGTGAGTGGGAAGAAATTGTTTGCAACTGCTTTCCTGGTGCAAGCTGAAAAACAAACTCTAGCAAGTCCTGAGGGCTGAGGCCATGGGGGGCCCCCACCGGGGTCTGGTGCAAGGCTTCTCCTGGGTCGGCTGTGCCATCTGGGAGCCCCACCCCACTTTGTCCTGGTCTCTGCTAGGACTTCCCATCTTCGTCTTCTTCCCACCTCAGGCTTCTGCCCCAGACCCGCCCTGGCCCCTCAGCTCCAGTCCACACTCAAGAAAGCAAAGACCCACTCAGTGATGGGATTCTGACAAGTTAACTCACCTCTCTGAGCCTCAGCTTCTTTCTCTGCTGAGTGGGGACAAGGATGCTTCATGTGGGTGTTGGGAGGATTAGCAGGACTTAAAGTGCATGAAACGGAGAGGTTCGGGAGACCCCTGCAGGCTCTTCCTGCTCCTCTGGACCGCCTTCCTGCCTGGTCTCACTGTAGCAGGTGGCTGAAGCCAAAGACCGCTACAGGTGGCGTACCCTGGAGGGGGTGCTGGTGAGGATGGAAAGCCCCAGGGGAAATACCAACAAAGCTTCGCATTTGGGGTGGAGACACTGATAAGAAATATAAGGGACTGTAGGGCCTCCCCTGGTGGCGCAGCGGTTGAGTGCTGGCTTGCGAGGTTGCCTGCAGCCTCTGCAGTGCCAGTTCGATCCCCGGCCACCAGCGAGGGTCCCACAAAAAATAAATAAATAAATAAATAAAAATAAGGGACTGTAGAAGCAGCCCCCAGTGTTCGGATTCATCATTCTGGATTTCAATGCTTTTGGATCTTCAGCGATTCTGGGGTCAGAGATTTCGGCCCCCACCATGCCAACCCTCCAGAAGGGTGTTGTGGGCCTCTGAAGGACCTGGAGAGGCCTCCAGCAGCCAACCTCTAGGGGAAATGTTCAGAAGCTTTGCAAGTAGCCGAGAGACTGAAACTGTTTCCGGTTTTGCGGCTGTTGGGGCAGTGTCTGCATTGGGGCAGTGTCTGGCAGGGAAGGCGAAGACCCAGAGCCGGGCGACTCTCTGAGCTGACTGAGTGTGGCCATTTGTCGGGTTGTTTGACCACTGCAGCTGCTGTTTTGAGTGTCACTTGTCTGGTGCTGCGCTGGGGCATCTAGGCAGCTCCGGGAGCATCTCCTGCTGTGTCTTCTGTTGTCTTCGTGAGTCAGAACCTGGCCTAGAGTCTGGCTGCTATGTATCTGCAGTGGCAGGAAGATGCCATCTTAGTTGCTTTTGCTTAGGACTTGAACACACTGGACACTGCTTCGGGTGAGGTAAACGGCCATTGGTGGCCTCAGTGACTCTTTGTTTTCCCCGGTTTATTAAATAAATCCCATTATTGTTCTTCTTTGAACCTGAGTAGTCTTGCAATTGTGCACTCGGGTGATCAGTTACCTATTTGGGTAGTGTCTTGGGCCAGTTTTAGTGCCCCTTGCTGCCCTGTATCATCATAGAGAGCTCCTCATTCATGGGACCCTGCTCTTCTCCTGTGGGAGGACTTCCAGCCTCCGCAGAGCCTGTTCATCCTGGAGCACAGCTGCCCTGCCCATCAGCCCATCTCCATCCCCGGGTTACCCTCCACCCCCATACTGTCAGGGGTTGTGCCTGGTCCATGTCCACACTCTCAGACAAAAAGATGCATGTAGTAGATGCTGTGGGGCACCCTGTGTGGGGTTCACTCCATTCCAGGGATTGCAGGTGGGACCCCAGCTTGGTGGATGTGGCTCTGGTCACCTGAAGGGACCCTATAGGCACTTCCAGTGGGAGCAGTGGGCCACAGCAAGCAAGGAGAGGAATGCATGGGGGAGGGGGGTGCAGATGTTGGGGGAGCACCTGCCTGCATGGCCAACTGGTCATGGTGTAGCCACCAGTCTTCCTCAGTTCCCAGAAAGCCAAACTCTGACCCACAAGGATGTCGTTTCAGAGGAATTTATTCTCCACAGCCGCTAAGGGAGTCAGTAGCTTTGGCACCCTAACATGCCAGCTTCCTGGATGACCGGAGTGCTGTGATTGTATATAAGAAGCATGAAGAAAGTCAGGGGGGTGGAATGTGAAGGCAGTGGGGACTTTGGATTTCCAGATCCAGCTGTTGCCAGCTTTGCTGGGAGTGATCCCTTCAGGCCACTATCTGGCAACAAGCACAGATGCTGGTTTTTGATGTTACTATCAACCTCAAGGGAGCATGAAGAATTTTTCTTAGGAATATGATACAATCAAAACTCCAAGTATCTGGAAATACAGCTGGAAAGAAATGTATTAGTTGCAAGTTCAAAGTTATTTATAAGAGGGCCTCCCTGGTGGCGCAGGCAGTTGAGCGCCGCACTGTGAAGCTGTCCGCAGCCTCTGCAGCGCGGGTTCGATCCTGGCTGGCCAGCGGGAATCCCATATGGCACCTCAGACCTCTCCTGTCTCTCCTGCTGTTCCCCTCAGCAGTGTATTTCGTCAGTCTGCCTGTTCTGTTCCCCACTCTGTCTCTGGTGAATCCTCTCACCCTCTCGCGCATCTGGCCTGTATCCTGGTTCTTGTATAAATAAATAAATCCCTAAAAAAATGTTAATTATAAGAAGGAAGCAGGAAGGAAAGAGAACAAAGACTGGATAGAATATAATTCAACTTAGTCCTAATTTTTAGTCTAGGGGAGTTTTTGCTACAAAATAGAGGAATCTGGCTATAATCGCAGTGTGTTCTGTCCTTCCAGAAGGAGGAGTGTCAAGAAAGGGAGGAGTAAGAAAGCAGGGAGGGAGAGAAGGGCACGAGCCCATCAGCCTGCCTAGAAAACAACGGGGGTGGCCCCCCTGGTGGGCTGGGGTTAAGTCTGAGCTGGTGGAACTCAGCGATTGGGCCTGAGTCCATCCCCAGCCAGGCAGCTACCCACATGGTGCAGCAGACCTCTCCTGCAGCTCCCCTCAGCAGTGTATTTCATCAGTCTGCCTGTTCTGCTCCCCACTCTGTATCTGGTGAATCCTCTCACCCCCCCACCTCTGGCCTGTGCCCCAGTTCTTCCTCCCAAAATAGAAAAAGAAGTAGGGAAGGAAAGAGAGAAAATAACAGGGCTTACCTAGACAGCCCTATTAGTGCAAGAGGAAAAAACAAATGCCCCTTGCACCACCAGCAAGGCTCTTGCCAAATGAAATTCATGGCCTCCCAGCTTCCTAAGTTCATCAAGGAGTGTGAGGCCCGCCTGCCCACAGTCCGTCCCTGCTCTATAAGGCTCCAAGCATCCCTCACATCTTCCTGGAGATGTGGTTGAAGAGCAGACTGGGCAGACCACGAGGGCCCAACAGGCCAGGGAGGGACATAGACCACAGCCCTGGAGCAGTGTGCCTAGGGGGAGGGACACTAGGCAGCGGCCCCCATCAGAGCCTCTGTGCTGTGTGGGGAACAGACATGAGGAGCTGGGTCAGGGCGTGCAGCTCATGTGCCTGTCCAGTCACCCATCTCAGAGAGTCCATGTTGGCACTCAATGCTCCACGCTCTGCCGGCACCATCTTGAAATTCCTAACAATACTGTCTTGGAGTTTGTATCTTATTAGTGAAGTCTGACCGGAGATGACGCTTGAAGAGCTTGGGTCCTGGGCTAATGGGTGGTTCCAAATCCTGCCATCTCTCCAAATCACCCCCCTGCTTTCATATTCCCTCCCTCCCTTCCTTCTGGAAGGACAGAGCACACTGCCATTATCACCATTTTGTAGCTGCCATCTTCAGCTTCCCCTCCCCTACTCCTAGCAACAACTACCTCCCTTGGCTCTGAACCCTTCTGCAGATGTGGGGGGGCTCAGTATTCCAGGTGGCACCTCAGTGTGGGCAGGGACAGCTGTCATGCCCCAGACTAACAGCACAGTGGCACATTTGGTAGGTGACTTGGGGAAGGGGAATGTGAACCTCTCACCCACTCCCGACCCAGGTAACCCAACACCCTGGCAGAGTTTGCATCACCCCCTGGGGATGCCGTCCATCACAGGAGACAGAGACACTGGCCTACTTCCCGGCTTCCAGACAGGGTGGCTGGCAGGAGGGAACCCCAGCAGCTAGTGGGTTCCTTGCAGAAGCAGAGATGAGGTAGCAGGCGTGGGTCCAGGGTCACGCCCATACCCAAGGGGCCATGAAGTCAGCTGGCCAGCAACATCCCGGGCAGGTTGGGAGGCCATGGGAAAGGAAAATGGTTTCTATCTGCATACCTTTCATAGCAATTTTTTCCTTACTTTTTTAGTAAGAGGCCTCCTATTCATGTTGCGCTGACCCAGTGAGCGACATGGCTGTCCTGGTGGAGCTAGAATAAGATCAAACGTGTAAAAAGTGGCGCAAATGCTCCCGGAAGGGTGACCAGTGTGAAAGTTTTTGTTGTTTATGTGGCTCAAAGGTATGAAGTGGCCACGGGAACTGAAACTGGGCAGGCTGTGTCACTGACGTTGTAACAATGGAATATGTGTTTTATTCTCAATTCCTGGGCCCACTACTTCTCGAATCCTTCGAGATGTATTTAAATATCATGCAAAACAGGATGGGTTCTGCCTGTGACGGGGACTTCCCCTTCGAAGAGGAGCCACCGCCTGGTCCAAGGCACAGCTGCCCAGACCTCAAGGCAAATGTGTTTTGTTTATTTATTTATTTATTTATTTTGTTGTTGTTGTTGTTGTTGTTGTTGTTTGTACATGCACTGGGTACAGTCAGAAGCGCGGGAGGGTGAGAGAATTCACCAGAGCCAGAGCGGGGAGCAGAGCAGGCAGAAGGACCGAAGTACACTGCTGGGGGGAGCAGCGGGCGGCAGGAGAGGTCTGCGCGCCATGCGGGACCCTCCTCTGGTGGCCGGGGAGCAGCCGGGGATCGAACCGGCGCCGGAGAGGCTGCGGGCAGCTTCGCAACCCAGCGCTCAACCGCAGCGCCACCGGGGAGGCCCTAGGCAAATGTGTTTTGAAGCAGCTGGAACAGTCATTGAAAAACTGTGATTTTCAGGACTGGATCCCCTCCCTGGGGGCAGCTGACAGAGGTGCCCAGGGGCAGACCCCTTCTCAGGGGGCTCAGAAGCCTCTGCCTTGCTCCTCCACCTCCCCATGTCCCTCTACTCCCCCCCTGCCCGCCATGGCCAGCCCCACTGCCCTGTCCAGGTCTCATCTCTCTCTCAGAATTATCAGAGCATCCTCCTCTGGCCTTACCCCTTCCATTTTCCATCTGGAGAGATCTTTCCAGAACCTGGCTGTGGTCCCCTCCTGTCTGGGCCCCACTCCCAGCAGGTCTGGCAGGAGTTGTGAACCTGGTTGAGAGAAGGCTGTTGAATCCCAGAATCCACACGACCCAAACTTGGGGTCCCCTTCTCAGGGCCAACAGTGGTCAAGTATAACCATGAGACTCACTTTTGACCAATGAGACAGGTGGAAGGGGTTCTTGGGGGTCTGGGACAGAAATGAGATACAAAGAGTCTGTATCTTTCAATAGTTGTGACTATGTCTGGACCTGAGACTAGACAGACTGCCGCCTGAGAGGGGGACAGAAATGAAGGAGAATCACAGAGATGGGGCCCTAGTGTACCCCACCTTCAGGCTACCCCACCTCCAAACCCCTTGTGTGGGATGTTCCTTCTGTTCCTTCATGCAAAATCATCCTCCATGGGTGCCGATAATGTAAGCGGTGGCTGAAGCCAAAGACTGTTACAGGTGGCGCCCCCTGGGTGCTGGTGAGGATGGAGCAATGGAGCACCCCAGGGGAAATACCAACAAAGTATCTCATTTGGGTTAGAGACTCTGATAAGAAATATAAGGGACTGCAGAAGCAGCCCCCAGCATTCCGGATTCATCATTCGGGATTTCAGCATTTTTGGATGTTGAGTGATTCTAGAGTGAGCTATGAGCTATGTCTGCCCCCACCATGCCAATCGATCTTCCAGAAGGCTGGTGAGGGCCTCTGAAGGACATGGAGAGGCCTCCAGCAGCCAACCTCATAGAGGAAATGTTCGGAGGCTTTGCAAGTAGCAGAGAGACTGAAGCCGTTCCCAGTTTTGCTGCTGTCACAGCCCGGAAGGAAAGGCAATGACCTGGAGCCGGGCACCTCTCTGAGCTGCCTGAGTGTGGCCATCTGTCGGGTTGTTTGGCCACTGCAGCTGCTGTTTTGAGTGTGTCTTGTCTGGTGCTGCACTGGGCATCTAAGCAGCTCTGGGAGCATTTCTTGTTGTGTCTTCTGCTATCTTCGTGAGTTGGAGCCTGGCCTGTAGTGGCTGCCGTGTGCTCCAGGTCTGCAGTGGTGGGAAGATGTTATCTTGGAAGCCTTTGTGTTTAGTACTTGAAAACACTGGACACTGCTTCGGGCGAGGTAAACAGCCATTTGTGGCCTCAGTGACTTTTTGTTTTCCCTGGTTTGTTAAATAAATCCCATTATTGTTCTCTGAACCTGAGTAGTCTTGCAGTTGTGCATGCAGGTGAAGAACTCAGACAGTGACTGGTAAACTATTCAGACACTGTTCTTGGCCAGTTTTAGTGCCCCTTGCTGCCCTGTCTCAGTGACACCCAACACAGTGAGCTGGGAAGGCCCTGCCCCAGGGCTGCTCTCTCTCCCACAGCACCGCCAGCCCAGCAGCAGTCCTAGACCCAGATTCCCCAGCTCTTCATTGAATGAGAGGTGCTAGAGGCAGAAACTGGAGAAGAAAGCAGGAAGTCCTCCCTTAAGTAAGGGCTAAAAGACATCTGGATGGCCTCCCCTGGTGGCACAGCAGTTGAGTGCTGGGCTGCGAAGCTGCCCGCAGCCTCTGCAGAGCTGGTTCGTTCCCCGGCCGCCAGCAAGTGTCGCACATGACGTGCAGATCTCTCCTGCCACGCCCGCTGCTCCCCTCAGCAGTGTATTTCGTATGTCTGCCTGTTCTGTTCCCCGCTCTGGCTCTGGTGAATCTTCTCACCCTCCCGTGCTTCTGACTGTACCCAGTGCTTGCATAAATAAATAAATAAATATTTAAAAAAAAAAAAAAAGACACCTGGAGACTTTCAGAGCTGAGAGAGAACGAACCTGCTGCTTGTTATCCCGGGTGAGCCGAATAAACTCTTCATCGCTAATTTTCTTGCCTGTGAAGTGTGGATGAGGAGACCTTGTACCCTAAGATGTGGTGAGGAATGAGAGAGCTGGTAGCCCATGTAAAAAGCTTACCAGTGCCCCTGGTGCTCACAAGTGCTCCAAAGTTAGCTGGCCGTCCTGGTGACCCCACCGTGGGAGCTGCCAGGGGCCCGGCAGCAGGAGGGGAGCAGGCAGACCCCTTTGTAGTGGAGAGTTGAGGGTCTCTTTAGAGGATCTTCTATCATTTCCTTCCCCAACTGCTCCAGCCGATGGCCGGTCTGGCGCCTGCCTGGGGTTGCAGGAGCAGGACCAGCATGCTTCAGAAAGAAGGTTCTGCGCAGGGCAGCCTTAAGGGGTGGGAGGGTTTGCTCGGGAAAGAAAGACGGAGAAAGGCTTGCCGGGAGGTCTGCAGGCAAAGGGCAAGGTGCAGGGTGGGTTTGGAAGGGAGCCTTGGGGAAAGGGCGAAGTCCCTTTTGGATCAGAAGTTAGCGGGAGGAGCCCCTGGAGAGAGGGGGCAGGAGAACGGCTGAGAAATCTTCTGCCCATTAGAGGATAGGCGCCTTCTCTTAACAGAGGTTTTCTAATCTAGCTCCACAACTAGAGGGAATCACCCCATCTGACAGATGGAAAACCAAGGCAGGGAGGCTGAATCATTGCTATGGGGGTGGTGATGCCTCTGGGATGAGGTTCAATGTTGGCACTGGGCCTTCGGCGCTCAAGGTGACACTTCGACTGTTAGCTGTTCCAAACACAAGCAACAGAAAACCGTCTGCAGCACCACCCAGGCTAACGATGGCTATTAGCTCAAACCCAGGACTCTGGAGACAGGCCGTTTCGGGAGCATGCTGCAGCTGGGTAATTCCCCTCAGGGGGTTGTCACAGAAGCTTGGGGTGCCCATCTCCAGCCCTGGGCACTCGCAACTGGCCCTAGAGGGCTGAACTCTCCCCCGCCGCAGCCCCCAGCTGTCTTCTGGCCCCATCAAAGGTAAGGGAGGTGTCAGCAATGGCGGTCATCTGTGGACAAGCCTGACTCACCCTTCCGGCTGACCCACCCTGGGCGGCGGCCTCCCTCCCAGCATCTTCTGAGGGGTACCCTGCTTCTCAGGCCCACCCACGCCTTCCCAGAGCTCCCAGCCCTGCCCCACCAAACCGGAGAGTCCAGTATTGTCTCCTTTCCAAAGACTGGGAGTGGAAATGGGGAAGCTGAGGCGCAGAGCACTGACGGGTCGGTGAGGGTTCCTCCAGCGCTCAGGGGTGCGGCCCACACAGAACGAGAACTGGAGCCTTAACCTGGGTTTTCAAACTCCCACTGCTGTGCTTTTATAATTTTGCCTCTTTATAATCTCTCTCCAGCCACATCCTTCCACCTTCAAACCCCTTCTTCAGAGGGAGGACTCCCTGCTGCAGTGTCTGATCTGGAGACTTGGGGGGACGTGCCCACAAAGCCCCCCTATTCTCCCTTGATTGGTTGCTTGCTCTCCCACCTCTGCCCCCCCCACAGACTCCCAAAGGTGGCTGTGTTGCCCCCACACCATGTGTTCCCAAGGTGGGGGCGCAGACTTGGATGCTGGGGGTGGGTGCCGAGGGACAGCCATGAGGCACCCGGGGAACCCCTCCTGAGCGGTCTGCGGGGCAGGCTGTCTGGCACCCCTGGCCTGGGGCCAATGGCTGGGCGACAGCACTGGGTTCCTGCCCTCCTCACCCACACCTTGAGTGGGCGCAGGCTCCCTCTGGGGGTGGCTCAGCCAGGTCAGGGGAAGGGCCGTAGAAACAAGCAGCGGGGTGTCAGGTGGCAGGCGGGGCTGCACAGGAGAGCACGGCTGCCCCACTTCCTGTGGGTGGGGGCCCTGGTGCCTACCCTGGGGGAGCTTGCACAAACCTTCCTGCACAGGCCTCCGGCTACCTGCTGCCGGCCTGGCCCGCGGACGCGCCTGCCTCTGCCTCCGGCCGCCGCCGGCCACCCTCGCCTGGCATCCCCGCTCGCAGTGGCACTGCCGGGACTGTGTCCTCCATCACTTCGGGGCGGACGCGGGAACCGCCCTCCCATCACTGGGCACCACTCCTTCCTCATTTTGCTGCTGATTCTAGTCCCAAACAAAACGAGTTGAGTCCTTCTCCCCCTCCGGCAGCTCTCTGGCCCGGGGCTGCCTTCGGAAGCGCCAAGTGGGGCAGGGGCCGGGGCCAGCCCCGCCAGTTCCGGGACAGTGCTCCTGGCTCCTGGCCACCCGAGCCCTGCCTGTGGCCGGCGAGTGAGCGTGGCCGGCGGACCTGAGGATGATGCCCCAGCTTCTGTTCAGAGACACCTTTTGGGTAAGTGACGATGCCAGTGGGATGTGGCTGGGATCTCCGCGGTCGTTGATGGGAACGCGACTCCAAGAGAGGGGTCTTCTTGTACTGGTGATTGATTTTTGGTCTTAAATTGCTGTGAAGGTGACGAGCCGCTGTGTCCTCTGAGCTGGAGGGTCGGGGGGGGGGGTGCTGATTTCTCATTTCTCAACAAATTGGATCTTCGTGCTTTCGGGGTTGCTTTCCCTTCCTCCATAACAGGATCCCTTCAGGAGAGGCTGCTCTGCGGGTGGGCACCGAGGAGGCTGGGTGGGGCAGAGGAGAGAGACAGTCACAGGTCTGGGTGCCAGAGAACCGTGAATTCAATTCTTGGCTCTGCTACTTAGCAGCCGGGCGAACCGCTTTCCCACTCTATCCTCATGTGCGCCTCTGGACATGCATGCCCAACGGGGGATTACACACGTCGTCTGTGTGATCAGGTCCCTGGCACCTTGCTGGCAGCCTAGTGCTCACCCTCTTGCCCTCACCCCAACTCTTTCCTTCGCAGACCTTGGGGGTCCTCTGAGGAGGCAGTAGGGCTGGACAAGCCCTCACTTGTGTCCCTAAAGTCAGTGCAGGGATGAATCAGGTTCTGTCCCCCTGTGGATTCAGCATCTGGTAAAGTGCTTGACCCACGTAGCCAACAAGCCTAGTATGGACCTCAGTTTCCTCCACTTTTTTGCAGCCCCAACCATCTCCCTGCTCTTCGAGCTCTGGCTGTCCCCACAGGCTCAAGGGGAAAGGCTAGAGTTGGGGTGTAGTTGTTCCCAGGGCACCCCCTCTAACAACACACAACACACCCTGGCCGTCAGCTCAGCAGCTCAGCCATGCCCTCGGCACGACCCTTCCTGGCCTGTGGCCAGATGGCAAGAGCTAAGCAGGCCTTCCTTCTGTGGCAGGTCTGGCTCTACTTGGGGCTGACGGCCAGTGTGAGCGGCCTGCTTCCTAAGTGCATGGACCGCATGGCGGGCCTCTGTTTCTCCATCTCTACAGAGAGGACCAGCCCAGGGAAGCTGATGGAGGCAGCCCTGGCTTGGCCCATCCCAAGCACCAGGCTGGTGGCAGGGGTCCTTGCGGGTGTGGGGGAGTTAGGGCAGAGCTGGGGTAGACCAGGGCCAGTGAGTCACCACATCTCTGCTCTGACTTGGAATACAAAGCTGAAGGACAGAGTGGGGCCTGGGAAATCCAGGGTGCCCTGTAGCCAGGAGATCTGGATTGATTTGCTACCAGGCCATTTGTCCCAGTCCCGACCCCTGGGCCCACCTTCCCTAGGGCAGAGCTGGGGCGGGATCTGGCAGAGAGGATGGCATGGTGGGGAGCAGGGTGTGGTGGCAGCAGCAGGAAACGGCCCACCTGTGGCAGCTTCCTGAGGGGTACCTCCCCACAATCTGCACAGGCCCCACCTCTGTGTCATGGCCTCCAGGTGCCATCTCTCCTCCCCTGCTGGTCCCCTGGGCCCAGGGTGAGAGTACAGCTTTCCTAGGGAAAGCCGGTGAGGGGATGAGGAGGACAGAAATGGCCAGAGGGATCCTTGCACGCTGAACCTGGACAGAGGCCCCCAAAGGTCACTGTCAACATCACAGACCCCAAGTTCTGATTCTCACACCTCTCCCTGAGGCTCGGCTCAGCCCAGCAGCGAGGACTGTCCCAGGGGCTGTTACAGGCCTGTGCGTCCATTCCTCATTTAACTCTACAGTAACCGGCGCTGCCGATGCTATTGCTATCCCTGGTGTTCAGAGGAGGAAACTGAGGCACAGAGAGTTTAAGTAATTTGCCGGGGTCTGCGCTGGGATTAACCCCCAGCAGTCGGGACTCTTACCCATGGTGCTTCATCATCCCTCTCACTCCCTGGCAGATCACTGAATTTTTTTGTCAAGCTGAAATGGAGGGAGAAAGTCTGCCCTTCCTACCTCCCAGAGAGCTAAGATCAGGTGAGGTCAGGATAAATATGTGTTCAGCTTATAGACACATTTGTAAAATGGAAAAGGCATGCTGATCTAACTGGGCTGCCAGGGACAGAGCCCAGCCTGCCCTGCCCACAGCCTAGGGTAGGACCATTAAAGCCTGCAGTTGGATGGCGCATTGTTTGAAATTGACTGGTTTAATAATGGAAGGAATCCCCAACCTGGACCTAGAAGGATCGTGTCTAATAGCACAGCATTTCAACTCTGGATGCCCTGGCCTGCAGCACGGAGGGAAATGAAAGTGGTTTCTGAGCCACTAAGAGCTTGCATTTAAACATGCACTGCACTCAGAAAAGTGCGCTTGAGCTCTTACTTGGGGTCTATGAACACTGATTTTACCCACAATTTTAAGGAGCTTGGCCATGTGGTCTTTTAACCAGCAGATGCAGCTATGAGTAGGTTCTGCGTGGGACCCGACATGCAGTCGGTGACTGAGGAGTGTTGCTGGGCCTGAACTGCCAGAGACAGCTTCACAGTAGTTGGCAGGCCCGTGGCAAGAGAGGAGACAGAAAAATTATTAAAAGCTGACCCAATGGCTCAGAAGTGGTGGTGACAGTCAGTGTGAGAACGAGCCTGCCTGTCCCTCCGTGGGCCTGTATTTGTGATGCCGTCAGTGTGGCCACCCAGTATTTATTAATAGCGTTTTATCTGTGGCAGAGCATTGACACATGGGCTGCTGTGGAGTGTGGTGGGAGCCGGCAAGCCGCAGGGGGAAAGAAGGGATAACTTGATTTTGTTACATGCACAGGGTGACAAAGAACAACCTGGCTAGGCAGGAAGTCTGTGGCTGAGCCTCAGAACTGGGCCAGCCCGTGAGATCAGTCTGGGGCTGAGAAGAATGCTGGTGTCTGAGTGGGGAGGGCTGACCTCTCCTGTTACCTGCTGCAGCGCTACGTCAAAGCGGCGTAGACCTGGTCGCAGGGGTATAGGCCCCCGTGCTCTGTGCACATCATGTGGTCAACGGCTCTGATCCCAGCAGGCAGACTGTGCTGCCAGGGGCATCTGCTCATTGTGCACATTCAAGGTTTGCAGAATGAAAGACCTAGCAGTGGCGTCTCCCTCGTCCCACCTGCCTTCCTGAGCCCATTTTCTCCTTCATTTCACTTAACCATATTCTATAAATACTTCCGAGCAGGCTTTCTGCTCTGCAGCCTAAGCTGGACCCCTGAGCCTCACCCCCTCCAATATCAGATGCGTGAGAGTCATGCAGAACTGGTTCCTGCCCCAGGGCCACAGGGGCAGCTCCGGATGCGCCTTCCCTCCCCCACCTCCCGGGCCTATCCTGCCTTCGCAGATGCCACTGGATGTTGTTTTAAGAGTGAAAATCTAGCTGTACACCAGGATTTACTGTGATCTGTGTCCGATCCCTTTTGGGGTCACTAACAGGAAAAGCAAGGACCCGAGGAAGCTGGGCCCCAGACAGGACCCTGCAGTGAGTGGGAGCCATCAGAGGGGACAGAGAACAGGCCTGAACTTCTCCCTCTGACTTGCGGCCACATCTCTCCTCTTGAGGCTGAGCTCGTTGCATGTGGAAACCTCCGTGTGGAGCAGGGAGAGGCCGCGCTCCCCATCTGGCAGGGGAAGGTGCCACTTCCTGGGGTGGATGGAATGACTCACCGGAGATCACAGGGGGGTTGGGGCCCGGGTGGGGGGGCCTTCCTCCCGGCCTCCCTGCCCCTGTGGGCGCCTCTTCCCCTTTCCACTTTGGAGACTGATGTTAAGTTCCCCAATTAGGAGCCTGTAGAGGGGTCCTGAAGCTGCCCTGCACCCAGGAACACTGCCGTGTTCTGCCCCGGCACCTGGAGCTCTGCATCTGCCCTCCGGAGAGACCAAATCCGGGCTCTAAGAAGGAAGGTGGGAAATGAGAGAAAAGCAGGGGAAAGTCCTGATCTCCTCACACAGAGACCGCAGCAGCTACTGTCTTGCTAGGTTTCCCCGAGACTCTTTCATAAGCACGTTGTGTGCAGAATTTCGTGTTCTCCCCAGCTCGTTTCCCCTTGCATTTAAAATTTTCCATTTTCCATTGTGGTGAAATACATAGAACACGAAGAGTGCCGTCTGTACCTTCCTGCATGCAGTTCAGCATTCAGTCTGTGGCGGTTCTGAACTCGGGAAGGGGCGTGCGGTTCCCTCACTGTCCACACACCGCGTCAGCCACTCCCCGCTCCTCCGCTTGTGGAACTGGGAGATTGGCTCTGATTTGTTTTCCTTGTGCCCCGCTCTTGGACATTATGTTACTCCATTGTTCCCAACTCTGGACAGTGACACCGGGGGTAGATCCTTGAGTGTCGAAGGTTTTTAGCTAGTTCTCTGAGGAGGAGGCGGCATTTCCAGGGGAAGCACTGGTGCTGGTTCTCCGGGACTTGGTGGTCACTTTGGGCTGGACAGGAACCGTTTATGCAAGAAGCAGGACCAAAGTGGCCTGGAAGGGCCAGGTCTAGAGTGGCTCTGCTGGGAACCAAAGGGTGCTCAGGCTTCAGGGCAGCATTTGCCAGAGGGGAGGCTCCTGTGTCTAGAGGCTGAGGCCAGCAGCCGAGGAGCGGTTCCCCTAGTGCTGATGTGAAAGGTGGAGAGGGAGGCCCCGGAGGCCATGACTCCGAGGAGGTGAAGCGGCAGAGGCTCTCTCTGTACCTCTTGGAAAAGCTCTTCAAGACATGGTTTTGCGTGGAAAAGAAGAGCCAAATGGTGTGTCTGGTAAACAATCTTTGTAAAAAGCGGAGGCAGCTGGCATGTGCTTTGGCACTGGCTTATATTAACAAGGAGAGTTCTGCAAGTTGTCCTTGCAGGGGGGCTAATTAAAGTGGGACTTGGAGGAGTGTGAGAAGAGACATTAGAGGGGGGCAGGGCTGATGGGATGTGCTGTTTTAACACTTAGAGTTTTGAACCAGTTAGATGTATGACTCATTGCCAACATGAAATGGCACAATTAAAGATGAGAAAGAAGATCTTTCATGTTCCATGAAGCTGTTTTCTCTGAATCCTAGCTCACCCCCAGGGGAGCGGCAACAGTGCCAGAGTGGGGAGCGGCTGTTCTGGGCGCCCAGGCCCCATGCAAGAAGGGCTTGTCAGTGTCCCCCACCTCCAGCACAGGGCCTGGGCAGCGCAGTCACGGCCCCGGCCACACGTCGGGGGCACAGCAGGGACTCACACCCACCCTGTGGGACACCGTGTCCTTTTGCCCTGCATTCAGGAGACTTTGTTCTTGGTTCAGTTTGTAGGTTTGTTCTTGGGTCAGTGATGATCCCAGTAGGCCGAAGGGTGGCACCCTATAGGGTAACATTGGTTTCTTTGAAATGGGAAGGAGGGTGATTTTTCTCTCCATATGCCCCTTCATTTTCTGCAAAAGAACACATTATACAGTTATTAAAAGGCAAATATATAAAAAACAAAACTAAGCAATCCTGTTTGCAAGGCTGAGATGGTGCTTTAGACCGAATTGGGGTTTGCTAACACTATCTTTCTACTTATTCTGCATATACTTTGTGGTGTGCAGGCACCAGGGCCTGGTTCTTCTTTGCCCACTCTGCAGGCCGTGGCCAGCTCTGATGGTGTGAAAAGATTGCAGAGGTTTGCGGTTACACTTGCTCTGCTTTTGTGATTCTTGCAGATGGTCACCCTAGAATTTCTTAACTGACTGTAGTGGCCTGGGTCAAGAATGTCATCCTGGTCTTTGACTTGATTCTTGGTGGAAAACAGGATGTGCTCTCAATGACCCTCTTTGCATTTCAGTTCCCAGGGGACCGGCATCACTTTCCTGGCTGTCCCTGGTACCTACAGATTGCTGGGTAACCCCCAGAATGGAGAGGGCAGGTGCCGCCTGGACTTTGAAATGAGGGTGAGGATTTGGGAGATGGCAGGAGGGCCAGAATTGTTGGTGGAGAGAATGGCACTGGCAAATGGGGGTGGGCACAGCAGTTTGGAAGACAGTGACCAGTCAAGAGGATTTCGCAGGTCACCAAGAAGAAGGGAAGTCCCAGCTGGGTTTTGAAAGGCAGTTTGCAAGGCTGAGGAGCGGCAGATACTTTCTTCTGCTTCTTTGCACCCTCTCTGGTGTTTCCTCTCATGCAAAGGGGCCTGGGAGGGATATCCTCTTCCTCCCCCAAGGCTGCTGGTGTCATTAAAAACCATGCGATGAAGGGATCATGATATGGAAATAGAAACTGCCTGACTTCGAGCAAGAGAGTGGTGCCCTGTGCCCTGGGGACCGTCCATGCCACAGCTCTGCTGGCCAGCTCCAGAAGGTCCCTGTCCTCCAGCTCAGAAGGCAACAGCTTCACCTGGCTCCCAGCCTCGCTTGCTGGGCAGCCAGGGAGAATCATTTCTCCTCTATGAATGTGTTTCATAAAGGGGCCACGTCCTGCTGCTCATCCTAGGGAGAGAGCAGACCAGGAATGGGTGGCTCTGCACCTACAAGGTGAGCCTCACGAGTGGATCCTCCCAGGCCTGGGATGCCTCCCCAACTCTTTTCATCATTGCATATTAAATTGTACCATTAAAGATTCAGTTCCCTGGTTTCAAGTAACAAGATACACTGAATTCTAACAATAGCCCTGTGAGGTTGGCATTCTTATTTCTGTTTTACAGAGAAAACTGAGGCTCATCAAAGAGAGATGGGCCTGATGATGCCATCTCCATCGACTTGGGGGCCAAGCCGGGTCAGACAGTCTTTGGGGCTAGTACAGCAGTGTAGAAGTTTGCTGGGAGCTGGAACCCTAAGCAATGGGTGACAGAACAGGCAGGCAAGTGACAGCCCCTTCCGCTGGTGTTGACAGGCATCCACTGTTGGGCAACAGGAAATGACAGCTGGAGCTCCAAGGTCCAGCAGCCAGGATGGGGATGGGGTAACCAGATGGAACTCAGAGCTCCCTAGCTGCAGAAATGGGCAAACAAGAAGTGAACCACAGCAGGGAGGTGAGGAGGCGGTGATGAGTGGAGGAGGGGAATGACATACTTGGTCAAAGGGCCAGGAACCTGTGTGGCCAGGCAAAGTAATTGAGGTGGAGAGTGGCCAACAGTAAGATCAGACAAGTGGCAGGGGGCAGATCTTTCAGAACCGTAGTTCTCAACAATCCTGATGTCCAGGCCATGCCCCAGGCCAATTCCATCCGAATCTGTGGGGGAGGGGTGCCTGGGCATCTGCATTGGTCAGCGTTCTCCCATGTTTCCAAAACTCAGTCAGGGCTGAGAACATTGGCGTTGACAGCTGTGGTGATTCTGGACTCATGGCCATGCTGATACTGAGCAAACATCTGCTTTACCGTGTGCATGGCCTCATCTGACTCACCTGTGAAAAAGAAGAAGTTAAGGTTTATTTTTGTTTTGTTTTAGCCTTAGAACTTCATATAGTTACTTCTGTTTGTTGTGGAAACAGCAGTAACATGAAACTTAGCATTTTGACCATTCTTAGGTGTGCAATTCAGTGGTATTAAGTAGATTCACAATGTCATGCAACCATCACTACTGCATGTTTTCAGAACTTTCCAGCAACCAATCCAGAAACTCTATACCCACAAGCAGTAACTCCCCATCTCTCCCTGCTATGCCTCCACTTCTATTCTGCTTCCCGTCTATGAATTTGCCTGCACTAGAAACCTCAGATCAATCAATCAATATAAATACAATATTTTCCATTTGTTCCTGGATCATTTTACTTAGCATACAGTCTTTAAGGTTCATCTGTGCTGTAACAAATATCAGATTTGCATTCCTTTTTGTGGCTGAACAAAATTCTATTCCACACCTTTACCTTTACTTGTTTATCCATTTATCTGCTGATTGGCACTGGGATGTTCCTCCTCCTTTTGACTATTAAGAATAATGCTATTATCAGGGCCTCCCTGGCGGCGCAGGCAGTTGAGCGCCGTGCTGTGAAGCTGTCTGCAGCCTCTTCAGTGCGGATTCGATCCCCACAGGCCTCGGAGCAACCCACATGGCGAACAGACCTCTCCTGTCTCCCCTCAGCAGTGTATTTCGTCAGTCTGCCTGTTCTGTTCCCCATTCTGTCTCTGGTGAATCCTTTCACCCTCCCGCGCATCTGGCCTGTACCCTGGTTCTTGTATAAACAAAAATAAATCTTTAAAAAAAAGAATAATGCTGTTATCAACCTAGGTATATAAGTGCCTGCTTGAATTCCTGCTTTTGATTCTTTTCTGACTACTCTAAAGAGTGAAACTGCTGGATCATATGGTAATCCCATGATTGACTAGTTGAGAAACACTCATCCCCAGCAGCTGCTCCATTTCACATTCCCATTAAACAATGCCTCTGATTTCTCCACATTTTTGCTAATATTTGTTACTTTCTGTTTTGGTTTCATCACTGCCATCCTGGTAGGCATTAAATGGCATCAAACTATGGGTTTGATTTGCATTTCCTTGATGACTAATGATGTTGAACATCTTTTCATGTACTTGTCAGTCATTTATATATCTTTTGTAGAGAAACATCTACTCAAGTCTTTTACCTACTTTTGAATTGGGTTGTTAGTCTTTTTGTTGTTGACTTATAAGTGTTGTTTATATACTGTGGATATCAAGCCCTTCTCAAATACATGATCTGCAAATATTTTCTCCCACTCTGTGGATTGTCTTTTCATTCTTTTACTAGTCTTCTGATGCACATTTTGTCATTTTGATAAAATCCAATTTATATATTTTTTCTTTGATTATCTGCTTATGGTATCATAGCCAGATTGGATGATGCCAAATCCAGGGTCAGAAATTTTTTTTCTCCTATGTTTTGTTTTCATAGCATGGCAGTTTTAGATCTTCCATTTATATTATTGATCCATTTTGAGTTGATTTTTGTATATGGTATAAGTAATGATTCAGCTTCATTCTTTTGCATGTGAATAACCAGTTTTCCCAGTGCCATTTGTTAAAAAGACTGTCCTTCCCCCCACTGAATGGTCTTGACAACCTTGTTAAATATCTATTAGCCAATATGTCAATGTTTATTTCTGACCTCTCTATTCTTTCCCGTTGATCTATGTATCTGTCCTTATGAGAGCGCCACACTGTTTTAGTTATCATAACTTTGTAGTTAGTTTTGAAATTAGAAAGTGTGACTCTTCCAACTTTGTCCTTTTTCCACTATCGTTATTTGGGGGCATGAGTGGAAGTGCTTTTATTGTTCCTATGTTATAGGTTGAGGAAATGAGGTTTGGCACTTCCTGACATTGACTAAATAAGGCTGCACATCAATCTATGACAAATCCTCAATATCTCTCCCAACCTGTGAACACTTGGAGAGACGATCCTCAAAGAAGCCCATGGGCGTGATGGGTTCCTTTGTGTGTTTGCCCTGTCTTCTTCCCCTTGTGAAGGCCCATGGCTTCTGAATATTCCGAAGTCCCACCTGCATTCACTATTCCAGGAGGCTTGCCCCATGGCCCAGGGTCACTGATCTCCTCAGTGCATCATACGAAGGTTCTGTCAGCAGTGGATGTCAACGCTGGCCTCCTCTGCCTGAACCTGAGTGGCCTTTGAAAACCAGGACTTCTGACCCCCCCACTTCCTAGCTGGCAGGTCACCTTCATGGTGACCTCCTGAATATTTTCTCTTCATCCCGGATGGACTCTGACCCCACTCGCCCAGCCAGTGAGGGGCCAGGATATGGGTGGTAGGACGGTCTCAGAAGCCAGCTGGGGCCAGTCCATGTAAGCAGGGTTGGGTGTGGCCACGGGATCAGCACAGAGGTCTGGATGACTGTGCCTGGAGCTGTTGGGGACTGACAAAGAAGGGGGTGTTGAGGTCTGCACAGCACAGGGAGAGCGTTGGTGTCTGTGGTGCTTCTGAGGATGGAAATTGAGCAGCCGGGGTAGCTGATGACCAGGCCTTGTCAGGGCAGGAGCTGTCATGTGGCTGCTGGGACAGCAGTCCTCAGATAACCCCCAAACCTAGTGTAAAGGGGTTTCTACTCTAGGGTCTAAAAATCTGGCCTGCGTCTTACCACCATGTGGACACATGTGAGAGGCTGAGAGTGGAAGTTAAGCCATGAGTGGCCCCAGAGAGCACAGGGTTCTCTAGGCAACCCAGCACCCCTGGATCCAGGGGCTGGCATCTTGCTCTGGTTAGAGATGCATTTTCTCACAGCATGGCTCTAGGCCCTGATGCACACTGGCTGTGTTGGCAGGGCAAGGCAAATCCCCCCACTCTACAACACAGCACATGTGCTTGGAGGGCATCACTTTTGTTTCTCACTCTCTAGACCCTGGTGCCTTGCTTGGGCTCTACGACGTTCCTGGTGTGTCCTAGGGAGTCCCTCTACTGTCTGAGCCTCCAGCCCCATGTTTGTGGGGATCAACTTGTGTGTTGAGAAGACTGAGGCATGGAGACCTGCATGCCAGTGTCCTATAAGGGCAACAAACCCCACGTGCAAACCCCATGCATGTAGAAACCCAGCTAGCCCCCAGGCCTGGAGGCCTAGGGTCAGCTGCCAGAGCCTAGGGTCAGCTCTGAGGCCGAGAACCTGCTGAGGCCAACAGAGGAGGCCTCGGGCCTTCTTCAGAAGCTGCAGAGTCTGTCGCTACCTTTGCAGAACGCTGTTGGTGGGGTTGGGGCTCCTCCTCAGTTCCAGGGGCCCATCCCTATCTCTTAAGCAAGTCCCAAGCCCAGGGTAGGCTGCCCGTGCTCACACCTGCAGCAGTTTACAACCACCCAGAAAGATCCCATGACAACCCTGTGAGGGTACAGGGCCAAAGTATTCACCCCACTTTCCCTATGAAAAAATCAAGGGTGAGAGATTGAAAAATATGTATGACGGCTGGTATTAGATTAAACCTTGCTCTCTTTTAAAATTTCCTTTCTTGGTTTATTTTTTCCTAATATGTTCTAACCACCATGATCAGTGCATCCCAGGTGCTTACTGAGAATCGGGGTATCTGGACTGGGACTCCTGCCTGGATTTAATCCTCAGAGCCTCTGCAAGGGGGTGATTTGTTCACACTCATTTTGCAGAGAAGGGAATCTGACTCAGGAGATTAAGTGACTTGTCCAAGCTCACACGGCCTGTGTACATGGGACCAACGGGGCCTGGAGCACAGGGCCCAAACCCTCCCCGACCCTGGTGCCGAGGCCCCCCTTGGGTAGTGCCCCTGGCAGGTGGGGGTACTGTGGCTGCTCATCTGTAGCACGGGGTGATGACAGCCCAGCACTGACACCACAGGGGCCTCTGAAGTGATTGGGGTGGACACGCAGCCTCCGCCTGTCTGTTCCTCTCAGTTCCCTTCCCCAGACTGGGAAACTGGTCCTGGTCCACTCACCTCCTGAAGGGCCCCACACCCCACTCCGCCTGACCCATGGCTCCCCACTTCTGGTCTCAGGCTGCCTCTTGGCCCCTCTCAGCCCCTCTCACTATGGCCTGTGAGCAGGGCTTGTAGATTCCTAGAGATCTCCCAGTGTCACGCTTCCAGGCTCTTCCACCCGAGGGGCTTATTCCCACCCCCAGGCCCCTCCTGGCCTTGCGTTACTCGTCCCTTGTCACTTCTCTACATCCTCTGGCTTCACAAAGAAGGAAGAGGAGCCGGGCCTTTAAGACGTGAGTGGGAGGGGAAGGGACAGTACGGAGGGTGGGGGAGGAGCGTGTGGCCAGCCACTCTCCTTTCCTGTTGCTAATCATGGAGGCCTCTCTAAAAGAACACAGCTTCCTGGCCAGCCAGGCGTGGCCTGAGCCCGTTCTACCCAGCAGTGCTGTGTGAGCCAGACAGCTTCATCCTCACGTCCCCTAAACAGCAGACCCTGTGGGCAGCATTTCCAAGACCAAGCACAACAGGCCCTCTTCTGGGGCTCTCACTGCCCACCCCGCCGCACCAAGTTTTGAGGGATTGCTGGGGGCCCCTGAGAGTTCACAGTGCTCTGACTGGGCCCCCTGAAGGCTGCAGAGTGACCTATCAGCCACAGGCCCGTGGGTCTCCAGTGCCCTGGAGCTTAGCCAGGACCTAGTCTGAGGGGCCCCGCCTTTTCAGGGTACCGGGTGGGGCTGCTCACTACTATGGTGAGAGAGCCCATGAGGCCCTGGAGGGGCCCTCAGACTCTGACTCAGTGAAGTGCTGGGACCCTCTGGAAACTCACCCCTAATCTTTTTTTAAAAAAGATTTATTTATTTATGCATACAAGAGCTGGGGGGTACAACAGGCCGAGGTGCTGGGGTGAGAGGATTCACCAGAGTGGGGAACAGAACAGGCAGATCAACTGAAATACCCTGCTGAGAGGAGCAGCAGACGAGACAGGAGAGGTCTGCAGCGCCATGTGGGTGGCTCCCTGGCAGGGGATTGAACTCGTGCTGCAGAGACTGCGGAAAGCTGCATAGTGCTGTCTTTAACCCCTGCGCCACCAGGGAGGCCCGTCACCCCTAATCTTAAGCATCTGCAAGGGCCCAGAATTCTCATCAGCCACATTCAATGTGCTTTTATTCTTTAAAAATAAAAATTTATCTTTGCCTTCTTGCTCCCCTCCCTCTGACACTTATCCTGAGCCATCTTTTAAAAACTTACCAATCACCCTACCTTTATCCTGGGGTGATTGCATGGACCCCTCAAGTCCTTGAAACAGAGGACACCCCGGCCTAAGTACCTCCTTCAGCACAGTCTCTGGGACCCGAGTCCTCTCCAGGAAACCTGCCCTGCCTATAGGTGCCAGTGATGGGGATTGTCCCGCCCAGTGATGGGGATTGTCCCGCCCATGGTGAGTTGAAGGAACTCACCCTGCATTCCACATCTGGGGCTCTTGCACTGAGCTGGAGCTGGTTTCCCTGCCTTACCTGCAAGTCCTGAATAGGATTGCTGGGAACAGCAGCCAAGGTGCTCCCTGGGCTCCCCGTGGCCCCACAGAGGTCTGCAGGTAACAGTGTTTCTCAATGGTTCCTCAAGGGCCTGAGCGTGGAGCCCTCTCCTTCCCCTCTTTCTGGGATACTCTGGATAGGTACCAGCTTACTTACTGAGTCTCTGGTCCTCCACCCATCCATCCACCTGCCCATCCAACCAGCAGCCCATCCATCCAGCTGCCCATCCAACCACCTGCCCATCCATCCACCTGCCCATCCATCCACCTGCCCATCCATCCACCTGCCCATCCATCCACCTGCCCATCCATCCAGCTGCCCATCCATCCACCTGCCCATCCATCCAGCTGCCCATCCATCCAGCTGCCCATCCATCCACCTGCCCATCCATCCACCTGCCCATCCATCCATCCATTCACCCATCCAAGTCGTAGCTGGGTGTTCGGCTCTCTACCTTCCTCTATTTGCCAATCAATACTAGCAGAGATGAGCCCCATTGCAGAATAATAGCTGAGAGCCTGTGGAAAGAGCCTGGCTTCTACTCACTGACTTATCAACCCAAGAGCACACAAACAAGAGGAAGCTCTCCAACAACAATGGTTAACATTTTACAAAATGACTTTTGAACTTGGCAGAGTGCCTCAGACTCTTCCCTTCTGATCATTATTCATTTCTTTCTTCAGCTTTCCAAGCCCACTGTTAATCTCCTTGCCCCATCCTTGGGCCCAGGTTAGAGCTTTTCTAGTCCTTTTCTGGTGTAGCTCATTCCCATCATTCAACCAAGTATCAAAATTTCACTCTCGTTCAACGTCAAGGATGCAGCCTCCCAGCTCCACATGGGAACCTACCGTGGGAAGAGAGAATAGGTCTGTTTCCTCACATACTTTGTTCTCCTCTCACTACTTCTGGCACCTCCACGGGGCTCGGATGAGTAACTCAAGAGGGAGAGGAGGTGTTGTTTGCCTGAGGACAGTGACGCTGTGGAGATGTCTCAGGTCCTCTCTTCTTCTCCGGGCCCACTTGGCAGCTCCTCTGGCGACTCACCCTCTGTTCTTGCGGCTGCCCCCTTCTGACCCTCACGGTCATTCTAGCAGTCCACTCCTCACAACTCTGGGGGCTCTTCCCTCGCCGTCAGGCAGTTGGTGGTCAGAGTTAGATGCAGCTCTTCCCAGCCACCTTCCACTCCCCCACTTGGGTCCCAGGAAAATTTCAGAGTCAATTCCCAGACATGCCAGCATGCCCAGCCCAGGTACCTCCTGCCAGCACCCCAGGCAGCTGCTGCCCACCGCCTATCCTCAAAACAGCTTCCAAAAGTCAGCAGACACACATCAGCTCCCTTCTGGGGAGGTGGCGGAAGGCTCATCCTCTCCCTGTACTGCTCCATAGGGAGGCCCGGGGAGGGCAAGCAGCTTTACCAAGACTCCCCAGCTTATTCCCTGCTGATAGCAACTGGGCTCTTCCTTGCAAGGCAGACATTTAACTCCCCTCTGAGGTACTTTACATTCTGGAATTCCATATAAGGGAGCATTTGGAAAAGGTTGTGCTGCCTTTAATGAACCCTTTGGTGCTGGGGGGTAGGGAATGTGTGTGCGCTGTGGTGGGGAGATGAGTTGTTTTTTCCAGCCTGGCCAACCTGGAGGAGATTCCGTCTGGTGAGGCAGTGGCAGGCAGGCAGGGAGGGGCCAGGCCTGGGCAGCCATTACTTTCTGAACAGACACTGCACTCAGGGATGGGAATTTCAGAGCCAAGTTCTTGGACTTACTGTGTCCCGGAGGTCCTGGGCGGACTAGGTAATTTGTGAAGTGGTGGTGGTCATCATCGGATCCCTACCCCCACCTCAGGCCAGCTCTGACCTTGCGTCCGCTCTGCCCACCCGCACACATTGTCGCCCGCAGATCAAAGCTTAGGTGGCCCATTGTTGCAGGGAGGCAAGTAGAAGCTGAGAACAGCCAGGGTCACGGGGTATGGAGTGAAGGGCTCGCCCATCTGCCCAACTCTCTCCCGTCCCTCAGACCAGGCCTGAGGGGGCCGTGCCCCAGAGCTGGCTGTCACCTAGCAGATAGGTCGGCTTCCATGTTCACTTCCTCGGTGAGGAAAGCAGGTCCCAAGAAGGGAAGTGGCTGCTTGGGGCCCTGGTCTGTGTGGTCACATCTCGCAACCACCAAGAATTATGCAGCAGGAAAAGTCACAAAGGGTACAGACTGCTTCTCGAAGCCTAAACAAAGGTTCATACCACCAAGAGAAGGAAGCAGTGGGTTGTCCCCGGGGAAAACCAGCACCGATCAGCCAGGGGCTGAGGAGGGAATATGCATCTCCCGCCCAGAGCTCTCGTGAAGCCTCCTCCTGAAGCCTTAGGAGGCAACCTGCACCCTGCCTGGCCCATTCTCAGAGAAAGGGAGGCCCAACCTTGTCTCCCAGCATGGAGTCCAAGGCCTGGGCTCTTGCATCTAATGGGCCTCCCAGAGGAAGGGACTGCACCTGCTTGCAGCTGGCAACCCTGACTGGAGGAGACTGCCCTGTGCCACCCGATGGCTGTGGCTCCTGACTGCTGCCTCGCAGCCCAGCTGCTCTAGAGTAGCACCCTCTAATCCAGCATGGGTGTAGACCTGGCCTCTGTGAACCCTGGGTCACTGAACTATAGCCCAGAATACAGATTTGACTTGAGGTGGACAGAATTTGAGTAATCATTTTCATAATTTATATTTTGAGATCATTTTTTACTGTTCCAAAATGAAAACCAGGGGGTGACTGATCTAGGCATGTGTCTTTGGGGCACAGGCTGACCTGGGTTCATAGCCCAGATTCAGACTTTTTTTTTTAAAGATTTATTTATTTATTTTATACAAGCACTGGGTACAGTCAGAAGCGCGGGAGGGTGAGAGAATTCACCAGAGCCAGAGCGGGGAGCAGAGCAGGCAGAAGGACCGAAGTACACTGCTGAGGGGAGCAGCGGGCGGCAGGAGAGGTCTGCGCGCCATGTGGGACCCTCCCCGGCAGTGGGGGAACGAACCGGCGCTGCAGAGGCTGCAGGCAGCTTTGCAGCCCAGCACTCAACCGCTGCGCCACCAGGGGAGGCCCAGATTCAGACTTTTACAAGTTGAGTGACCATGGGCAGTCCCGTCCCCTCTCTGGACTTCCTTCTCTCCATCCTTAACTCCCTGGGGTGTGTGGCATTTTTAGTATGGTAACAGCAATATTGTTCTTGGTGCAGTGTGACCAATGGGCAACAGTAAATGGCCATTTCACAAAGGGCCAGGCTGTGAGCAGTTTTCAGGCAGACAGAGGAGGTAAAAGACCTTGCCCCTGGTAGCTACCATCTTCTGGAAATGTCAGCCTCAGCCTATACAAGAGGGACCGGACTCAGGGTAGAGCTGTAGGTGTGGGGAGAGGGGCCAGGGAGGGTCTCTGGGCTGCAGGACTGACAGATGGAATGACCAAATGGCTGGGACATTCATTTCTTCAACAGCAACTGTGACCAACTAGCCCAACTGAGTGATGAATCAGAACCCAGCCTCTTGAGAAGGGGCTGGGATGTGGGTGAAAGCGGGCGATGCAGCCTGGGGGAAGGGGTGTAGCACCAGGCATACATCATGAGCAGCCCCTGGGAATAGCTACTTCCCTGGAACAGTCTAGTCACTGTGGCAGTGGCTCACTCGGCCACAGCGCCTGCTGGCAACACGGTGGCCCTGAGCAGGGGCTGGACAAGATCCCTGAGCCTGCGGCACTTTGGGGACTTGAGCTCCCGGGACCCCACCTGCAGGGCCCCTCACTGCCTTCTACCACCTCCAGAATGGCCAGTGTAAGTTTGGTTTTGCTTCTTTCCACAGCGGGGTCTCGATAAGGATGCAGAGTTCCCTGGAGATTCGAGGCTGGTGGGCTGCAGGGAGGAGCAGAGGTCCTTCAGCAGACTGGGCTCCGGCTGGTGTCTCCCAGCTCATCTCACTGCCCCGGAGGCAACACAGTAATAACTAGATCAGCTTGCTTGCAAATCCAGGTTCCTGCCCCAGCTGTGCCTGTGTTATCTCAGACGAGTGCTTCCTTCTCTGGGCCTCGATTTCCCTGAGGACTGAGGGGCACGGGACAAGAAGCTTCCCAGTTCTAGGGGTCTGTGGAATTTGACTCAGAAGACAGGTGTCCAGCTCATAGGGAGAGAGCAGAGGGCTAAGGTTGCAGATTCCTTTTCCTTTCCCCTAGTACTGGCTTCTACCATGAGGGTCTGGAGAGAGGGCAGAGGCCGTGGGAGGCCATGATGTGCTGGTTTGTTGGTGGGCAAGTGGTTGCTCACAAAAGCTAGACATGGAAGTCTGGCTGGCCTTAACATTGGGGCTGATGTCTGCTTCAGGACAGGTCTCAGGGCTGGGGAACAACTTCTCCTCCCTTTTGGGTGACAAGCCTGGACCTGCTTGTCACCCTGTGGAGCAGAACCCACTTTGAATAGACTTGCCTCCCCCAAGAGTATGGCCTTGGGGACACCCCTCAGATTCTCTCATTTCTGAGAGGGGTTTAGATGTGGTTCAGTCTCCAGGCTTTGGGGGATTGTAGGATGGAAGAGAAAGCAGACAAGGGGCCGAATCCCAGGGACTGTCTGATCTGCAATCACCTGGCTGGCACACTGGGGGGGCGTCCTTCTTGGGCAAAGGACGTGGGAGACAGGCTCAGCTAAGGGCACAGAAGCCCCTACTCTCAGCATATCATTTCACTTCCCTCTCCTAGCAGTCAGGGGTGTGTGTACGCAGGGCCCACAAGAGCTGGGAGGGGGCGGCCTGGGCCTAGGGATGTCCCAGGAGACCTTCTGTCCCCAAATAGTCCTCAAGTGCTCCTTCCCTCCTCCAACTTCCCATCCCAGCAACTCAGAGCTTACTTCAGAGAGAGAAAGAAGAACACCAGGACAGATGAGCAAGTGTCAAGTGACAGAGGCTATGCCTTGGAGGGTTCCCCAAATGCCTCTCCCCCTGGTTATGAGCTGGGCCTAGGGCGTGTTAGGCGTGGATGTACTCGGTGTGTCCTGGGTGTACCAGCTGTGTCCTGCGTGTGCCATGTGTCTGACGTGTCAGCAGTGCCCTGGTCCCGACCACTTCCCAGGTGGGTGCGGGAGGACGGCCAGGCACCCCAGCCCAGAGTAGAGCAGCACAGTTACTGGTTGAGAAATGACCACTGCAGCAACGACATGGAAGTTGTGTGGTGCAGAGGGAAGAGCATGGAGCAGAGACAAATGCTGTCAAACTGAATCATCTGGCATGCTTCACCCCCGTGTCTCCGTTTCTCACGTGGACCCCTGAGATCACAGGGTTTTGGTGGGGTGACTGGAGTGGGCAGTTCCAGGCCCCCCACAGGCTTTCATCACCACCTGGGTGGCCCTTCCCAGGGCCATGTGGGGTGAGGCTGGTTGTCTGGACTGTGAGATCTGACACCAGGTGGGGTCCCACCCGTGCCGAGTCGGGGGAATGTGAGCCCATGAAGCAGGTCCTGGATCCCAAGAGCCTTGAATGGGGCGATAGAAGCAGATGGAGGGGGGGCCTCACCACACCGGGCTCCCCACCCATGTGGCCCGAGTGGCCCTCACACGGCCCTCTGTTCTGTCGCAGTGTCGGGACTTCACCGCCCACACGGGCTACGAGGTGCTGCTGCAGCGGCTGCTGGACGGCAGGAAGATGTGCAAGGACGTGGAGGAACTGCTGAGGCAGAGGTGAGCACCGGCAGGCAGGGCGGGGCGGGGCGGGGTGCAGAGAGGAGGCACTCTGACCTGGCTGCTCAGAGGGGGCGGGGGACCCCATCCAGCCAAGCCGCCCCAGGGCAACCCCTGCTCTGAAGGTCAGGGGTGACCGCCCTGTGCTTCCCGGACCTGGCCGCCCCGTCGCGGGGGTGTCCCACGGGCTGTATCTGGCCACTGTGGATCTAGAGGCAGGGGAATTAATGTCCTCAAGGGGGAGCCTGCAGGGCCAGCCTGCACCCAAGGGCTGCGAGGTCCCTCGGGTTCCGGCGCAGGTGTGCGAGGGACCTGCAGGGCAGAGGTGAAGGGGTCAACAGCCGCTGTGTCCTTGCAGAGCCCAGGCAGAGGAGCGCTATGGGAAGGAGCTGGTGCAGATAGCCCGGAAGGCGGGCGGCCAGTCCGAGATCAAGTAAGTGGCCCGGCCCGGCTCCCTCTCCAGCTGTGTGGCCGTTTCCAGGCCCTCACACAGGGCTCAGGGCTTCCTGGCGTGGGATGGACTGGGGGAGGCCAGGAGGGCCTCGGTGGCCCCTGGGGATCCGGGTGAGTTCAGGTTCTGTGTATGGAGAAAAGCCTGTGGTCCCAATGCCAGCCAGGCCCAGGGCAGGGGGCCTGAGTCCACCTGTCCTCAGGTGCATGTAGCACAGCCGCACCACCTGGGCGGCCTCCCCCCAGTTCTGAGAGTGCTGAGTGGGAGGAGAGGCCCTACGCTGGTCTGCCACCTGGGCTGCAGAAGGTGTGGCCAGAGACAGGGGCCTCCAGGCAGGGCCCGCATGGGTTTCGGAGCCAGCTCCTTGTCTAAGCTGTGTGACCTTGAGCTGGTTGCCAACACTCTCTGTACCTCCATCTCGTTATTGGTGAGTAGGATAACAATACAGCCTTCTTGAAGGTTTAAGCACATCCTGGGCTTGGCTCTGTTGGTTCAGGGGAGTCTCTGGGGAGAGGGTGATGATTTGAGGGTAGCTGAAGGAGAAATTGCCAGCAGCAGAGCAGAGGGCCTGCCCTAGGATAGCGTGACTCCCCAGGGGTGAAGCCCAGCCCAGGCTGAGGGGCAGACGGAGCACTCAGCTTCAAGTTCTGGAAGGCCTCTGATGCGACTTCCCACCCAGGTGCCCTGAGGTCAGCCCCTAGCCCTCAGCGGCCATAGCAGCCCCTGAACCTGCTCCCCTGGAGGTCAAGCATCTGCTCCCCTGGAGGCCAAGCCTGTGAGGGTCCAGCCCTGCCAAGGAAAATAGCCCTGAAGGCTGCGGTCCAAGCCTGGACGGCTCCTCGCTGGAGTGCCTGAAGCTATGACACTCTGCGGGCGCTCCACAGGCGCAGGGACCCTGGCTGGTTCCCGCTTCCAGAGGAAGGAGCCGGGGGAAACACAGGAAGGGTTAGAAGGAGGTTTAAAAGTGGTATGAACTCGGGGAGATGCCCAGAGGACCCGTACTTTGGACCAGAGAGTGCGCAGGAGCAGGAGCATGGGAGAGCATAGGTCTCGCCAGGCCTCCGGGAGCTGTGTGACTTTTGACCTCTCTGACTTTGGCCTTCATCTGTCCCCTCAGTGGGCTGTTGTGCAGGAACATGGCCTGAGGGCTTCCCAAGGGCAGGCTGGGCTCAGAGGAGGACTCAGGACACAGTCAGCAATGAGTGGAAGTCTGTCGACCCCCTTCCCCAGCGGAGCTGCTCTCAGAGTGGGGTTGAGGGACCTGGCCGTCCTGCTTGCCTCCTGGCCACCTCCCTGGCCAGCTGAAAAAGGCCTTGTCCAGAAAAAGAGGTGACCTCCTTGGTGGTGGTGGTGGTGGTGATGGCAGGGGTGACTGTTGGAGAGTGTGCCCCAGGCAGAGGGGGATGGATCCCACACTCCAGGACTGTGAGCCACAGGCTACTTGAAACCGGGAAGGAGGAGCCACTAAAGGATAGACTAGAATAGGGTGGAGCCGGGGTGGGTGTGTGTGTGTGTGGGGGGGTATCAAGGTGGGAAAGTAGGCTACATCTTGTCCCATATTTTAGGGCTCTGAAATGGGAGGGTCTGGGTGCCCTGACACCTGGTGTCGTTACGGGAGGCTAAGGAGGACAAGGTCCCCCACTCTGTTTCCTGTGTGACCCTGGGACGGCCACTTCCTCTCTCTCTCTGAGCCTCCACTGTGAAAGGGGATGGTCACCCCAGGAGTTGCTCGGACACTCACAATGTCCAGCCGACCAAGCCACAAAGATGCTCCATAAATATCGGGGCTCCTTGCAGTCTCGCAGATCCTTCAGTGAGTGAAAGGAATTGGGGTCACCCTGCTTAGTTTGGGCTGAGAAGCCTGCCTGAGCAATGTGGATCATTTTTTTCGGTGGGGACCAGCCACTCCCTGACCCAGAGAGCTGGTGCTGGGAGCCCCTGGTGGGACAGCCTTCGTTTAGGGGGTGCCAACGGTAGGGCCCAAGCTGGGGCGGAAGGCAGACCTAGGGCCAGCCTCACTGTGCTCCACGGAGGAGCTGGAGGAGCTGCTGCCTGGGCAGGAGTGCCAGCCCAAGGTTTGGGCAAGTCAGCAGCAGGAGAGAAGCAAACCCCAGAGACCCACAGTCCAGCCACATCAGGTTTGAGGGGCCAGAGGAGCGTGGCAGAGCTGCAGGACCAGGGAGGGCAACTCATAGCAAAGGACAAGGGGAAGGAGGCGCCCTCCCCCCCAGCAAAGGCTGGAGGTGGGAAGCGCAGGGTGGGTCAGGCAGCAGGGGAGGAGCTCACCCCTCCCAGCTCACCTCTGCATCCGCTAGAGTCAAGGCCGAGCACCTCAGCTGGCTGCACAAGCAGGTGCTCCACAAGGGCTGCTTCGCCCCAGGTGCTAGGCGAGTGAGACCGTTCAGGCTTTTCTGTCTTCTCCTGTCATCTGCGTATCCATTATCCACCCATTTACAAGCTTGTATGGAGCATTCCAAGCTGAACAGGGGGATTTAAAAATCTAAAATAAAACACAATAAAGGACTCTGCCATCCTGAAGCCCCACTGAGGGAGACTTCACGGCCCTGCCCCGTCCTTCGTGTCAGAACTTCTCCAGGGCCCTTCTCGCCCCAGCTCCTCTGGGGTTTCCCACACACTGGGCCTGTCCTGCCCGACAGGTCACCCTGTCCCCGCGCCAACCTGAGGGACTCTTGTGGAAAGAATGAGTGGCCATGACAACCCGGGTCACTTCCTCATCATAAAAACTTGGCGGGAGAGAGGGGGAGGAAGTAGGGGGTTTTGGGGTTGACACAGGGAAAATGGATTCTGTGGGGGCAGCTCCTGCCTCCTCATGGCCAAGCACCCTGTGTCCTGTTGTGGGATGCTCGTTCTCAACACCCTGGAGGGTGGGCAGGTACACAGAGTGGGGGCAAGCAACAGGAAGTGACCCCAGAAAAGACCCAGACTTCTGGCCGCCCCCCCTCTTCTTGTCTGAAGACAGCGCACTTCTGTATCCCCGACCTCAGATGAGCCAGAAACCTCACTCAGGCCTGGGGGCTCGGCTGCATGCATGAAGGGGAAGTTACTCACAGACTCAGATGCTCCTTAGCCCTCACCTCCTTTCCACATGAGCTCAGCAAATATTTGCTGAACAGCAGCGATAAAGGACACACAAAACAGACCTGTGTGCCATGGGGCGTGTGCGCTTCTCCACACCAGCAGGGACTCTGAGAACTTAGTTCCTTCTGGCCCTATCTACCCAAAGAGCGCCTCAGATCCTGCAGGAAGGCTGTCTCCGGACTTGCCTCCGCCTCTGACACCAGCCCCAGGCCCTGCTGCTATCTGTGCTTCTGACCAACAGGCTGCAGACCCGAGGTTCCCACAACCCTCCTTGGGTTTGATTGATTGGCTGGAGCTGTTCACAGAACCCAGAGACACTCGCTAGGTCACAGTCTATTCCAGAGGACATTGTTCAGGAAGCGATGCTCAGGACCGGATGTGGGGACAGGACATGGAGCGCCTCTGCCTCTCCACCCACCCCCTCCCTAAACCTTCTTGTGTTATCTGAAGCTCCTTTTGGGCTTTTATGTGGGCTCCATTCTGCAGGAACCAGGGAGAACTCTCTGGCCTTGGGCAGCTGAACTTGTTCTCCAGCCCCCTCCCCTCCCAGAACATTGGGGGCAGGACCGAGGGTCCCACCCACTAGTCCATGGCTTTCCAGGACAACCAACACCAAAAGTCAGCTCATTAACATGGCAAAAGACACCTCAGCCCTCACAACACTTAGGAAATGCCAGGAGTTTTGGAAGCCATGAGCCAGGAGCTATGGATGAAGACCAAATTTATATATATATATATATTTTGCTGATATAGCACAATATTGCAGACCTGGTCCCCAAATGTAAGGGCTCTCCACAGGCCCTCTCAATGCAGCATCGGGTTGGGTGCAGGGCCTCCACCCTGCAGCCCGCCCTGCAGAAGGTCCCTGCCCCGCTCTCTCCTGCAAACCTGTGGGCCTCTGCTCTGACTGTGCTCCCCTTTTCGCCCCTGCCCAGTCCCACCCATCCTCTGAGGTCTGCCTGGAACACCACCCCTAAAAACACTGTCACTCCTCCCGCTCTTGCTCATCGGGCCCCAGGTAGGACGCCGCCTGCCGCCTGCGCCGGCTCCCGGAAGCAACACGGTCCAGGAAAAGAAGGGGATTGGCAGCAGGGCTGGGGAGCTTCTGTCGAGCCCCAAAGCAGTTACCCCAAGCAAGGAAATACTGTGGTTTTCCTGTTAGAAGAAACTCTTGTTTCATAGTCTCTGTTCTGAGCTCAGAGCGGGGAAGACACCACACTGGAGGGAGAAAGGGCCCGTTGTTGTCCAGGGTCCTCGGGCGCACCTTGCAGGGGGCCCAGCTTCACACAGGGAGGCAACAGGAGTCGGCTCACGGTAGCCGAGAGACTGGGCAGGGCTTCGGGGTGCCAAAGCGGGGCCTTGGGTGGAGCATGCCCTGCGGCGGGTATAGCAGAGACGCCGTCACTGAAAATCTAGACTCAGTCTGAGCACAGAATTTCAGGTCGAACTGCCAGAGAGGCGAGTCCAAAAGGCATTGGGAAGAGTCAGATGCGAGGACATTCCAGAGGGGGGGAGTCCCCGCTCTTGACATGCAATGAGGACATGATGCGTTCGCCCAAGTGGTAAGGTGGTGGGACCCAGTTTGGCGGGAAAGCTCAGAGAAACCATCTTTTCTGGGTCCCCTGTTGACCTAGAGAGAAAGGGAGACTGAGGCAGGAGATGAGGGGAGGGAGCGGGACTGAGCTGCATGACTGACAAGGAGTCATTTCCTGGGGGAAAGTCCTGACCCCCCCACTCCATGGCCCATAGAGGGGTCGCCTGGCAGTCACCCCTCTCCTCCTCTAGAGTCTTGGCTGGACCAGGTCTCACCCAACTCCGCCTCTCACTTTTCTCTGCCTTGATTTTTCTCTTCTGTAAAATGGGGGTAATCTCGGCCCCTCTCGGGCAGAGCTGTGAGGAGGAGCTGCTTTGGGCCAGCAGTTCTCACATTTGAATGCACTTCAGCAGCTCCAGGGGGCTGGGGAAAACTGCGCCCTGGTACCCACCCCTGAGTTTTAGTCTTCAGAAGGACGCTGGTGAGCCTACGAACCTGTGTTTTAAACAAGCTCCAGGAACTAGTGCTGCTGCTGCTGCTGCTGCTGCTGCTGCTGCTGCTGCTGCTGCAAACCTTACCTTGAAAATCCCTAGTTTATGGCCAGGGCTGGCACTGACTGGCCCGCCACGGTTCTCCTTCAGCCCCTGATTCCCGCGGGGACTGCCGGGCTGCTGCCCAGGTTGGCCTAGGTTCCCTAGCTGTCCCGTGATGCGCAGTGGGCCCGGCAAGGATGGCCCGCAGAGGGCAGAGGGCAGAGGGCAGGACCCGCTTCACCCGCCTCCATAGGCTTCCTGCGGCCACTGGCCACCAGGGGGCAGGTGCGCGGCCTGCGAGGCCAGCTCAGGGCAGGAAGGGAGCAGAGGGCCTGAGGGCTGGGGTAACTGACCCCAGCAGCAGAGGCCAGGCTCTGGCCCCAGTTCTGTGGGCATCCTGGTGAGAAGGGGGTCCACCGTGGAGCTGCCTCTGTGGATAATGGGGTGCAAATGCAGGCAAAGAATTCCCCCCTGAGAGTGGAGGGAAGAGAGAGCTTTCCCCACTGGTCCTGTTTCTGCCCCAAGGACCTCTGGGCTTTGTGGGTCCCCTTGACCTCTCAGGCGGCAGGACTGAGTCCTGGGTGGGTTCCCACACTGTTTCTCGGGTCTTGGCTCTGTCGGTCATTCTAGAGAAGACCCTTTGAATAGGGGCGTCAGAAAAAATACAGGACACCCAGTTAGGTGTGAATTTCGGAGAAATGGCTTTCTGAGTGTAAGTACTCTCCAAGCACTGCACAGGGCCTTCTTGTTCTCAAAAGATATTTGTAGTTTATCTGAAACTCAGATTTAACCTATGTTAGTCTTTGCTTCCTCTGGCAACCCTGCTCCCCTCCAGGCACCAGCCCGTACCCCGTGGCAGCCCTCCCCTTCCCCGCTGCTCCTGGTGACTGTCCAGGGGTGGACATTGCTGCGTCTCTGCTCCGACTTCCCTGCAGGCCTCTCCAGCACCTGAGCTCAGTGCACCCTAAAATGAACTCCCCATCTTACCTCCTGGTCCCTCCCTGGGCCATCACCACCATCGGCCAGTTGCCCCAGCCAGGGACCAGGGAAGCTGGCAGCTCTCACTGTCCTCGCTCCTGCCTGTCCTGTCCGAGGGCCCCACATCTGTCCTGGCCCCCTGACTATCAGCCCCCCCCCCATGCAGCTTCCTCCGGCATGTCCTCAGGCTACCTGCTGAGTTGCTCTGACCACAGCCCTCTCCAGTCTCGGCTCTTCCTGAAGAGGGCCCGGAAGGCAGTCGCTTGGTCTCGGGACAGCCAGCATCCCGCCGCAGCTGGGGCTCGCCTGCTTTGACAGAGAGAGAGCTTTGCCTGCAGCAATCCCAGCTTGGGCTTCAACTGGGTGGCCGCTCTCTGACGCCAGCTTTCCTTGGGTCCAGGTCAGCGGTGTGAGTGACCTGGGGCTCTCCCACCAAAATAAAACCTCTCAGCCTGCCAGGACTTGGTTCGCACTGTGTCCGCCCCGCTGACCCTGTCCTCTCTGTGTTGCAGCTCCTTGAGGGCCTCCTTTGACTCCCTGAAGCAGCGTAAGTCTCAACTGTCTCCCAGCCCAGGCTGCAGGGGAATAGCACCCCTGGGAACACCCCCGCCCCCCACAGATAGGTGGATGTTTCTGGCTGGGAGGGGGAGCCCAGGTTCCAGACTGGCAGGGGATTTGGGGTGACAGAAGGCAAGCTGTGGGTGAGGGCTGGCTGACGCCTGCAGGGGCCCCTCAGATCTGACATCGGGGCCCCGTGTCCTTACTCTGCTCCCAGAAATGGAGAACGTGGGCAGCTCCCACATCCAGCTGGCCCTGGCCCTGCGTGAGGAGCTGCGGAGCCTCGAGGAGTTCCGGGAGAGGCAGAAGGAGCAAAGGAAGAGGGTGAGGTGGGGCTGCTCCCCCATTGCCAAGGCTGTGGAGGGCCCTCCTGAGGGAGCTGGTATGGGGAGGGCCCTACCCTAGGCTTGGGAGGTGAGAGTGATCCAAGGGAGGAGGGAAGGCCGGGGGCAGGGGGACGGCAGCTGAGTTCTCAGGTCTGACATCCCCAAGGGGTTCCTGCCTGAGGCTCATCTGCCGGGAGAGGGCAAGAGACTGGGCCCCGTCGACCCCCCACAACAGCTTAGAGGGTCAGTCACAGCACGCGGTGGCCACAGGTCCTGCGTTCAAGGGCCAGGGCTGTTTGTCCAAGAGAAAGAGACCTGAGGACCTGTCATTGCGACCCCTGTGCCAGGCTGCCCCAAACCAAGGGGACAGACACGGCCTCTGAGGAGTGGGGGTGTTGGGGGTGTCAGGCTTTCCTTGGCATACAAGGAACTTCTCACTCTGGGCCATCAGTGGGGGGGGGGCTGCCTGGAAGGGGCGTGAGGTTCCCATGCCAGGAGGTATCAGGCCCAACCGGGGCGACTTGTCAGGGAAGCTGCAAAGATGGGATAGGGGAGGGACTTGGTGATCTGTACCCCAGGGCCCCCTCTCTAGCCTGAGTCCCGGGGAGGGCAGCTGGGGACACCTGGGCAGCTTCTCAGGCCTTAGAGGGGAGGGTGGCGCCCTGACCTGGGGCGGAGGCCAGCACACAGGAACACTTCTTGCTTGAAGAGGCAGGATCATCGTAAACTGTCCACAGAACTGAAACGGTACGGTCCAGACCACTGAGCTGGGAGAGGGAAGACAGTGCCAGGCCTCAGATGAGACCAGGTGGAGCCGGTATCCTGGCCAAGCCACTTCCCCTCTCTCTGCCTCAGTTTCCCTCACGCAGGGTGGCACATCTGTCCACCTCCCAAACTCCGGGACCCGCCAGAACCGGGTTCTCCTCAGGGGTCCCAGAACATCAACTGCCCATCCACCCAGGGTCTCACTTTCAGGCTCTAAATTTGGGTTCCGGAGCAGAGTGGGTCCCCAGACACAGCTCAGCCCTGAGGAAATGAGGCGTCCCTGCAGCGCCTGCTGCAACCGTTGGGCCACCAGCTGGCTATTTTGAGCTCTCCTGTGGCCGGAGGAGCTGAGAAGTCTGCAAAAAGTGGTTTTGGACGGAGCGCTGCCTTCCCCAGAGTGGCCAGAGCTGTGATGGGGAGCGGGGAGCCTGCCTGGGGGTGTGCGCAAGTGTGCGTATGTACGTGTGTGTGCAAGGCAGCAGGGGCACAGTGCCTGCCTGTGGGGCGTGCCGGTGTGTACGTGTACCGCTGTGCCCCTGAGCCTCTGATGGGTGCCCTGTCTGAGGTCTCCCCACCGACATGGGATCTTCAGATCCCAGGCAAAAACTCCAACCCCGACGTGAGCCTTCCACTCCCCTGGTCCTCGCCCGTGGGACCCCGGCCGTCCAGGCTGAGTCTGGCGTCTCCATCCGAGCAAGGAGCCTGGGGGGCGCGGTGGGGCGCAGTGGCCATGACTGAGTCTGCCGTGTGTGCGCTCTGGACGGGGCGGGGGGCGGCACAGGAGCCTGTTGTGAGGGGTGTCTCTATGCCCTGTGAGCGTGTGTGTACAGGTCTGGGTGTGCATGTGTGGGCAGGGGGAGCCTGCTAGTGTGTACTTCCATGCGTGTCATGTGGGACTTGCTGTGCGTGTGTGCCGGGGTGCGTATGTAGTGTGTGACTGCTGGAAGCAGGTACAGAAGCTGAGTGAAAGACGTGTGTGTGCGTGTGTGTGTGTGTGAGCACGCACACGTGTGGGGAGGTCACTGCTCCCAAGGAGAGACCTCATCCTGGCTAGACTTGCAGGGAGAGGACTCGTGGGCACGCCCATGCCTTGGCTTCCCCCCACCTCTGTCGTGAGCATAACTGTGAAAGCAGAGAGGGCATCTTGTCACTGCCCCTTCAGAGGCAAGAGGGGATGCTGTGCCTCATCCCAGGACACCCCATCCTCTTGGCTAGGGGAGTGTTCTGAGGCCGTGGCCCCTGGCTCAGCACCTTGTGCCCCCTGCAGTATGAGGCTGTCATGGAACGCATCCAGAAGACCAAGCTGTCGCTCTACAAGAAGGCCATGGAGGTGAGTGCCAGTGTCTTCGGCCCAGCAGTTTGAGGGCTCAGGCTGGACCCCCAACCTGGCAGCACATTTCCATCCAAAATATGCACAGTGCCTGTTGGGTGCTTGGGCTGCACCAGACACCAAGGCCTCACACAGATGGGCCCAGGCTCTGCCCTTGGAGGCACTGGCCGATGGGCCAGGGGTTCGTTGCAAGCAGTGGCTCACAGAGCGACCCACAGGAGCCCCCAGTGCTGTTTGCTTGGGGCTCCAATAGGTGAGCTGCTCCCCTGGGGAGGAGAAAAAGGCGCCGTGGAGGGAGGGACAGCGGTGTGGAGACTGGCATCGCTATGCTGCCTGGCATTTTCAGGAACTTGCTGGTGGGTGGAGGTGACCACAGGCCCGGGCCACCTGCAGGGCTGCACTGTCCCTGGTGGGAAGGGTCCTGAGATTGCTTGTCCACCATCACTCCAGATCCCCAGCCCTGGCGGGGAGGAGGCTGGGTTCTGGGGGATGGCAGAGTTAGACTGTGCAGCCCCCCAAGTCACACCCCTCCACACCCCAGTCCAAGAAGACATACGAGCAGAAGTGTCGAGACTCGGATGACGCTGAGCAGGCCTTCGAGCGCATCAGTACGAACGGCCACCAGAAGCAGGTGGAGAAGGTGAGGGCCAAGTGGGGGCAGGGCCGGCGGTGGGGGGGCGGGTGCCAAAGACACCCCAAGCAAGGTCTGCATGAGGACACGCCGGCTGCTCCTTTCCCACCCGAAACTCCGCCTCCCAGAATCTCAGGGCACACACAGGGTCAGCCTGGTCCCCTCTGCCATCTCCAGGCCGCGCCCCAGGACCCAGTCCTCAGAGCAGGCCAGTGCGCACAGGCCGAGCTCACAGGCAGTGAGAGCAGATGCTAACCCTCACACAACCTCAGAGAGGGCCCGGTAGGCTCCCGGCACACAGAGGAGACAGGCCCAGGCCCGGTGAGTGACGTGTCCAAGGTCTTCGAGGCAGGAAGCCACCAGAAAGGACCCAAGCCCGGGTTGTCCAGAGCCCAAGCTTGCACTGCTCCGGCCCCGGGCCCAGGAGCACATTCCACCTGCTGCACAGACAGGGACGCTGCGGTCCAGAGAGGGCAGAGCCTTCGGCTGAGTTAGGGCAGCAAGCCGGGGCCAGAACGCCAGAGAGGTCACGAGGGGCCTCAGGGCCCATGGTCTGCACGCCTCCTTCTAGGGCCTCAGAGTTTTCACAGGTGCCTCCCGGGCTGGAGATCTCTGTTGTGATTCTTATTTTATTGAAACCAGCCGGTGCTCCTTGGTGGCGTGAGGCTGGATTAATGAAGGGACTTTGCGTTGGCCCTACCCCTGGGGGGGGGGGGTGGCAGGGGCACTGTTGAGCCTTCTGGAGGCTGGGGGCGCGGGGCGGCGTGGGGTGGGTGCTGGGGGCTCAGCCAGTGGTCCCTGTGTCTCCTCAGAGCCAGAACAAAGCTAAGCAGTGCAAGGACGCAGCCATGGAGGCAGGTAGGCGGCCCTGCCTGCTCTTCAGCCGGGGTGGGCGCCTGGGCCCTCCCCTGGGGACACCCGACTAGAGCCGCATGCACTTCCACGTTTACGCAAGTAAACCTTTCTTTCCTGTCACTTGCTGGGTTGGTCTTACCCTCTTGCATGTTTGCACTGCTCTGTACCCACTGCATGCTGAACAGACGAGGAAACTGAGGCGCACAGGTTAGCTTGCCCGAGGTCACAGACAATGAGCCGGAGCCCAGGACTTCCACAGCCACGGTCCCGGGAGACAGGCCCCCGTGTGCGTGTCTGCCCAAGTGTGCGCGCGCACGTATGTGCCCCTTCCTCCCCCCTTCTGTCTCGCTCCTGTGAACACTGGTGCCCACAGTCTTCTCGGCCTCCTCACTCCTTCCCCCGATGCCAGACCCCTACAACCCGTCCCTGCTGCCACAGCTCCCGGGACAGAGAGGTCCCCTGCTCCGTCCTTAGGGGGGCGCTCCCCTGTCCTCTGTCTCTCCCAGCCAGCTGCTCCCCTGACGGGGGACTAGGTGACCCCCAGATATCTGGAGCCCAAGTGTACTGAGTTCCCAGTCCAACTCCCCGATGCGCCCCTCTGTCTCCTTTACCGCTGCCCTAGCCAAGCCTCGGTTTCCTGTCGGGAAGTAAGAGGTGCGGCCTGGGAGTGACAGGAGCCTGGATTGTGAGCCTGGGTGTGCAAGGCGCTGGCCCAGCCCTGGGCATCTCAGACCTCAGTGAGCAGCTGAGCCGAGTGTTCAAGGCACCGGCAGCCAGAGAGAAGGGGCCACGCTGGGCGGGCGTTGCTGGGATGCAGGGTGGGGTGTGGGGGTGCCTCTCTGAGGGAGCCTGTGCTTTCAGAGCGGGTGTACAGGCAGAACATCGAGCAGCTGGAGAAGGTGCGGGGCGAGTGGGAGCAGGAACACCGCACTACCTGTGAGGTGAGTGCCCCGGGGCCTCAGTTTCCCCAGCCACAAAAATGGGGAAAGACCCAGCAGTGCTTCATGGGGGAAAACCAGGCAATGGTGGTGGGCGGAGGCATCATTAATCCATTCCTGCACCCATCCCCTCTTCCACTCACCCCTAAGGCCTGTGCCGGACTGCCCCCGAGGGAGTCCACAGCCGGGTTTGGGGCCTGGGTGCCTCCTGCAGGTGGACACCCTTCTCCACTGAAGCCCAGACAAAGCCCGTAGCTTCCCTGGGCCCCGCTGACGGAAAGGGCAGGGAGCCAGGCCACGGGGGCCAGGGATCCCCCCGTGACACCTCCCTCTGGGGTCTTTCTCAGCATGTGGTGGGGCTGGAGGGCAGGGCCGGGGTGCAGGATATGGCAGGGGAAGGATTCCCACCAGCAGTTCAGCCTTTCTCCCAGAAGCCTCGGGGTCGGCTCCCAGGTCAGGCGGGGTCTTCCAACAGAGGGGCACGCTGCTCTGCCCAGCTGGCTGCAGGTGGGGCCCAACCTGCCTGGCTCTGCACCCCCATCTCACTCCTCACCTCCCTCCACAACGCATCCCCCAGGCCTTCCAGCTGCAAGAGTTTGACAGGCTGACCATCCTCCGCAACTCCCTGTGGGTGCACTGCAACCAGCTGTCGCTGCAGTGCGTCAAGGATGATGAGGTATGGCCGGGGGTGGGGCCAGGGACGGGGGCAGGAGAGGGCGGCCCGAGCAGCACGGGGCTCAGGTCCACCTGAGTGCCGGAACAAGCTCCTCGTCCTGCGACCCAGCCCTGGTCCTGCAACCCAGGCCTCGCGCTTCACCTCCCCCGCAGGGCACTGAGGGCTGGCGTCGGGACCACTCCGGGCTGCAGCCTCTCCTGCCCGCAGTGTGGCCGGCTTTGCTCAGCCTGCTCCCTGGTCCGTAACTCCCTTAACCGCGTCTGCTCCTCCACGGGGGTGCAGGAGCCAACTGGACAGAGTCCCTCGGCTAAAGGACCCTGGGCTGTCCTGCTCCAGGTCCCCGGACATCTCCCTGGAGCCCCCGTATGGGGCGCCCCACACCGGGTGGGCCGGGTGCTCCAGGAGAGAAGGCCTCCCCGACCTCTCTTCAGGCAGCCCCAGAGCCATGAGCTCTCGCTGTCTCCTTCGAGCGGCCCGGCCCCCCAATGTGCTGCCCGGCCTGACCCCCGCTGCCTACAAGCTGCTGGGTTGGGGGTTTTCCTCCCCAGATGACTTTGCCCACGGGTGACTTCTTGGGCAGGGAGGGCTCCTCTCCTGCAGTCCTGCTGCGCCGAATTCTTGCCGACTTCACGCAAATCGCTGTTCCCCCACTTTCCTCACCCTTAAAATGGGGAAAATGGAGGCAGGCTGTGACTCCTAGGGCAGTTCCACCCCAACACCCCAAGCCCCAGGGGCTGAGCCCTTCTCAGGCCCGTGCGGGGGCGGCAGAGCCCCCTCCTCCATGCTCACAAAGAGGCAGGGCTTGCGCGGGGGCAGCATGGCGGTGAGGCCTGGCCCTCAGCCCTGCTCTCTCTGCTCCCAGCTCTATGAAGAGGTGCGGGTCGTGCTGGAAGCCTGCAGCGTGGACGGCGACATCAACAACTTCATCCAGGTCAAGGGCACGGGCACCGAGCCCCCAGGTGAGCCCGCCCACCCACAGGCAGCCCAGACTGTCCGGGCCGGCCTGGTGCCACAAAGCTGGCCTCATCCCTGAGCCTCAGCTGCCAGGGCACAGTTGACGAGGCTGACGACACCCTGCTGGATGGTGGGGACCGTGCAGCTCCCAGCGCTTACAAGCCCCACGATTCAAGGGGGGCAGTGAGGGCCTGCAGCAGAGGTGGAGCCTGCGTGGGCCATGAGTGCGAACACTTGGTCTCGTGGCTCCCGCTGAGGGTCCCTCTTGGAAGCGAGAGCCCCTCCCAAGCAGAGTTAAGAGAGGGCCGGGATGGAAGGAGGCCCCAAGATAGGAATAAGTTGGGGTGTCCTGCCTGATCTGCCCTTGGCCACCCTGGGCTCATAGCCTGCCGCCCGCCCGCAGCTCCGGTGCCCTTCCAGAACTTCTACGACCGGGAGGTGGCCCCAGGATCTGGCAGCCCTGGCGTCCCGCCATCCTGCGGCATGATAAAGAGGTGAGGCTCCCGGATGGACAACAGCGGCAGGATGCAGAGTGAAGGCCAGAAGTGGGGACAGCTTCGCTTCCTGCAACCGGTTTTCCCTTGTATCTTCATTGAGACAAGTGCCTACCAGGCGCCTGGTGTCATGCTGGGTTGGGCACTCTTCAAGGCCAGAGCAGGCTCAAATACAGCCTTAGCCTTAGGGGACCCAGACATTAAATAAACAATAACACCCATTTATTCACTAGTGACTGGGACCAGAGCCCCAGGGAGTACCAGGTTGGCTTCCTTGTCCCCTGGGCCCTGGGTCGGGGTCTGGGACTGTCAGGCTGCAGTGGTGACACCGTTCCACTGGGACTGGCCTGGAGCAGAGGAGTGGGCCCTCCAGTCAGTGCTGCAGGAGAATTCTCCGGGTACCCTCTGCGCCCCGCCCTGGTCAGGGCGCAGAGGATGCCAGGGTCCTAGCGCCATACCTCAGCATCAGCTGCACAAGTCACTCACCTTCTCTAGGCCTGGGTATGTGATTTCTGGGGTCAGAACCAACAGGTCCTCCTGGTGCAGGCCTTGGGAGACAGTGGTGACAGCCCATATTTGCTCAGGCTGTCCCCCAGCAGACTGGTCCCTGGGGGGCCAGGGTGCCCATCTATGGTGGGCTCTCATGACCTCTTGTGCAAAGAAGATCCTGCCCTGGGAGGTGGGTGAGGGCGGGGGTGGGGCTCCTGGTGGAACTCCAGGTCCTCTGAAGACAGCTTATTTCTTCTTTCCACTGGTTTTTGACTTTATTCTTTTTCTAGTTCCTTAAGGTGAGGAAAATATTATTTATTTGAGCTCTTTCTTGTTTTGTGATGTGGGCCTGTATTGCTATATACTTCCCTCTTACTACTGCTTTTGCTGTGTCCCAAAAGTTCTGGAATTATGTCCTCATTATCATTTCTCTTGAGGCACTTTTTAATTTCTTCTTTGATTTCCTCATTAACCAATAACCATTCAGTACTATGTTGCTCAGTCTCCACATATTAGAGGTTTTTCCTGCCTTCTTTAGGTAGTCAATTCTAGTTTGATACCATTGTTGTCACAGAAGATACTTAATATGATTTCAGTCTTCAGGGATTTGTTTCATGACCCAGTACATGGTCAGTCCTAAGAATGTCCCACTCGCACTTAAGAAGAATGTGTATTCAGCCCTTTTTGGGGAGGGTGCCCTATAAATGCCTATTAAGTCTTTAAGGCTATTGTGTTCTTATTTATGTTCTGTGTAATTGATCTGTCACATTGGTGAGTGACATCCTCAGCTATGAATGTGTTTTTCCCAATGTCTGTTTTCTAATTTGACAGTAACCGCCTTATATATTTTGATGATTCTTGGTTTGGTAGATATATCTTGATGAGTGTTATCTTTTCCTGATCTATTTTTCCCTTAATCATATAATGTCCATCCTTACGTCTTGTTACCTTTTTTTAGTTGGAAATCTATTTTATCTGATATAATATGGCTGCCCCACCTTCCTTTAGGTTCCATTTGCTTGTAGAATTGTTTTTGCAATCCTTTACTCCAAACCTCTGTTTTTCTTTGGAGCTCAGGTGCATTTACTAGAGGCAGAAGAAAGTTGGATTCTTTTTCTAATCCAACAAAACACTCTGTGCCTTTTAATCGTTCAGTTCATTTACATTTAGAGTCATTGCTACTGCCATTTTGTCTTTAAGTTTGTGGTTCTATTTTTTGTTCCGTTCTTTGTGGATATACTCTTTGATTCATACATAAGAGATCTTTCAATATTTCTTGGAGGGGGGATCTAATGTTTGAGAAGGCCTTTATTTCTCTTTCATATCTAAAGGAGAAGGTTATAAGGTAGAGTATTCTTGGCTGCAATTTTTATTTTTAAGTATTTTGATCACATTGTTCCATTCTCTCCTTGCCCATAGTGTTTCTCAGAGAAGTCAGATATAAGCCTGATTGGAGTTCTTTTATGGATGATCTGCTTCATCCCCCTTCAGCATCAACAGTCTTTATTTGTTTTGAACTCTTGTAAGTTTCACCACTATGTGTCTTGGAGTAGGACTCATTATATTTAGATAACCTGGTATTCTTTTAGCTTCATGGAATTGTGTATTTAGTTCCTTCTCCAGGTTTGGGAAGTTTTCCTCTATTATTTTTTAAAACAATTTCTCTGTTCCCTTCTCTTACTCTCCCCCTTCTGGGGTAACCATTATTCTTATATTGCCTTTTCTTATGGAATCAGATAATTCTTGAAGTATTTCTTCATTTTTTCCTGCCTATGTCATTTCTTCCACCTGGATTCTTTGTGCATTGTCATTTTCAATGATCTTACACTTGGTCTATTTTACTTCCATAGCTTTCTCCAGAATTTTTATCTCATCTATGTATCTTTGTACATCCTTCATCTCCATTATTTTCTTGTTTAAAGCTTCAATTCAGAAATTTTGATTTTCTCTCCATTAATTTTATTTCTTAGAACATTCATTTTTCTGAGTTTTCTTTTATATCTTTGATCAACTTTTCTGTGTTTTCCCCCACTTCTCTGAATTTCTTTTTTTAAAAGATTTATTTGTTTGCTTGTTTGTTTGTTTGTTTATTTATATAAGCACTGGATATAGTCAGAACCGTGGGAGGGTGAGAGAATTCACCAGAGCCAGAGGGGTACCAGAACAGGCAGACTGACGAAACACACTGCTGAGGGGAGGAGCTGGCACGGCAGGAGAGGTCTGTGTGCCATGTGGGATCCTCGCCTGCAGCCGGGGTCCAAACTGACGCTGTAGAGGCTGCGGGCAGCTTCGCACTCCAGCGCTCAACCGCTGCACCACCAGGGGAGGAGGCCCTTTTCTGAATTTCTTTATGGCTATTTTGAACTCTGTATCTGACATGGAGAAAATATCTTCCATGTCTTTGTGGTTGGGTCCTGGAGATTTGTTCTCTCTTTGTGGCGTAGTATTTCCCTGAGGAATTAAGTTGCCATTTGTTGTGTTTTTTTCTTCTCATCATTTTTTGATTTCTAAGTAGTAAGGGTTCAGAGTTTCCACTTTTCCAGTAGATGGCACTGTATGTCAGGGAGAACTAATTTTTAGCTGGGTCCTTTGTGAGTGGGGGAGAGTGCTGGAGGGGTCTGTTGCTGGTGAAAATGGTGTGTGTGGGCATGACTCATGTCTGCTTCCACTGCTAGACCTCCTCTATAGCTTTAAGCCGGTGTCTCTGCGGTGCAGCCATGGCACTTTCCAGTGTTGCTTCACTGTCTGTTTGGTCCCTGAATCTGCCTGCTCCTGAAGGAAATGGGTAGGGAGAGTTGCACCTTTCTGATCTTTGTCTTTCTCACTTGGGGCCCTGTCTGCATGGCTCACCCAAGCACTCTTGTCCATATCTCCCACGGTTACATCTGCAACACTCAGCTCTACCCTTCCCAGGCATGGGTATGAACTGCAGTCTCCACCTCAGCGAACACCTCTCCCCCACTCATCATTTTGTCTCACAGAGTTGAATTTTCCCAGTGTCTGTTTCATGCAGGCATTGGCAATTGTGAGGTACTCTGGTTTTGTCCCACGTCATGGGAGTTACTGAGTCCAAGGCCCACCTGGACTTCCCTTAGTTTGTTCTTCGCAAAGTGAAACAGGGAATGTCCTTTGATGCCACCCTTCCCAAGTCCCCCAAGATGGCCCTTCAAACAACTTGATGAAAGAGCTTTCTGGGGAAGTGTTTAAAAGGAACAGAGAAGGGTCCCCCCACCATGAGGATAAGTGAGAGAGAAACAGAAACAGGGTGGAGCAAGGGAGGTTTGGCTCCTGGAGCAGATGGGTACTGGCTGGGGAAGGGATAGCCAGAAGCCGGGCTGGAGTGACAGGGGCAGGGCAATGGCTGGGAAGTAAATGGAGGGAGAATTGGAGTGTAGACAGCTCCCTCCACCAGGTCCACCACCCAGCTACAGTCCTGCTGGCATTGCCCCAGTCCCTACATACCCCATGAGTGCTGCCTCTCTGTGTCCTGTGTTAGCTCCTGGCCTGTTCGCATGTGCTGGGTTCACACAAGCACATCCCTGTACATCCATCCTGGGTGTGTGTTTTCACTCCCAGGTTCTCAGCACCACAAACCTTCTCAGCCAAGGGAAAAGTCCCTCGGGTCCTGCCTGGAACTACAGAAAGCCTCCAACGGGGCTGGCACTCAAGGCCTCACCTGGCACTCAAGGCCCCTTGGGGTCTTCTCTAGGCCCTATTGCAGAGACACTCTCCAACCGGCCCAGCACACTTCCAGACTCCTCTGCACCCATGTACCCCTTTCCATTCCCTGGCAACGCTTTGTACCCCAGTCTCTGCCTATTAAATCTATGTCTTTGAAATCTTAGCTCAGCCCCATTAGGAATCCTTTCTTGGGCTAGGGAAGAAGTGTCAGTCCTACTGAATTACCCCTAGGCACTGTCTGCATCATGAGGTGCTCCCATCTGCCCCCACTCTGCGCCTCCAGTGTCTCCCTCTTTCCTTTTATTCAACAAACGTTCATGACTGATTCAGTCCAGGCATGAGCCAGGCACCGGGAAAGGGGTGAACCAGACAAGCACTGTTCTCCGAAAGTCACCGTGTAGTAGGGACTCTGCTTGTGCCATCAGGGACTAGTGGGACAGGCCAGCTCACAGTGGGGCCACAGGGAGAAGGGTGGCCAGGCTCAGGCTGGCGAAGGTCCCTGTGGGGTGTGGGTGGAATGAGCCCTAAAGGGCAGCGTGTGGCCTGAGGGGGAGGCTGGGCCTGGGGCCTGGCAGGGAAGCTGTAGCACAAAGGTCACCCAAAAGTGTCCTAAAAGGAGCAGAGGCTGAGAAATAGTCCCAACTTGAGGGACTGAGAGAGTGTTGCTGGCAAAATAAGGGCCACTGGTACCATCCACCCTCTGGGGGACCCTCATCCCATCCGTGCTGGAGACTAGGAGCTCTGAGAGGGCGCTTTGGTCTTCTCCACCTGCCCACAGGTTCTCTGGGATGCTGCATGGAAGTTCCAAGACAGCATCATTAGCAGCTTCCACAGGTAGTGGGGATGACATGGGGGGAGGAGGGGACTCTCGCATGGCCCTCCAACAGCAGGCGGACACAAAGGGAGGGGAGAGGCTGAGCCCAGCACAGGAAAGTTCCATGCGAGGGCATTCTGGGGCCATTGTCCTTTGAAAGGGACTCCAGGTTGCACCCTGCTCTTACCTCCACAGAGACTCTGACCCCCACACGTGGGCAGAATGAGGCAGTCTACACAGCCATCGCAGTTGAGCAGAACGAGGCAGCCTATGCAGCCATCGCAGTGAAAGGGGTGCCGAGACCCCCCACTTTGCCAGGCCAGGACTACAGGGCTCTCTACGACTATGTGGCCCAGGTAGGCCCTCGCCCCTGTCTCAGGAGGTACATGTCTGCTTGAGGGTGCTCACATATAGGCACATGCACCAAGAGTGCCCTCAGACCCACACCTGGCACTCAGGAAGGGCTCTACAGGTGCTGCGATGAGGCATCCCCTCCTGCCCTGCCAGGCACAGGCCTGTTCTCTCTGGATCTTCATGTGCGCATGTGCAAGGTGGCCTACAGAGCCAGGTTTGATCTGCAGGGAATGGTGAGGCTCAGGTTCTGCATCCTTGGGTGAGGGCCATGGGTGCCAAGCATCAGCCAAGGTCAGACCAGGTCATCAGCTGTATTGGGTGGGTTTTCTGAGGTCCATGGGGAAGGGTGGGTCACGCAGCGACAGAACTGCTGTGCTGAGGTCCTTGGACAGTCCAACCTGCTCCTTGCTCTGCTGGATCCTGGGTCCACCTTGGGCCGGGCAGGGCTCCAACTCCACAAGTCCAGGCCTGGATGAGTCCAGATGGTGATGTGCTTGTAGGATGGGCTTGTGGGGGAGCCTGAAGTGTGCTCTTGGACTTGGGTCCAGGGAACACATGGCCCCTGAGTTGGTTGCTGTCTGCAGCAGTGGGACTGGAAGAAGGAAAGAAACCCCAGGTTGTGGGGGCCCCGTGATGACAAACTGAGGGTTGGGGTGTAGAGGGGACAGGAGGCCAAGTCCATGGAGCAGCATGTCTCCCACGGCTGCCCTAGGCCAGAGAGCAGCCTTACTGGCAGCCCCAGAAGGCTGGACAAGTCTCCACTGACAGCCTATGGGGGAGACAAGCTCACATTTTTCTTGTGGTGGGAGATCCCCCCACCCTCAACGACCATCCCAGCAGTCCCTCCAGTTCATGTGCTTTCATTTTCTTGCCCAGAATGCCGAAGAGCTGGATATCTCTGCAGGGGACATCCTGGAGGTCATCCTGGAGGGGGAGGATGGCTGGTGGACAGTGGAACGGAATGGGCAGCGAGGTTTTGTCCCTGGTTCCTACCTAGAGAAGCTCTGAGCAACAGGCAGCAGCTGCCGCCTGGAACTGCCCTGCCTGTGTGGCCAGTAGGGACCCACCAGTGCCCAGCCTTGCCAGGACCCTGGAATCGATCTTACCTGTGGATGGCTGCAGATGCTGCATAGCAGCCTCCCACGGGAATAAAAGAATGCATTCTTTCGGGCCTCCCTGGTGGTGCAGGCAGTTGAGCGCAGCGCTGTGAAGCTGTCTGCAGCCTCTGCAGTGCCGGTTCGATCCCCACCAGCCGCAGAGCAATCCACATGGCGAGCAGACCTCTCTTGTCTCGCCCGCTGCTCCCCTAAGCAGTGTATTTCAGTAGATCTGCCTGTTCTGCTCCCCACTCTGTCTCTAGTAAATCCTCTCACCCCCTGCATCTCTGGCCTGTATCCCAGATCTTGTTTGCATTAAGAAATAAAACTAATAAATTAAAAAGCAAGAGCTGCTTGTCTCTATCAAAAGATTAATTAAAAGATGTATATTTGTTTAAAAAAAGAAAGAAAAATTATAACTTTGGCAATAAAGACTGCTTGAAACAGGCAGAAAGCGCCCCAAGGAGCCAGAGGTGAGCTGGGAAGCACCTCCATGCCAGGCCCCTTCTGGCCAGCAGTGTAAGCCCAGAGGGAGAGCGGGCAGACAAAGCAGGGGCAGATCGCATGCATGCAGGAAAGTGCGTCTCCGACTCGCCATTTTAGAACAGGGACCTTCCTTCAATAAAGACTACTTGAAATCAGCAGAAGGCTCCCTGAGGAGGAGTCAGAGGTGAGCTGGGAAGCACCCCCATGCCAGGCCCCTTCTGGCCAGCAGTAGAGCCCAGAGGGGGAGCGCGCAGCCAAGGACAGGGCAGACCGTGTGCAAAAGGAAGGTGAGTCTCTGACTTGCCCTTTTAGAACAGGGACCTTCCTTCAATAAAGACTTCTTGAAATTGGCAGAAGGGTTCCCCAAGGTGAGCTGAAGTCCCCAACAAGCCTAGTTCCCCCAGGCAAGGAGTTGGAGCCCAGCGGGGGATCCAGCGATTTGGAGCCCAGAGTGTAATCCAGCAGCCCCACCTCCAGCGAAGTCTGTAGGACTTCAAGTCACACCTTTGGAATTAAACAAACACAGAAGGAGATATTCTGTGACAGTGACCATTAACATACTCAAAGTACTACTGTCTCACTGGATTTCTGGCATAACAGTATTTGACTCATTTGGACCACCAGTTTCCAAAATCCCAGAAAGAGCACACCAAAAGCCAGTACCAGCGACACAGTGTCCCAACGCATAGGGCAAATTAGAAAACAGGTAGCAGGAAGAAGAGAAACTACATGCAACCTAGAAACTCCTCAGAAAAAAGACACACCACCAAAAGAAAACCACCCACCAGATTGCAAGGACAGTGACTAGGAAGAACTTCTGAGCCTTCCAGAAAGAGAATTTAAAATTGCCATGATTCGAGGATGTGGAGAAAAAGGAACTCTCCTGCACTGCTGGTGGGAGTGCAAACTGGTCCAACCACTATGGAGAGCTGTGTGGAGATTTCTGGACCTACTAAACATAGAGCTTCCATAAGATCCAGCAATTCCACTCCTAGGTATTTACCCAAAGGACACAGAAACATCAATTCCAAAGAGCACCTGCACCCCTATGTTTATAGCAGCACTGTTTACAATAGCTAAGCTTTGGAAACAACCCAAATGTCCAAAAATAGATGACTGGATCAAGAAGATGTGGTACATATACATCATGGAATATTATTCAGCATTCAAAAAAGATAAACACATAAAATTTGCAGCAACATGGATGGCGCTGGAAGGGATCATGCTCAGCGAAATAAGCCAGAAAGAAAAAGAAAAATACCAGATGGTCTCACTCATAGCAGGAATCTAGAAAACTTAAATAAGGGACCAGGAAAATGAATAACTATAAGAAAGTGAAAATCAAAATCAACAAAAAACTATAAACCAGAGACAGTCTATGGGGGGGTGGGGAGGGGGAGGGGAGGGATTGGGGTCAAAATAAGGGGGTTGCAATTGTGTGGGGAATATAAAGATAAAATTTATTACAAAAAAAATAAAATTGCCATGATTAAAAAACTGAAGGAAGTCAAAAAAGATATGGGAAAAATAATCAATGATCAGAAGAATAAAATTGAGTCCCTAAAGAGGGAAGTAAAATAAATGCAGGAGATCAAAGAATTAATGGAGGAGTTAAAGAACTCTGGGAAAAACAATGAAAGCAGAATAGATGAAATAGAAAAATGAATAAGTACTCTTGAAGACACAGAAATAAAAAGAACCAAAACAGAAAAGGAAAGAGAAGTACGGAGGAAAAAGACTGAAGAAAGACTTCGGGAACTATCTGACTCCATGAGGAAAGGAAATATAAGAGTTATAGGAATCCCAGAAGGAGAGGAGAAAGACATAGGAACAGAGAAAGTATTCAAGGAAATAATTGAAGAGAACTTCCCAAATGTGAAGGAGCTGAAAATAGACATACAAGAAGCAAAAAGAACACCAAACTTCCATGACGAAAGGAAAAATACAGCAACACACATAATAGTAAAGCTCCCAAGAATCCAAGACAAGGAAAAAATAATGAAGCTGACAAGAGGGAAGAAACAGATAACATTCAAAGGAAAACCAATCAGACGGACATCAGACTTCTCTGAAGAAACACTATGGGCAAGGAGAGAGTGGAGGGACATAATCAACAGACTCCAAGACAACAAATGTCAACCAAGAATACTCTATCCCGCAAAGCTCTCCTTTCTCTATGAAGAAAGAATAAGGACCTTCTCAGACAAACAGAAACTCTGGAATTTCACTACGACTAAACGCCCACTCCAAAATACTACAAAAAGTCTTAAATCCAGAACCAACAAAGGGAAGAATAACAACGAAAGAAAGCCAAAAAAAAAAGTTATTAAAGGAATAAATAAGTAAAATCAAAGGAAAGACAAACACAATGGCAAATACAGATACTAACATATCAATACTAACTCTAAATGTAAATGGACTAAACTCTTCAATAAAAAGACACAGAGCTGCAGCCTGGATTAAGAAACAAAACCCAACCTTTTGCTGTCTCCAGGAAACACATTTAACTACAAAAGATAAAAATAGACTCAAAGTGAAAGGATGGAAAACAATCCTACAAGCAAATGGACCAAAAAAGAATGCAGGAACAGCTATACTTACATCAGATAAAACAGACTTCAAACTCAAAAAGGTAAAAAGAGACCCCAATGGTCACTACATTATGATCAAGGGGACAATACTTCAAGAAGAAATAACACTCATTAACATATACTCACCAAATGAAGGAGCCCCAAAATATATCGGATAACTATAATCATCTCTGAAAACAGACATCAGAGAAAACACATATGTAGTAGGAAACTTCAACACACCACTATCAACAATAGATAGATCAATGAGACAAAAAAATAAGTAAGGACAGCAAAGTTCTAAATAAGGATCTAGAGCTCATCGGTTTAACAGACATCTATAGAACACTAAACCCAAAAAAATCTGAGTAAACATTTTTCTCAAGTGCACACGGATCACTCTCCAGGATCGATCACATACTGGGACACAAGACAAACATCAACAGATGCACCAAGATCAAAATCATATCAACCATCTTCTCTGACCATGAAAGCATCAAACAAGAAATAAACCATAAAAAGAAGGCAAGGAACTCTCCTACCTCATGGAGATTGAAACCCACACTACTGGAAGACCACTGGACTAATGAGGAGATCAAAGAAGAAATTAAAAAATTCTTTGAATTGAATGACAAGGAGACACCAATTTCCTAAATGTATGGGATGCAGCAAAAGCAGTAATAAGAGGAAAATATATAGCAATAGAAGCTCACATCAAGAAACAAGAAAGAACTCAAAGAAACAACCTAATCTCGAAGCTCAAAGATCTAGAAAAAGAACAACAACAACCAAAAAAACCCAAAATGAGCAGAAGAAAAGAAATAATAAAAGTCAAAGCAGAAATAAATGAAATCGAAACTAGAAAAACAATTCAAAAGATCAATGAAACCAAAAGCTGGTTCTTTGAAAAAATAAATAAAGTAGACAAACCCATAGCCAGGCTCACAAAGAAAAAACGTGAGAAAGCACAAATAAATAGGATCACAAACCAAAGAGGAGAAATCACACCAGACACAGCAGAAATCAAAAGAATGATCAGAAACTACTATGAACAGTTACATGCAAACAAGTTCAACAATCTAGAAGAGATGGACAAATTCCTACAACTCTATAAAAACCCAAAGCTAGATAAAGAAGAAATAGAACACCGAAACAGACCAATTATAATCAGCAAAATTGAAATGGTAATCAAAACCCTCCCCAAAAACTAAAGCCCAGGACATGAGGATTTACAAATGAATTCTACCAAATATTCAGAAATGAATTAGTGTCTATCCTTCACAAACTCTTTCAAAAAATTGAGAAGGAAGGGATAATACCAAACACGGTCTACGAAGCCAACATTACACTAATACCAAAACCGAAAAAAGACAACACACAAAAAGAAAACTGCAGGCCAATCTCTCTAATGAACACTGATGCAAAAATCCTCAATAAAATTTTAGCTATCAGAGTCCAACAATGTATCCGTAAGATAATTCACAACGACCAAGTAGGATTCATTCCAGGGACACAAGGATGGTTCAACACCTGAAAATCAATCAATGCTATCCAACACATCAACAAAAAGAAATATTAAAACCATATGATAATATCAATCGATGTTGAGAAAGCTTTCGATGAAGTACAACCCCCAATTATTGCAAAGGCCCTTGAAATTCTCGGGATACAAGGAACATACTTCAACATCATAAAGACCATATATGACAAGCCCATTGCCAGTATCATTCTTAATGGTGAAAAGCTCAAAGCATTTCCATTAAAATCTGGAACAAGACAAGGATGTCCACTCTCACCACTGCTTTTCAATATAATCCTGGAAGTCCTACCCAGAGCAATAAGAGAAGAGAAAGATATACAAGGAATCCAAATAGAGAAGGAAGAAGTGAAACTATCACTATTTGCAGATAATATGATAATATATGTAGAGAACCCCAAAAACTCCACAGAAAAACTAAGTCAACTAATCAATCAGTTTAGTGAAGTGGCAGGATACAAAATCAACACGCAAAAGTCAGTAGCCTTCCTATACACAAACAATAAATCTGAAGAAGAAGAAATCAAAAAACCATCCCTTTTATTACTGAAACAAAAAAAAAAAAATCAAATACTTGGGAATAAACCTAACAAAAGAGGGAAAGGACCTATACAAAGAAAACTATAAAACAATGTTAAAGGAAATAGAAGAAGACACAAAGAAATGGAAAGACATCCCCTGCTCATGGATTGGAAGAATTAACATTATTAAAATGGCCATCCTACCAAAAGCAATTTACAGATTCGATGCTATTCCAATCAAAATTTCAATTACATTCTTCAAAGAAATAGAACAATTATTGATGAAATTCATATGGAATCACCAAAAACCCTGAATAGCCAAAGCTCTCCTGAAAAAAAAGAAGGGAATGGAGGCATCACATGCCCAGACTTCAAACTATACAACAAAGCCATAATCATCAAAACTGCATGGTATTGGAACAAGAACAGACACATAGACCAATGGAACTGAATAGAAAATCCAGAAATAAACCCACAGATTATGGTCAACTAATCTTTGACAAAGGAGCAAAGAATATGCGCTGAAGCAAAGAAAGTTTGTTCAATAAATGGTGCTGGGAAAACTGGGTCACTACATGCAAAAGAACGAAGCTTGACTACCACCTAACACCATGCATAAAAACCAACTCAAAATGGATTAAAGAACTAGACATAAGACCTGAAACCATAAAATACATAGAAGGAAATAATAGGTGAAACACTACATGACATGCACATCAAAGACATCTTTACAGACACATCACCCAAAGCAGTGATAGTGAAGGCAAAGATAAACAGCTGGGACTACATCAAATTAAAGAGCTTCTGCACAGCAAAAGAGATAATAACCAAAACAAAGAGAAACCCCACCAGGGACTGGAAGAACATTTTTGCACCCAACACTAATGATAAAGGACTGATCACAAAATTCTACAAAGAGCTGATGAGACACAACAAAAACAAAGAAAATAATCCATTAAAAAAATGGGCAGAAGAGCTAAAAAGAAACTTCTCTGAAGAGGACATGCCAATGGCCAACAGGCATATGAAAAAATGTTCAACATCACTTGTAATCAGGGAAATGCAAATCAAAACTACCATGAGATACCATCTTACACCAGTGAGAATGGCACATATTAAAAAACCTAGCAACAACAAATGTTGGTGAGGATGTGGAGAAAAAGGAACTCTTTGCACTGCTGGTGGGAGTGCAAACTAGTCCAACCACTATGGAGAGCTGTGTGGAGATTTCTTGACCTACTAAACATAGAGCTTCCATATGATCCAGCAATTCCACTCCTAGGTATTTACCCAAAGGACACAGAAACATCAATTCCAAAGGGCACCTGCAACCCTATGTTTATAGCAGCACTGTTTACAATAGCTAAGCTTTGGAAACAACCCAAATGCCCAAAAATAGATGACTGGATCAAGAAGATGTGGTCCATATACACCATGGAATATTACTCAGCAATCAAAAAAGATAAACACATGCAGTTTGCAGCAACATGGATGGAGCTAGAAGGGATCATGCTCAGCGAAATAAGCCAGAAAGAAAAAGAAAAATACCGGATGGTCTCACTCATAGCAGGAATCTAGAAAACCTAAATAAGGGGCCAGGAAAAAGATTAATTAAAAGAAAGTAAAAATCAAAATCAACAATTAACTATAAACCAGAGACACACTATGGGGGGGAGTGAAGAGGAGAGGAAGGACTAGGGTCAAAATAAGGGGGGGGGTGCAATTTTATGGGGAATATAACCAAAATGATAATGGTGCAAAAATGAAAAATGATGTAAGAATTATATAAAATAAAATATTAATTAAAAAAAAGAAAGCCTTTGGCCTAGATATTTACCAGGGCCTGACAGGTGCTGCAGTGTGGTCCCAGGGGTGACAGGTGAGGCGTGCTAGGTAACGCAGCCCGGGCCCAGCCATCCGAGCGGCCAGGGAATAAAGCTGAGAGGCACTCTTGGGTGGCAACTTACACCAGGGGAAAAACCCACAAGTGGATCTGAGTTAGATGTACTGCCCCTGTAGCTTTCTCCATTCTCCGTGTGCTGGGTCACAGCCTCAGCTACTGAGAGCCCACTGCGCGACCCTGTGGCCTTCCCAGCAAAGAGGGTGCCTGATGAAGACGGGGTGTGTGCAACTGGGGGTGTGACTAGCCTCGGCTTCCTCTGACAGAGGGCTGCTCAGACACGGGGCCAGTGGAGAAAGCGGGGCTGCCTGAAGTCAGAGGTTTGAGGGTTTGAGGAACCCATACTTCCTGCGTCATCTTAGGGAAGTCACAGCAAGACTCAGTCTCCTCATCGAGATGGGTGCCATGAGCGCCCCTGGAGGTCGCTGTCTCTGTGAGGTTCAGATGAGACATGCGTGCTGATGAAAAGCCCCTCTCTGACACCAAGGCCCGCCACGTCTGAGCTTGGCAGTCATCACAGCAGCTTTGGGGCTGGCGGCCACCCTCCCGAGCAGCCGTCTGCAGCTGCAGTTCTGTCGGCGAGGCCTTCCCAGCAGGGAAGGAGAAGCAGCCCGGCCGCGGCAGGCGGACGCCCGTGTCCCCGGGGTCCAGCGACGAGCGCCGGCCACCAGGCTCCGCCATTCCTGGGCCCAGCGGTCTCCGCTCGGGCCAGAGAGGTGGCCGAGCCCCTTCACGAGATTCCCAGGCGTGCGGGGACAGGGCTCCAGCAGCAGGGCCTCGTCGGGAGCCGGGGAGGAGCGAGGGAGCCCCCGCTTAATTTCGGTCTCTACCTGTGAAACTTCCACACCTGTGAGAGCGGCAGCGGCCCTCGGGTCCGGCTGTGTCATGAAATCATCTAGGAAGTTTGTTCAAAAGGCTGAGGTCCCACCGTAGCCAAACTGAAGCCAACCCTCCGCCAGCTGAGCGCGGGCACGACAGGCAGACCAGGGCAAGGGCCTTTCTGGCGAGCGGGCTCTTCGCACACACTCAGCGTGAAACCAGACTCTGGCCAGGGCCACTTACGCCAGGCGCTCGCGGTCCAGCCTCACCACGAGCCTCGAGTCTGCCGAGGGCCCGCTGCTGGGGCCGCGCAGGCCCAAGTCTCCTCTCCTCTTCCCGCAACGTCCACGGGCGCCAGCTCAGGAGAGCAGGGCCTGGCCTGCGGCACCTCCCATGACCTCCAAGGCACCACGGCTCAGGAAGGCACACAAACTTGGGGTGTTTCTGCCGTCCCTGGGTGACACCCCCAAGGTCTGAGAGAAGAGACACGTCAGTTAAGACACCGTGCGATCCACACACGGGAAATGCGCGTGTGTTCAGGGGCAGCGAGGATGCTGGGCGGGCAGCGCCCCCGGGCCGTGCTCCCGGTCACAGTCGGGCACCCGTGGGAAGATCAGCCCTTTCGGGGCAGCCACAGACACAGCTCACAGAGGGGTTCCGGGTAGCCTCGACTCTGCGAAGATCTGTGGGGCAGTACTGAAGTGAGCAGATAACGGAAACCCGACGCCCAGGAGAGAGGAGTCAGCACCTTTCAAAACACCTTTGAAATACGGAGAAACACGTATTTTCATCTACCAGGCCCAAGGGAAGGCCACAGGCCCACGGCGGCCGGGTGCCAACGCAGGCGTCCCTGTTCCAACAGCCCAAGCCGGCCGGCGGGCCTTCCTCGCCACTCGGAAGCTGGCACCGGGGGCCCTGGGGGGACGGGCGGGCTGGACAGCCGCCCCTCAGCACAGCCCCCCGCGGCCCGGCTTCCCCGCGCCCGCTGGCCCACTTGCCCCTCCACGCCCTCCCTGGCCGCCCAGGGCCACGTGTTCCTGTCCTAGGGCTGGGCCGTGCCCTGCCTTCCCTTCCCTCGCCCTGGGGGGAATGCCTTTTGCCTGGCGCTCTCCTGTGGCCGCCCGGACACGCCTGCCTCTCGCCCTGTCACATTATTTATAGGAACAATTTCCTGCTGACATGGGGGCAGACCGCATGGCGAGCGCCCCACGCAGGCCTGAGGACCCGCACCGGTGCTCCCGCCGCCTGCAGCGAAGCCCGCGCGCCCGGGGCAGACCCCAGCTCCATGCGCCGCGGCCCGGGACTGTCAGCGACCAAAGGGCAGGAGTAAAGGAGCCCGAGGAGATGCGACGGTCACCTCCATGGTCCCGGCTGCAGGCTGCGCTGGGGGCAATGTGGAGAGAATGCCTGCCACCAGCTGGGGGTGAACATGAGGCCCGGTAAAGGGATGGCATCCCCGCCTGAGGGGGGCATCCCCATGAGGAGACACCGCTGCCGCGGCAGGGAAGCACCCGCCAGAGACAGACCCGACAGGGCAGAACGTTGCAGTGAATCCGCCGCTTTGGTCCTTGTCTGAGCAGCGCTTACTGCAATTTTCTGCACATTTGAAATTATTTCCAAACCAAACCCACTTCGTTAAGAGGCCACAGCCCTGGCGCTCGGCCCTCGCAGGCCCTAGAAGCACCAGGCACCTTGGAGCCAGGTGTGCGGGTCCCAGTTGCCCCCACGCAGACCCGGCCGGGGCCCGCATTGTGGGGCGCTCACTGCGCAGCCTCACCTGTGAGGGGGGAGCGCGCGCGCGCCCCGCAGACCCTGGCAACACGGATTCCCCGTCCAGGAGTCCCGGGCTGAGGGGAAAAGGCGCTCGCAGGGCTTTGCCAGACATTACACTTAATGGAAAAGCTGCCCCGGGCCATGCGGGGAAGGAAGCTGCTCTCAGGGGCCACAGAGAGGCCTGCGCCTTCGAAGGGGGTGGGTGTGGGCGGAGCCCCTGGGCAAGTTCCAGGAGCAGCTCGCCAGAGCGCTTCTTCCAGAAGTGTCCTCCTCCAGAGGCTCAGTTCCGTGTCGCAGAGCCCAGGGCACCCGCCCTCACCACTCGGCCCCCCGCGAGCGAGCGGGGAAGCCCCGGCAGGGCAGGCACCCAAGACGAGCTGGGAGGACACAGGGCTGGGGGCGCAGCACACACCAGCCCGCATGCCTCGGGCAGGGGCGAGAGGTGGGAAGCAACCGTGGGCCACAGCGAGCTGGTGAACCCCTGCTCTGGACAGGGACGGGGCTCCCTCCCCACCTCCCCACCCTCGCACCCGCCGCCCATCCCCAGGCAGGACGGGCTGGCAGCTCTTCACGGGGCTCACGCTGAGCCCCAGCTGAATGGCAGCTCAAGTCCCTGAAAAGCGGCCGCCTTGCTCCCCGATCTCTGTGGCCATTTCCTCGGTTGACTAAGCTGGAGACCTGGGGCTCATCCTGGATCCTTTCCTTCCTCTCCTTTCTGTCCTACACCCAATCATGGGTTACACTCCCCCAGGCCCCTAGATCCCTGAGCCCCACCCCCAGCTCCCCGAGCCCCCCAGCTCCCCAAGCCCCCCCCCAGCCAATCCCTCATTACTCCCCAGCCGGGCCCCACTCCCCCACTGGCTTTCTCCTGAACCACCCCACCCCACTCACCCCTCTGCTGCAGTCCAGGGACAGCCAGGGCAGCTCGCCGCAATGTTCCCTCACAGCCATGTTCCCTCACAGCCGCCTCCTTCCCCGCCAATCTGACCCCACGGAAGACTTGGGGGCCGCAGGAAGACGTGGGGGCCGCAGACACCTGGGCTGCGCCACTTCCTTTCCTTTTCCCACTTTGTATTTTGAGCCTGAGGCCCCAAGACCACCCTAGCCTGCACTCCCCGTGCTCCCCACAGGCGCCCCCCCTGCTCCCACTCCACCAGTCACCTTCCTGTGGAAATGCCCTGCTTGTCTGGCGCCAGGCCCCGCGCTCCTACAAGACAAGGACGCGGCATCCTCACCGCAGCCCCAAGTCCACACTGCAGGATCTACCAGGCTGAAAAGTGCCTGTGGTTTCTTGACTACCGAGGCCTTGAGAAACTCGGCAACAACAGGAATCATGAAAACACGATCAATGCAGACGGCGCACCACGCGGCAATCCAAATGCTCCCCGATCACGACAAACTCCACACTGAGGGGTGATACAGAGTTTATTGAATTAGACTTTTCTATTTACAACTGCGATCCCATCTACATACTAGTCTGCTTGTCTACATGGGTACATTATTTCTAACGAGTTGAGACTGACAATGAATGGGCTCAATCACGCAACAGCACGCACGCGCTCACGCTAATTGTCTTCGAACAGTAGTGCATACAGTATACTCCTCCTAGAAAGCCTGCTGGGATTAAAAACCACGAGTTTCAAAGGTCAGTCTGGTTTCGAAGATGAACCAAGATACACAATGCATGGTTCTAGAATCTATTTTAGCCATGTGTACAGTTGCTATCTTATTGGACTACAGTATATATTTTGTAAAGGACACTGATGAGGGGCACCATCTGGTATCACCTTTTACCAGACAGCTGGCTTCTTCCCCTCCCCCCAAAAGCTTTGGCCAAGAGTTCTCCACGGTGAGGACTGAAGAGACCAGTGATACTTCAGCAGCAATCCTTTTCCGGCTTGGAGGTAACAGAAGCAGGCCATGTCCTCCTTTAATTCTAGCACACTACACAACTTGAGGGTGGTTCTGAGAGCAGAACATTTACCGCCGTACTGAACAACTTAGGGACATGGAGAGTCAGCTAGAGTGGGAAAAAGAGAGTCACGGGCAGGCAGGTAAGAGGTGGGCACGTGAAGAGCCAGGCTGCTCCAGCCAACGCCGTGCACGTGTGCTTTACGTAAATGAGCTCAGGAGGCCACCGCAGCAGCGCCGCTCCATTCACCTTCCAAACCAGAGCACGACTGCACGCCCGGGCAGGAGCTGCCTCCTACGCGTAGGTGCCGCCGGTGATGAGGAGCTCGTAGGCAGGGTCTCTGCTCCTTCTGCACAACACGATGCACGCACACAGCATGCCCAGCAGCTGTGGGGAGAAAACAGCAGCTGAATAAAAGGCTGGAGACTCTCCCAGTAACGGAGCTGTTTTAAAGTACAACCACCTCAAATCCCCCAAAAGGAAACCAACAGTGACAAAAGAATTTCTGAAGACTACATTATCTTCTTAGGCATCCTCTAAGTACCACATTTTGCCTTCTCTGCCTCATACCTAGGAATAATCTGGGAAACCTGCAGAGAATCAGAGCTCCCCTTCTGCCACCCCCACTCTCCATGTAGAGGCTGCAGGACTGTCTGCAATGACAGAACATTTTGTATGTGAGCTGTCAAATACGCAGACACTAGGCGCAGGTGGCTACTGAGCATCTAGTGAAACTAGGAGAGTGTTTTTATTTTATTTCAACTAATTTAAACAGATGTGGCCAGTGGACACCACACTGGATGGCAAAGGTCTGGGAAGTGGGATGATCAAAACTATGTGTGGAGGGGAAAATTTAATGGTGGTCTTTTCTAGCATCTGGATTCGGGGGAGCTAGGGCTTATGTCAATCCACAATATTTAGTGCATGAGCAGCCCAAACACCTTATGGTGGAAAACCACTCCTGATGCCAGAAAAGGTAGTTGGAAATTTTTTGTTTCCTTCATAACCATTTATTATTTGAAATCCATGTTTGACTCTGCAGATACACTACTTGTTAAAGGTCACTCTTCCTTCATCATTTCATTTTAAGAAGCCCTAATCCTTCTTTGGTAGCACACTGGAACAGTAATAAAGTGACGCCATGCTATTTTGGAGAAGCAAGAGGATGGAGCTGGATTAAAAGAAAATGACTCCAAAGTTTCTGACCTGACTTTTTACAAAATATAAACAGTAACCACAGAGCTACATGGGAGTAAGTTAATTTGCTGTTCCAACTTTTCATCACCAGTGAAAGGTCTTGGTGTTTGATTTTAAAAGGCAAGGCCCTCTGTCTATATGGGGTCAATCTAATTTCAACAAAATGCACTAGACCCATAAACAGAGCCTCAAAGTTTGAAGTGGAAGATTAACTCTAATGAGACGCACAGAGTAAGGATGTTCTCAGCCTGAATTCTCCGCGGCATGAAGTCACCCACTCCCAATTTCTGCCCTCAATTAGCCTACATTCTACTCGTTCAGGAGAGACTTCCTGCTTGAAGCCATCAGTTTCATTATATTCATCACTCTATTGAGAGCTTACTAAAAGCACCTTCAAGACATTCTAGTACTGTTGAAAGTTTACTGAAGCCAATTCTAGACATGTTTAGTACCTAATCCCTAAAGAAATACATTTCCATTTACTGTACATCAAAACACTTTTAGAATAGTTATAAAGTCAAACGCAATTATGTTCCCAGGCAATGTTAAATTGAGCAATAAAAATGCTAAGCTCAGAAATTAATGACTTGCTGGCAAAAAAAAATCTCTCTTCCCATCCCCACCTCCTGACATTCCTTGCAGTTGGTTAACTTGTACTGTAGGAGTCAGCATTCTCAAAATTAGGTCTGAAATAAGTGTTTCTTTCCTGACTTATTTCAATTAAGTCCACTTGTAATGACTCAAAAACAAATAAGCTTGATAAGCTTATAGTTGGGAATGAGTCTGCTTAAGTACATTAAGTTCTACACGACAGCTTTTTATAGTACAAACATCATCACTAAGTATGACAGGCCCATTTCCAATTTTAATTGATTACTGAAATTTCCCAGTAACAGACTTGGAAATATACAAATATTTTAGCTCCAGTATTATTTCTTGCAATGAAACATCTCCTGCAAGTCACGAGGAATAATCTGCACTTAGTCCAAACATAACTCTCAACAACTACAAAATACAATTAAACATAGAGGCAAGTGACAATTAAAAAATCTGTCAAGAATTGAAATGTTCACTACATTTTAATACACTATGTGGGTGCCAATATGGGGGAAACAGGTAAGGTTATACAAGGTTACTGGAAATGAACACTGGAAACACCCATCTCTGAGAAAAACTTCAAAATCCATGTGAAAAGGCCATTCATGTATATACTCTGACCTCTCCACTCCAGGTCTACAAAGTTGTGCTATTCACTGTACACACGCATACAGAGGACAGTCACCACTTGCATTTCTGTCATAGTAAAATTATGCAAGTGGCTACTAATGTAGATAAATTATAAAGTGTGCCTTGAAAGCTGAATACTATGCACAGGCATAGTGAGATACTAATTTGCTTTTTTTTTTTTTAATTTTTTTTAATAGAGGCATGCTTTATTTATTTATTTGTTTGTTTGTTTGTTTGTTTGTTTTGTTTATACATGCACCGGGTACAGTCAGAAGCGCGGGAGGGTGAGAGAATTCACCAGAGCCAGAGCAGGGAGCAGAGCAGGCAGAAGGACCGAAGTACACTGCTGAGGGGAGCAGCGGGCGGCAGGAGAGGTCTGCGCGCCATGTGGGACCCTCCTCCAGTGGCCGGGGAGCAGCCAGCGATCGAACCGGCGCCGCAGAGGCCCCGGGCAGCTTCGCAACCCAGCGCTCAACCGCTGCGCCACCGGGGAGGCCCATAGTGAGATACTAATTTGCTTTTAAGAAGCAAAGTACAGAAAGTTAGAACCCTTCTGATTTCATGTACATCTTTAGAAATGACATTTTAGAAATGGAGGACAGATCAGCGGCTGCCGGCACACAGGGGAAGGAGGCACAAGCAGGAGGTAGGCAGGGTACCAAGTGGGATCCTTGTGGAACTGTACAGCATCTCCACGTGGCAGTGGATACGGGAACCTCCACAGGTTCCAACACTGTCTAGAACTGAATACACACACACAGAAATGAGAAATCTGAACAAATCTGGTAGGTTGTACCAATGCCAATACCCCAGTTATGATATACTGTAGTTTTTCAAAATGTTACCACTGACAGAAACTGGGCAAAGCATACAAGGGCTGTACGTATTATTTCTTAAAACTGCAAATGAGTATATGATTATTTCAATTTTTTGTAAACATTTATTCATTCATGCATACAAGAACCGGGGTACAAGCCAGATGTGCGGGAGGGTGAGAGGATTCACCAGAGACAAAGTGGGGAACAGAACAGGCAGGCTGACTGCTGAGGGGAGCAGCGGGCAAGCCAGGAGAGGTCTGCCGTGCCATGTGGGTAGCTCCCCAGCGGGCCGGGATGGAACTCGCGCTGCAGAGGCTGCGGACAACTTCACAGTGCTGCATTCAACCGCCTGCGCCACCAGGGAGGCCCAGATTATTTCAATTTTTGCAAACAGGAAAATACAAAACTGTATCATGTAAGTTTTTATTTGCAAAAAGAAAATGTGCCTGTACAACCACAAACTACTTCTGGAAGGAAATAAAGGAAAGGAAAGAGTGGTACTTCTGCAAGGGGGTCTTGAAAAGTGAGAGAGCTAGTCTTTTCCTAAATTTGTATCATCTGAAAAAAGTTCTATCAAGTGAGTATTTTCAATTAAAAAAAAGTTTCAAAAATTCAATTAATATTAATTTTCCCAACATTAAAAAAAAAAGTTAATCTTAGCCACTCAAGAATTAGTTTCCCAAGAAAACTTTGGTATAAGTTTTTTTTAATTTAAATTTTATTTTTATATTCCCCATACAATTACAACTCCCTTCTTTTTGACCCCAATCCCTCCTTTCCCCACCCTCCACCCACCAGAGTGTCTCTGCTTCATAGTTGTTTGTTGATTTTGATATTTTCTTTCTTATAGTTATTCTTTTTCCTGGTCCCTTATTTAAGTTTTCTAGATTCCTGCTATGAGTGAGACCATCCGGTATTTTTCTTTTTCTTTTGGTATAAGTTTTTTTTTTTTAGAGGCATGTTTTATTTATTTATTTATTTGTTTTGTTTATACATGCACTGGGTACAGTCAGAAGCGCGGGAGGGTGAGAGAATTCACCAGAGCCAGAGCGGGGAGCAGAGCAGGCAGAAGGACCGAAGTACACTGCTGAGGGGAGCAGCGGGCGACAGGAGAGGTCTGCGCGCCATGTGGGACCCTCCTCCAGTGGCCGGGGAGCAGCCGGGGATCGAACCGGCGCCGCAGAGGCCCCGGGCAGCTTCGCAACCCAGCGCTCAACCGCTGCGCCACCGGGGAGGCCCTCTTTTGGTATAAGTTTTTAAGGAAGAATTACCTGGAATATTTTATAAGAGTGTCAAAATCAAGCCACTGGATTTGAAACCCTGTTTGGGCTTAATGAATATCTGGTAGTGAAGTAGCCACAGGAAGGAAAGTCTCAACTTACTTCACACTTGACATTCTGACCAGAAAAGAGCAATGTGGCCTTGGGCATGAAATATCTGCTCCTGACAACTCCATCTTAAGGACACGCTGACTTTGTGAGACTCCAAAGGCTGCCAATCCCTACCTTCCCATATTGCCTACCTCACAGCAGAATCTAATGAGCCTGCCAAATTAAAACCTAGATTTTTGCTATATTATGACCAGACTTTTTAAATAAAAGTCATATTAATCATTTGTTAACTTAAGAGGCTGGTTATATGTAAAGAAGTGAAACATCTTGACTAATAAGCTAAAAAGGGGTGTGACAAAAATTTAAAACCTCTTTTCTATTTAAAAATCTCATTATAATAACTAGTATTTTTCAGGTTTTTCTTCTTTGACCATTTTGATCACACCCAAACCTAGATGACCTAACTGGATGACCACTAACTCCAGCAAATGTTTTTTTAAAGGGTAGTACAGTGAATACTTCAGGCTCTGAGAACCAAGAGACAAACTGCTCACCTCTGCTACTGAAACACCACGCAGTCCCAAAGAAGTGGTGGGCCAGACTCGGCCCCAGATAGTTAACACCTGAATTACAGCCTTTTATTGGTAAATTAAGTTTATAATAAATTTTTTTCATAAATTCACCTTTATGCCTTAGAATTCCACAGAAATGTAGCCTAACAGCTGGTTTCACAAATTACAAGCAAAATCAAAGGAGACAATGCTCACTATGATTTTGATCCCTACAAATCCCCAAGTACCCTACAAGCTCTAAGTCTCCCAATCAGGATGGATGAACAAGAACAAGCACTCAATGGTCTTTGAGCTGTTGCTGCCTTTGCTCAGGCTATGTACAACCCAGGCCCGAACCTACATCAGATTTTAAATATCAAAAGCTTAGAACATTTACAGGTACTTTCAAAATGAAGAAAACATACTAGGGAAAACTCCATTCAAACAGATTTCTTTCCCTTAAAATCAAAGTTTTTAAATTTCAAAAATATTAGGTTTTCTAAGTATGTGACAGCTTGAATCCCTGACTTAATGTTACTGAACTGAAAATATCAAATCTTTATCAGCTTTTACTTATGTTAGGGTGATTCAAGTGAAAAAACATATGAGAAGACAAACTGCAAGAGACTAGTTACAATACTCATGAGCCCCCACTGAGAAATATTTCCTTTGAAATATCTGGGGGACGTGGCAAAGATGGTGGCGGCTGTCATCTTCTAAATACATGCTGTGGATTTTGTGATCACAAGCACCAGAGAGCTCCCAGGCTTCCTGCCGCATGCTAACACCTGCAGCTTTAGCACCACAGGAGATCATTAAGAATGCACAGATCAGGATCTTGCTTGGGAATAGAGACCTCCCTCATGTTTTGTTGTTTTTAATCTAAATGAATGTGTCTGCACAATCAAAATATGAAATACATCCCTGCTGATCAAAAGATCACTGCTATGCTGAGCCACATACAAATTCGTAGACAGGCAGAGACCAGAGCAAATAGGGAGCCAGGTTTTTTAATGAGTCACTTCAGGGCTGTTTGAACACTAACAAAGTAAACAAGCGCCCTTCTGCCATTCTAAAAGGCACTTTCCATTAAATATCTAGCTCCTGTTCAAACACACAGAGCAGGCTACCCAAGCAACTTACATTTAAACTACTAATTACATTGGTTTTATCTAACAACTAAAATAAAAGTATACTTTCTTAAATTACTGTAGGCCTAAGACATATTTCAAGAAAAAACAAAAACTGCTCTGAGAACAAGATCTGATGCAAAGGATTTTCAATTAAATAGTTGGCTACTCTCAGTTGTACGTCTCCTCTAAGACAGTCCTCCAAAAGAATTCCTAAGATATACGATATATTCCAGAGAAACCGGGAATGCAGGTAGATATACCAGACAGAAGTCTGGGAAGGGAGGTAATTCAGCAACTATCAGCAACTTTGAACATGTTGTTATTACTGGGGAAGAGACTGTTTTCACTGGTAGCAGCTGGAATACCAAGTCCTCTCAGCTACCCACAGTGGCATGTTATACTTTCAGACGTGCCAAGTCACATCATAGACTACATGATAGCTGACAATTGAAAAAAATAAAGAAGAACTCCACAAATACAGAAGAATTCCCTCACACGTGGTTCCCCCCATGCAGCTCTCTGGTTTTGTGGGACTATCCTGGGTCCCACATTTCTAGACCTAGGTCTAGAGAGGAAATGAAGATGGTGGGTGGCTTGGCCCATCAGTCACTTCAGGTTGTGTATCTCCACAAAGATTAACTACACTTAGTGAGTAAGCCCATGTGGTGGAATCTCTGTCAAGATTCCTTATCTCCTTGCACTTACCTGAATAGCTGCAAATGCCAGGGCAGCCCAGATCACATGCATCATGATTTCTTGCAGCTTCTTCACAACTAGAGCCTCACATCCCTGAAACACACCAAACACACCTCCATTAGAAGTCTTTTAAAATAGGTTAAGCTTCAAGGGCACATACTGCCACTCAATAGAAGAAATGGAAGTGAAAGAAACTAAAAGGAAAAAAGACAATGCATTTAAAAATAATTTACAGCAAAGTAAAACGTCATTAAAGACAAGCAAAAAAGGGTAAAAGAAGTTTCAGATAGAGAATTCAAAGAAAAACTGGTTACCAGCCCACATTCAAATCTTGGCCAAGAAAGTGAACGTGGGCCTCCCCGGTGGCGCAGTGGTTGTGCGCTGGGTTGCGAAGCTGCCCAAAGCCTCCGCGGTGCCAGTTAGATCCCCGGCTGCTCCCCGGCCACCGGAGGAGGGTCCCGCATGGCGTGCAGACCTCTCCTGCCGCCCGCTGCTCCCCTCAGCAGTGTCCTTCGGTCCTTCTGCCTGCTCTGCTCCCCGCTCTGGCTCTGGTGAATTCTCTCACCTTCCCGCGCTTCTGACTGTACCCAGTGCTTGTATAAATAAATAAATAAATCTTTAAAACGTACCTCGGCATAGAGGTCGGAGGGGTGGGCCAGGCTGCCATTACAGCTGCTGGCAGTCTCTCTGCAGCAGCTAAGCGGGACACTCTGGTTTTTGGTTTCTTTGAACCAGTCTGTATTTTCCCAGTCTGAATAGTTGTGAATTCCACAGCAGTGCAGCTAGTGCAGAAGGAAACAGAGACATGATTCCTCATGAACCCATGCTGAACTTTCAAGTCCCAGAGCGTGCAGGGCTCTAAGCTCCTCTAGACCAGCGACGGCCAACAGGATCTTCTGCAATGGCAGATAGGCTCTACGTCTACTTGTCAGATGTGGTAGCCACCAGTCACCCGTTACCACCAAGCACTTAAAACGTGGCTAGATGACTAAGGAGCCAAATTTTTAAGTTAAGTTGTCACCTGTGACTAGTGGATCTCCAACTCTCATATGAAAAACACACTGCCCACGACAGGTCATTTTTATAAGTAGGAAAAATCTTCATGTCTTTCACGTGAAGTATTTGGTTCTGAGTTCGGTATTTTTTCTAATAACAATGTGCATAAAGTAATGTCTGAAATGTCCACAATTTGCTTAAGATAATCTAACAAGATATGTAGGGTAACATGAAAAAAAGACTGACAAAAAGTTGACAGTTTTTGAGGTGGGTTTACAGGTACAAAGAAAGATCTATACTAGACTTTCTATATTCCTGGATGTTTCAATAACCTTTCATCATCATCATTACTATTACAGTTTTGTCAACAGACAAAACCTTTTCTGGTTTTGCTTTAAGGTATAGAAGGCCTCCCATCTCATTAAACATACATCTGGACTCCCACCTCTCCTACAATACACACCCCTATTCCATTATGTGTCTGAATTTTTTTTTTTTTTTTTGAGGAAAAGAGTCACATACTTCATTTCTAGCTTTAACTAGGCAATGTTAGAAAAAACATTTCAAGGGGGACAATCATGAAGCATAACTAGGGCAGTGAAGACACAGGGCTAAGTTACATACCAACAGAGTAAGTTTAATATTGAACCAACGGTGAGATCCTCAAAAAGAAACTCACCTCAAGAAAGCTTACCTGTCTCTGTACATAATCAATAGCTCGGCTAGCGGCATCAGGGTTGGTTCCATTGTAGGTCTTATACACTTTCTGAATGCTGCGATCAACCTCATTTTCCACCTGAATCCAAACAAACAGTCCCCCCAAAATACTGGTCAAAGTAACACTAGTCAAAGCTCCAGTTAAATACCTCAATGGCATGTATGCAAAACTGCCAGTTATCTCTGAAATTATTACAAGAAAAAAGTTTCCTCTCTTCCTATCTTCATATAGATAAATTCAGGTAAAAAAATCAGACAAATTATATCATATACAATTAAAAGCATTCAATGAGATGGCAGGCTGACAATCTATTCAAGGAGAGAGCATGTGAGCCTGGAGCTATCTTATATTATAAATGTCTTAAATTATAAATGTATCGCCTTCCTTTTCAGAAAGTTTTAAGGGTGTTCTCAGAAAATCTACTCAAAATTCTTTTCCCAGAGGAGGTAAAAATGATAACATCTGAATATAATGCTTAGATCTTAAAAGCTGTTCCATAAAAAGCTTATGAAATGACAACAGTTCCTTTGAAAAGACAGTCAGTGTTCTAACAGCTTAAGTATTAAAAATCAAAAATCAGACCATACAAGTGGCACTTTATGAAAAGCTTTATAAGAAGCCTGAAAGTGAGCGGGGAGATGGGAAATTATCTTTTTATAACTTATTACTACCAATTAGTAAAGTGGCAAGAAGGTATCATTTAATAAAGTTTGCTTGCCCCAGGTTCTCCTAACACTTCTAAAGATGATTAGACATTATCATTATTATCAGTGATGTGATGAAACTGTAAAACTGATAACCAGATCACAGCGAGGGGTATAGTCCATTGCATTCAGTTTTTGACACAGAAGCCTGGAACCTTGCCTATCAATGTTATGAATACTAAATTGGCATTACCAAGCCTCTGACTTTAAAGTGTCAAGTTACAATAAGAATAATACTATTATGCCTTTGTCACGACTCTAAAGTCATACCCAAATTAATTTAAATGAGCCTGTTTAGTTCCACATAGTATTGTGGGTAGAAAGCAAAAGCAGGCAAAACAGAAAAGGCAAAGAAAAGAAGAGGAAATGACCAAGAAAGACGCAAGAGTAGCAGGAGAGAGTGGCTGGCAACAGTTCCATGGTGCACAGGTTGGCGGGGATGGTGAGCTCCTCCGGGAGTGGGAGGTCAGATCACGCAATCATTCTCTTCTAACATCCAGGACCAAGGTATTTTTTAAAGAGGCAATGGGAAATGAAATCCTTAACTTAGTCCATCAAAAACAGAAATCAGAATGCGCACATTTCCCCTTCTTAAAGGGAAATGATGGGCTGAGGAAATTCGAACATGTTTCTCAGTTGACCAACTTCTCATCTGCAGCTAATGCTGAGGTAACTTACTAAAGACCCACCAACTAGGAAAGTAAAAGAACTAACATTTTGTGATATTAAATGAGACTAGAAGTCTGACTACATCATTTCAACTAATTTTAGATTTTTAAAACAGTGGTTAAACTGAAGAAAGGCAAAAGAAAACATTTCCCCTGACAAAATGAATTTGCTCTACTTTCCTTGAAAAACTTAACCTACCTGTCAAAACACAAATTACAGTAAACAACATACCTTTGCTCTGTAAATGTATCCCAACACCACTACAACCACTTCTGTGACAAAAACCAAGAGTAGGATGATGACAAACTGTAAGGAAACATTGTCAAAAATTAAACAGAAATGAAAAAATAGTTAATATTCTCTTGATAAAAGACAACTACCTGAGATAACCTCTAGAAGCTTCAGACAAGTGCTGGTTCGGTCCCAAGTATGAGTCGTGGGGTTTCACGCCCAATTCAAGAGAGCCCACAATCGAAACACTCCTGCTCTCTCCCCGCCCACGTAGCTGGCAGAGGGCAAACCTACCGTGGCGAGTCCACAGCGGCTTTCCCGGATGGTGGCGCAGCAGCCGATGAGCCCAATGATGAAAAGGAGGGCGCCCACCGCTATGATCACCACGGCTGGGATGAGAGTGTACACATCCTCAAAGAAGTGGTCATAGTCGTCATACGTGATGAAGACATAGGCTCCCACGTAGCACAGGATGCCGGCTGCCCCCTGCGGAGAACAAATCAACTGGTAAAGTCTCTAAGTACTGCTCGGCAAAGGTTCTGTTTCTCAGCGGATATAATTCAGTGAGGTTTCCGATCACTTTTAAGTCTATGGACAGACTTGTCTTCACTGGAGTTGAAAAGTCTATTATTCATTAGTAACAACATTTCTTTAGTAATGCTGGCAAGTTTTCCAAACGCCACCTCCTTTTCAATAACGGTTCAGCTGGAACCAAGAAACCAATGACCCAGTAAGTAACAACGGCCGAGAAGGAAAAGACACACACGGCACGGCACGGCTTGCTGCCAGCACAACTCTATGGCCAGTGCAGATCAAAGGGTGCGCCCCCGCGCTCATCCCAGCCACCCTAAATAAAGCGGGGAACTAGGCACCAGAAGCTGCAATCTGACTGCAGAACCTGCGCTTTTAACCTCTTGTGGAAAGAAACCCACGGGGGAAAGAAAACATAATAACGACCAGTAACCATACCCAAAATACACTTGCTGGCCTAGACCAGCCGGTGACAAGGTAAAGCCCGAGGGCTGGGTCACTCCAGAAACTGACCGGCAGGTCCTTGGTGCCCTCCACTCCCTGGAGGAGCTCACTACCCACGCTGTGCTCTCAGAACCACGGGCCCCGGTGCGCGTCTCACAGGCCCGTCACCTCTCCCCTGCAGCCCTCTCTGCCTGTCTGCCCACCCCTCGGGGCCTCCCTGACACGCCCCACGCAGCAAAGGCAGCAGCCATCTCACACGTGCTGCCGCTCCCCCGCTGCCCTCCCTCTACATCCATCAACTACCAAACTCCTTCCATGGAGTCCCAAAACGTCACTGGAGCACCATAACGTTTTCCTCGACAACAGTGCGGTGCTTCGGTCTCAATTTGGGCTTTATCACTGTTCACCCTAAACCTTGCTGGCCGACACTCCCTTCCCCCTAAGAACAGGTTCTTTATTGAGCCATTATTTTTGTTAAAATTATAAATGAGGTCAAGGCATTAACTTGTTGAAAACAGGACGAGGCAAGCGAGGTCCCTGATGAACTAAGCTGTTTCTCCTTGCTTTTCTGTCGGACTCCATTACCCTAAATAGGAGTAAACTGTACTCATGTCTTTCGCCTCTGCTGCTCGCTTTGGAACACCCCCCCCACACACACACCTGCTAGGACACCTTGTCGTCCATTAAGATGCAGCTAAAACGCCATCTCTTTCTTTGAGAAGATATCGTAGGCTAAGTAGCCCTCCTCCAGACCAGATCCCCAGGACACAGCTCTGCTACAGCTGCTGCTCTCACCTCTGCACGGAGTCACAACTCAGAATGCTGTCAGCGTGCAAAGCTGACTCTAATCTTTCCAGGCCAGTAGCCTGCCGGGCACAAAGCTTGTCATCAGCCAATCTTCAGTAGGCCTCATCTCCTCCCTTCCCTTGACATCAGCCTCCTACCTCAATCAGAAACTTTGATTTTTCTGCTTTGTCTTTAGTCAAATGTTTGTAGTTTTCAGTTCACTATTCAAACATGGTTTGGCAACTTAATCCATCTTACTGAATTCCTGATGGCCACTGCATCTGGAATAATGTTCCTCAATGCTGCATGTACAGCCTCAGCCACATGAGTCTTCAGAGGTCCTCAAAGCTCACTGCCACACTCACTGTGAGGCCACACCGTGATGGCATGGGGGCCGACGCAGGAGAGGGAGAGAGAGGACAGAGAGCATAACAGTCTGTGTGCGCTGATTCCAGAAGTGTGTGGACGACTTAGCACTCTCACCAAATACCTTTTCTTGACTACATATGTGATATAAACACAAGCGTGTAAACCTCGTGTAAACACTTTCAAGTCCTCCAACTGAAGAATTCCTAAACATAAGTCAATCCAATTTTGCCCAGTTTGTCTTCACTAGTCATTTCAGATTCTTAGCTTTTCCTACTTTCAAAGACAATATTCATTTCTTAAAAGGCTTAAAGTAAAACAAACTCCATTCTTGAGCTTCTAGTAAATGAAATGTTGGCCTACATAAATTCAAATAAGAACTGCAAGATACATGAGTTTTCAACCTAAAGAAATTCCTGTGCGATACACAGCTGGCGCTGCTTGGGAAAAGGCCTGGGAGCAGGCCAAGTGACACGCTGCAGTGCCACCACCCTGCACTCGGCCTCCATCTCGTCTGAAAGTACGCCTGGCAGAGGCAGAGAAACAATCCAACGGCAGACACAACCAGACGTGTCATGAGCACGATGGACGGCTTGTGGGAGGGGCCCTTTGAAGAGCTGCCTGTTCCTTTCTGAAAGACTGGAGAGGAGTTTCTTTCCCAGGCTGCACACCAGGCCATGTCCTTTACACAGCAGAATCGGGCACATCACAGAGCTCTATTCTGACCACACAGAGGGAAAAATAAAGTATTACTTGTGCACAGCAAAGCAGAAACTGCACCAGTGCTGATGTGAGACTATATAAATCAAATTATTTGTAAATAGAGACTTTTAAAAATTGAAGACACCTTTAAATTTTTCTTCTTTTAATGACATATGAATATAATGCTTATAGCTTAAGTTGTATCATAAAAAGCTTATGAAAGGACATCAGTTCCTTAGAAAAGACAGAGTCGGTGTCCTAACAGCTGAAGTATTACAAAACAGCAATAAGCAGCTGCCTTAATGACACCCAACCATCAGTTTGAAGAAAAGGTAATTTGTACGCGAAATGGAAGGAGACTATAATTCTAACCAGTATGCATAGAACTTCGCAGTCGTACAGGTTTTTAATATAAAGGTTGTGGTTACAGGAAGTCTAGAAGGAGAGCTGGGTTAAACCCTCTTCTGAAGGGTCAAGATGGGATTGGGATCTGTCAAAGGGGCTGGGCTTTGCCAACAAAGCAGCTGGGGGGGGGGGGGAGGGGAGGAGGTGCAGCAGAAGAGGAGATGAAATGCAGAACTTGGAACAGCTGAACTGCTTTAGTCACAGCTGAGAAAAAGCTGAGCCTGTAAGGAGGATTTGTGCCAGGCCAGTATACTAAAAATATCCCTCCTTTTTTACAAAGAAGCGAAGGGAAATTTAAGGGAAACACTGAGAGTCAAAACTATAGAAAGAATAATTTTTAAAAAATCATTCTTCATCTTTTAATAAACTCAGGCCCTAAATTAAATCACAGAATGTTAAACCTTTAGACAAGTCAGAGCTTTTCCACAACACCAAACTGTTCTAAAACACAAAGTTACTCTTGTTATGAAATTTTGGAAGTGTGCGTTCCAGAAGTATGGCGCTTCGTTTTATTCTTTTGTCCTTCCACGACACACACACACAAAGCCTCTTTCAAAGTAAGAATTCTCATTCTTAACGGCAGATTACTTTTTCCCCAGTTTAGAAACTAGCGTTGGGCGTTCTGTGCGTATGTGGACTTTCTGAATCCTCCGTGGAAGAGAAGATGAAATGCTACAATACACCATTCTTCCGCTTTCTCAGAAAGGAGACCGCAAGGGGCGCGGCGGCCACGGGACACCGGCCATCCCACTGCGGCAACAGCGGAAACGCAGACCGGCTAGTTGCAGACCAGGAGATAAAATGGCTCTGCTGCGAAAAGGGCATCTACATGGATATTGTGAGGGCTGGAGCACCCCACAGAACATCCGGGTGAAGACAGAGCAAAGAACACTTGAAGCGATTTCCCTGCGGTGGCAGGCTCCTTGCGGATCGTGTGCGGAAGCGGCAAGAATCAGGGCAGCGCAAAGACCCTCCGGGCGCCACGCCGCTGACAGCAGTGTCGGGAAGGCACTCTTGCCTACATGAACTTCTCCTTCAAAGTGATTTCTGCCTCAAAGAGTCAGCTGATAAAGCAGAAGTGACTGGAATGTTGGGAGAAAAAACAGTCAAGAAAGGCTGGGGAAATGACTGTGTAGCCCAGTCTTTGTGAGAAAGCAGATTTCAAACCAGAAAGCAGAGAGGGGAGAAACACCAGCAGAAACTCGCCTTATAGCTGCATCTTTCAGCATTTAATTCAGGGTTTCCTGTAAAAACAGCCATTTTTAATGTACCCTCGTTTCTCTCCCCCAAGGAATCCTTTGGTAATTCTGTACAGTATATTTCTGAAAGTTTCCCCTAACTCTACGCTTGTGCCATTACAAGTCTTTAATATAAAGGGTGTGGTTACAGGAAGCCTAGAAGTCTTATAATCATCTCATTCCTTTCCCATTCTATTGACCATAATAACCTCTAGCCCCAACATACTTTGTTTCAATTCAGACTTACTCTGATAAAATACTTCATATCATTAAACACAATTACCCCTCTGCCAAGCCCAGTGACTGTGTATTTCACTTATTCCTTATCATTTTCATTTACCCTCATTGACTCTTTTATCCAACCTTCTAAAAGATAAAAGACTACGCCAAGATTTCTTAATTCCTTTGGAAATTAAAGCCACTCTTAGGAGAATTTCTGCAACTATTAAAATAATTGTATCATTTTCTACCTAACAAATCAGTAAGTAATAAAGGCAAGAGTTCTCAAAGAGGGGTGAGGACACAGAGTGTAGTTTACTATACAAAAATCATCATGGAAAGCACTCTTGCAACACCTATCAGCTCTGCATGCATTGCTTTTCTACCTACTCATTCCACTTCTAGAAGTCTATCCTTAAGAAAGTCCGTCAGATGGAAACAAAGGTTTGTATAGAAGACATATTCGTCAAAATGATGTAACAACAGTAAAAAAAAAAAAAAAAAAAGATAAAAAACCCCAGCACCCAGAGAAATACTTGCATTACAGCCCTTAAAATTTGTTACAGCATAACTTAACGTTTGTAAGATGTTGGAGAAAACACCACATACATCACATAGAGATATTTTAAAAATACACTTGTCTCTGGATGGTGGAATCATGGTTTGCTTTTTAAAAAATACTTTTTAGTGTCTCCTTTATAAAAGCAAATATCTTATTTGCATAATCAGATATTTTAAATTATATTTTAAATATTTTTATTTACATATTTTAAATTATATCTGAAACTGAAAATTCTGTCGCTCTCTTGCAAATTAATTCCTAGATCTGTGTTACCTACGAGCACACAACAGTCATCTCTTCTATCCCAAATATCCTAGGCACCTCTGTCGCTCTCCCGCACTCACCAACTTGCTCTGGCGTGTTTGGCCCTGACTCGCCTTAAGCTATTTCCTGAATGTCTCGCACAATGATGACTTCAGTGCACATTATCTTTTTTTCTCATAAACATCACCTTTCAAGAAGACAGGAAAGTAAAATCCTACATAGTCCTGTAAACTTTTAATAAGTCACGCCTGTCATTATTATCAATGTCATTATTACCATTATTCTGAAGAAATATTTTAATCCTTTTAAAGTGATACAGCTCTGACGAGATTCCAAGGATCATATTCCTCAATTCTGCCTTATTTTCACTTCTTTATAGTCATTATAGTCATTACCCATACATCTCAACAAAGTGGTTCTGGTGAACCCAAGTTACACCTACCAGCTGAGAGCCCCAGAAGCTCAGGAGGCAAAGGAACTGGAGACCAAGCAACCGGCAGAGCCAAGTCCCTGTTAACAGCAGAGGGTCAGCGTCTTCAGAGAGCAGGCTGCAGGGGCAGTCTAAGCAGCACAGACCTTAGACACGTATTTGCCTTTGTCACTCTCTGAACCCACACCTTGCCCCAACTGTGAAGAGGAGTCTGAGGTGCCTCAGGTGCCTCGCCTTGGCCAAGCAAGCGCCTGTCTGCACATGGGTCATGTTTACCCAGTAGTGACAACAAAGTGAGATATGACAGCAGTCACCAGACTCCTTTCGGTAAATTAAAAAACAAACACACACATAAACACAAACAATTTCTCATCTACTGACTCTACCCAACCATTAAGGGGGGAAAAGGGTAACATTTTTCAAGGAAGACTGGAGGCTATCCGTGAGTGTATTTGGGGGAGGGGACAGAAGATACAACTAGAAATTAAACCCGATGTTGTACCAGATGACCTGGCCTGTGTGTGTCCACCCCTTCCCCAGGAGCCGTCAGGGAGGAGGGCGCAGAGAAGGCTGAGATGCTAAGCAAGCACTTCGTGACTGAGTGGTTCTCAGGTACACTTGCATGGTACGGTAACCGTACAGATTTTACCTAAGTTGGATCTTAAGGAATAAAAGTTCATAAAATGCTTCAAAACATTCACAAATATCTTGAGAAGCTAATAAACAACCTATTCCTTAATTTACAACCCAAGAGACCTTTCTTGAGTGTGGCCACCTGGCTGACTCCAAGTTTCTAAAGTTCTGAGTTCTTTCATTTAGCGATGACTCAGAGACACCCAGCACTTGGTCAGTGGATGGAAGGCTGAGAATGCAGTAAGATGGAAGTATTAATTTTCTTATCTGGCAGAACCAAGTTAAGAAGGAGGCCCCTACTTATTATGTATCACGACTCGCTTTCTGACAAAGTCAGCTTTTCTCCAAAGAACTATGAAAAAAATCAGTCATTAGTATGGCATAAGGTGTGCTCTTATACCATATTCTTTGTGGAACAGATATTCATGATGATGTAAATACAGGAGGGAGAGAATCAAATCTGAGGATGTCAGATGAAGGTTCCAGTTTGAAAAGTATATTCTCAACTAGGATGTACTGGAAAACACAAAATAAGTGTAAGGACATTTGCGACAGGAGGTTTTCCTTGAAACACTGCAGTACAATCTTTTTCTTTTCTTTTTTAAAGATTTATTTATTTATTTATACAAGCACTGGGTACAGTCAGAAGCGCGGAGGGTGAGAGGATTCACCAGAGCCAGAGCGGGGAACAGAACAGGCAGACTGACGAAATACACTGCTGAGGGGAACAGTGGGCGCAGCAGGAGAGGTCTGTTGCACCACGTGGGACCCTTCGAACTGGCGTTGCAGAGGCTGCAGGCAGCTTCGCAGCCCAGCGCTCAACCACTGCGCCACCAGGGGAGGCCCTTCTTTTTTTTTTTTTTTAAAGATTTATTTATTTATACAAGAACCGGGGTACAGGCCAGATGTGCGGGAGGGTGAGAGGACTCACCAGAGACAGAGTGGGGAACAGAACAGGTAGACTGACAAAATACACTGCTGAGGGGAGCAGCAGGAGAGACAGGAGAGGTCTGCTCGCCATGTGGGATTCTCGCCGGCTGGCTGGTATCGAACCAGTGCTGCAGAGCCTGCGGACAGCCTCACAGTGCAGCGCTCAACCACCTGCGCCACCAGGGAGGCCCCTTTTTATTTTCCAAACAGAAGCATTAAGTAGAGTTAAACGTTGTTTTGGTATTTTGAACACACCAAGTATATTCTTGCCTTAGGGACTGTTGCCAGGTCCCTGCCTTGAACACCCCACATTTCTCCTTCAAACCACTCAAAATCAGCATTTTTTCCAGTCTACATAGTAATAACTTCCACTTCCTTGGAGAAGCCTTCTTTGCCAAGCTGAAGCAGCCACCCAACACTTCTGTAACATCAACCTGTTTAATTCTCTGCACAATGACTTTTTTTTTTTTTTTGCTTCTTTTTAAGCCTACCTTGCTCCACCAAAAAGCTCTGCAAGAAGAGTGATCTCCACTTGTCTGTTCCCACCATTAAACCAGTAAGCACAAAAGAGGTACTCAAATGTTTGTGTTACATTTGTTTTACAAAGCAACTTTCCTTACTAACATGGACTCACAGAAGGAAGCGTGGTGTGAAAAGTTTTAAGACAAGATAAACTTTAAAGCTTATGTAAGGCTTTCATTTATATAGGATATGTCCGATTTCAGGTAATGGGTAATGAATGATCAGTGAAGGTGCCAAATTCCAAAGTTGTCTCTAAAAGCATTTAAAAGATGTTTGAACTTCTTATGCTACTTCCTACTCCACAGGCGTTTTAGTGTTACTATCACCTCTCACATAGATGAAAAACAACAGCCTAAATAGAATGCCAGATTATAAATTCTACAAGCATGGGCTTTCTCTTGAAGTCCCTATGATGC